>NC_064809.1:101152757-101515872 GCF_023721935.1 Panthera uncia | reverse complement strand
AAATATATATATATATATATATATATATATATATATATACATATACACACACCCACACACACACACACACATATATATATTTGTTTCAATTAAGTGGGATGCCTCCAATTGCCCAAATGGATAAGCTCTATTCTGCATGTTTGAAATGCTCCATAATTTGAATAAAGTATGGACATGCATATAACATTTTAATTAATTTTTTCAAAAACTTTTGCAATTTCCTACTTTTCATCTCCCAATTTGTCAATGCCTTCCTCTGAAAACACAGACATCATGTAGATGGATGGAGATAACGTTTTGAAAAATATAGCTCATTTTTTTTCCAAAAGAAAAAGTTTTGCATTTGCCCCTTCTCTAGGAGGAGGGGATTAAACCAAAGCATACAAGGACAGTAATGGTCTATTTGTCCCAACATCAGGCTAGCAAATATCATAACAATGCAAAATAACAGGAAAAAAAAAACACTGAAGCAAAAAGAAAAAGTCCTGTCAGATAGCAGAATATCACCTTCAGGTCTTCACCCAAAAAGCCCTATGTGAAATGAGGCAGTGAATTAAAAGCAGCTATAGATACAGTGGCAGCATTAAGAAATAACACATAGAGAACGCAACAGGAGGAGGGATCACTTACTCAGGGTCAAATGACCCTATATACTTCAATAACCCAAATATGACTACCTGACAGCATAGCACAAGGAGCAGCTAATGTAAAGATTCTGAATCACCAAGTGCGAAAGATTCAATGTTTGTTCGAAAATACCGTCTCTTCCCCTTGCCCCACCTCCACGAGTGGAGAATACTTCCCTTGTTTGGGGCTCATGCAGGTGACTGTGCTTTGGCCAAAGAGCTGACATAAGTCAAGCAGAGGCGTGAAGGCACCTGTGCCTGCTCTCCTTCACCTCTACTTTCTCCAGAAGAGCCTCCGGGTGTCTGTGACTGCTGCCTCCTCGGCCTAGTATCCAAAGCAAATATTTGCAGGTGGAGGAGAGCCCAAGAAGCAGGAAGTGTAACCCAGTCAGATACATGTCTAGGAGCAACGTTTCCAGTCATCTGACCCCGTGACAACCTAGAGATACATGGGAATAACTGCCGAATATGTTATGATTTGGACATTTGGTATGATGATTTGACATGCAGCATAATTGTGGCTTTAATTAGCTAACATGCCAAGAGAAAAGATAGTTTGCTCAATGTTTTGTATCAGAAAGAAGAAAAGATGTTTTATGGAATTTTCCCACAAGAATATTTATTTGTATTGTTTTTGTTTTTGTTCCTGAAAAGAACACGTTTCGGACACATGGAATATTGGCTTGCTGGAATACTTCTTGATGTTGTTATTATTGTCCTTCTCTTTATCTACAACTTCTACTCTACCACTCTGTGCTCAACAGTTAATTACACTCATGACATTGCACAATAAAGAGGCCCTCTCAATACCAAAGATTGATAAAGGATTCACTTTATCATTTGCTGACTATTCTCCTACCTCTTCTTCCTTCTCAATATCTTTCACGGAGTCTACTTCCTCTGCCAGATCTTTGACAGTGATCCCTAAGGTTCCATATCCATCCCTTGGCTCACTCTGCATATACTCCCTGGGTGATCTTAATACTCATATGGCTTTAACTTCCATCCTCAGCTCCAGCCCTGGCCTCCTTTCTGAGCTCCATACTCTTATAGCCAACAGTCTGCTGGACATTGAAGGGAGTCCAGAATGAACCTCCCCAAAACATGCTACTTTGGAATGTAGGTTATTTTGGGTAGAAGACAATCAAGTACCAAGACTCAGGAAGACTTTTTAACCTCCCCTCTTTATTGTCTCTAAGAATTTAGATAGAGGGCCTAGTCCAAGGAAAGGCTTATCACTGAAGATAAGTACAAAGAGTATGGGCTGGGCATGGTAGGGGTGGAGTGGGGAGTGGAGAGTACTTGGCAGGGCCTATTTGTTCAATTCCTCTCTGTATCCCGTGGCTTTTGCATGGCATGGCAAACGTTTGTTTACCAAACGCTTGCTCCTGCCATCTTCCTGTGAACTGTCTTCCTTCCCTTTGAAGCTATAGGCCCCTACCCCCTTCTCCTTAGCTCAGGATGGCATATAAACCTCAACGGTCTCTCTTCAAACCTCTCATGTCTGTGTGAGACTCCCATACATCCAAAATTAATTTTTCTCCTATTAATTTCACTTTATGTCAAATTAATTAATAGATCAGCCAAAAGAACGATGAAGGATACAGGATTTCCTCCCCAACAACATCTATTTGGAAAGAATAACACGTCCAAAACAATAGTCATTTTCGCCCTATCTCAACCCATAGCCCCATGCCAAATGCAAACCCTCCCCTTCTCCTGTTTTCCATATTTCAAGGAACCACCTTGCACCCAAGGACCTGAATTAGAAACCCCACAGTCAGATTTGACCCCTCATTCTCTACATTCAGTTGGGTATACGTAACATTACATTAGTCTCTGTAAATATTCAGTTCTCTCATTCACAACCTGGGTTAGAATTACTGCCTCCTAATTAATCCTCCTGCCCCAGGCCTTACCCTATCCTCTCAAGTCATCTCTCTATGCTATTAGAATGTTTTTCCTCAATAAGTCAAACTGAGAAAGACAAATTTCATGATTTCACTCAAATGCAGAATCTAAAAAGCAAAACAAATGAATAAATAAACAAAAAGGAGAATCAGACCTATACATATAGAGAACAAACTGATGGTTGCCAGAGGGAAGGAGGTGGGGGATGTGTGAAAGAGAGTGGGAGATACAGGCTTCCAGTTATGTAATGAAGTCACAAAGATGAAAAGCACAGCCTAGGCAACGTAGGTAATGATACAATAGCATTTTACAACGACAGAAGGTAGTTCCACATGTGGTGAGGGAGCATAGTATAATGTATAAATTGAATCACTATGCCGTACACCTGAAACTAATGTAAATTGTGTGTCAGCAATACTCAAATTAAAAAAAAAGTTTTTAAAGAATGTTTTTCCTCATAAATGTTCTCATACCAACTATTTGGTGCTCAAAGTCATTTACTACTGTTGCATGAAGTTCAGAATAAAAACTACGTATCTTTAGATGGCATGCAAAGCCCATTCATCTCAGCTTTATTTCTCCTCATCCAACTTCCCACACTCCAGCTCTAATGAATTATAAAATCTATATTTCCTGAATGTGCTCAGCTGCGGATTCTTTCCGTGATTGTTCTCCACCTTTACCTTTACTCCACCTTTACCTCCCCCAAGCAGTTCCAAAGCCCTATGCACACATCTCTACCATAGTACTTATCACACTGTATTAACAATTGGTCTACCTACTGATATATTTCCCTCATTATACTGTAATCTACCTTACAGCAGAGAAAATGCCTTATTCTCCTTATAGTCCTAGTGATGTCGGAGTGTGGGGCAAGCTGAGGGCAAAACACAGGCTAACAGCAACCTCCCCACCAAGTGGAATGTGTGATATTCCTCAGACACTCCTGGCTACTCAAGAACAAAGGAAAGGGGTTTTAAATGCTTGCCATGGGAATGTGGGAAACTAAGGCAAATGAAAAATTAAATTCCCTTCCTGCCTACAGCCCATTGACAAGTCCTTGAAACTGGCAGAGTGACCACCCCCTAGAAGCCCAGCTGCCTGGATGATGACACTTTTAGGAGCAAAAGAGAATCTTGGTTTAACATTATCCCAACCTTGAAGATCCTGTAAGTCTACTTGCTTTATCTCAACTGCCCCCAAGACATATGCTGGCAATCGTACTCCAAGATTATGGCCCCCCAATATGCATCTGAAGGGTCTCATGACTGAGGTTTTACTAAACAGTAATCAATGGAATTTCGCTACCAACAGCTAGCCCCTCAAGGTCTTGGAAATCTTGCTTCCAAAATTCCTTAGAGACTTACTCTATCCCTGACCCCCCGTCTCCTAACCTGAGGGTAGAGAGCTGCTCTTCTGCCCAAGTGTCCTATCCCCATGCTTTAATAACATCACCTTTTGCATCAAAGACTTCTTCAAGAATTCTTTCTTGGCTGTTGGGTCCGGATCACCTCACCATCACCCCAAAACTTCATCACTAGGATCTACTATAGAAGCTCTTCTGTATTTGGATGCAGTATATATTTGATAAATCAATGAATAAAAATATTAGTAGGTGTTCAAGAAACATTGGATTTAGAATCCAGCTAGAGTAGTCAGGGTAGTTTTTACTAACTTATTTTAAAGCTGAGAGAACAGAGACTTAAAAAGAATATTTCCCAGGACATTTGGCAAGAAATTCAAGAATGCCACACTTGTAACCCAAATCGTTAGGCATCTAGACGTGTATCATTATTCACATCATATTAATTCACTCATTTATCAATCATTTATTTACTATCATCAAATTCACAGATTCTTTCCTCTGTGGTCTCCGTTCTGCTATTGAGCCAATTCAGAGAATTTTTATTTTGGTAAATGTATTTTTCAGCTCTAAAATTTCCACTTGCTTCTTTTTTATATCTTTAATTTCTTTGCTGAAGCTTTCTATTTCTTTTATTGAGGATTTTAAAAAATATATTTTGTGTATGTTTATAATTATTTGTTGAAGCATTTTCATGATGGCTGCTTTAAAGTCCTTATCAGAGTGTTCCAATCTCTGTGTCATCTCAGTTTCGGCGAGTGATTTAGGGTTGTATCCTGAACATCGTGGGCATCTTACTGAGACTGTGGAGCTTAAAGATTCTATTTAAATTCCATACCTCCTCTAACACTGTGTCAATGGAGGAGAGGGACGTCTCATTACTCCCAGGTACAGGTGTGTTAGTCCCTGTTCCCCTAATGGCCTCTTTTGACACTGGTGGGCGTGAGGGGTATCTCATTACTGCCGGACTAGGGTAAAAGTTCAGGATCCCACTAGGCTTCCATGACACTGGCCTGGCTAAGAGCAGGGGAAATATGTACAAGTTTAGTATATAGGTTACTATACCCTAGGGTTTTCTTTTTGAAGGATACCCTTAAAGAAGTTTTGAAAATTTTAAGGGCTCCCTTTAGGAGGGCAGAAAGGAAATTCAGAGGGAAGGGCCTGCAAACAGTATTAAACAAGAACTGCTGCAGGAGATGACAAATTGGCATGGCTCCAGAGGTGGTAAGAGTTAGTGCATATACCACTATAAACTGGCTAAATTAAAGATTGGTTTACTGTGGTTGACTGGACCAAGTGACCTGCAAGGGGCCTTCCGGCTCAAAGATTTGATTATTCTACTATGACAAGATTCTTATTTCATTTTAACTCAAATCGTTTCAGTAAAGGTCAACTGAAAGCCTTCTATGTGATAGCTCTTCATTGTCCCTTGTAAATTCATGAGTAGGTTCCAAAGGGTTTGTCTCCCCAGATTATAAAAATAACTGATGCCCCCCTCTAGACAACTGAGAAAATAACTTTAGAGTATTTTCTCTTATTTTTTATATATGTAAATATTTTGCCTCTGTGTTTAAGATTGCATTATGAGCTTTTCCCAAGAGCCTGAAAAATGTAAAAAAACAACAACAACACACATTTAATGACGGCATCATATTACATTCAATGGCTATTCAATAATAAAGTTAACTCTGTATTGTTGCAAATTGCCTTTCATAATATTGTCATTATTTTAAATGATCCTGAAATGATGTTTCTTATAGAGAAATATTGGTTACATTGTTTTTTTATTACATTTGCAGGCAAATGTCATTCCTACAATCAAACACATACATCAAATAATTAAATTCCTTCTGGAAATATTGAATCAATTTATATTACAATCAGCATTACCTGAAATTCCATTTTATCACATTCCTCCAAATACAGATTATTCTCAATCTTCTTCAATTTGAGAATTGAAAAATAGTTTCAATTTTAGTTTCTCTGGTTACTGGTATTACGTATGATGTCTTACCAAGTTTTAAAAGCGCTTTATATAGAACATTAGACTTAAGTCTGACACTTACAAATTATTTTCTCAATTTATTCACTAATTTTAATTCATGCCATTTCCTGATATAAAAATATTTGAAATTTGTTAGGGTGCCCGGGTGGGTCAGTTGGTGAAGCATCCTACTGTTGATTTTGGCTCAGGTCATGATCTCATGGGTCATGACATCAAACCCCATGTCAGGTTCTGCGCTGACAGTGCGGGGTCTGCTTGGAATTCTCTCACTCTCTCTCTCTCTCTCTACCCCTCCCTCCCTCCATCTCTCTCAAAATAAATAAACATTTTAAAACTATTTGAAATTTGCATATAGTCAAATACTCATTTTCCTTTACAATTTCTTTGTGTAAGAAACTTCATACTACTCTCTTCTGGTTTCAGTTTTTATATTGATCTTTGATATGAGCCAATAAGTATTCATACATGTATAAAACTTGTAGGTAATACATGTTATACAGAATATATTATACATATGTATCGTAGGACAACTGTGCATGTATACATATTATGCACATGTACATAATATATGTGTGTGTGTGTATACACACATATTCAAAAGTTCTGGCTACACAGAACCTTCAAATCACATAAGAGGCATCTACACATAGATGTATCACATGACGTCTGTGTGTGTATGTGTGTGTTGATATATATATATATGTATATATATACATATATATATATATTAAATGATAGTACAATTATATTTATTTATCCTTAGTCAATTTTACAAGCATCAATGTTTGACTAATGCTTACTGTCCTCACTTTTTTATGATGCTTCATTCTTCCCATATGTATTATGCATACATACTCCTATATATATATATATATATATATATATATATATATATATATATCTGATATATATATATATCAGAGTCTCTGTCAAGGCTATGTAGTTTCTAGCTATAACTACTGGAATGTTCTGTCAGTAGAGTCTTGTGAATAGTTCTCTCTTTAAACTCAGTCAGCTTTAAGTTCTGTTGAAGAAAGAAAGGAAAAAAAAACCTCATATTCTATTCTACCCCATCTCTGCCCTGAATTCCTTCTGCAGAAAATTGAAAGAAATCTGAATGCACCCCACAGCTCACTCAAAAAACAGAAAAAAATATAAAACTGAAATGAAATTGATAGCAGCAGTGGAACCACTAGAAATGGAGTGACCACGAGATCACAGCAGTGGCAAATTTGGGGACTACAAGAAGCAAACAGAAGCAGAATGACTGCTAAACCCAGAAGTCATGCCAAACAGGGTGGATGTGGGTGGACTCCTGACATGGAAAGATTTCCATGACATCTTAGATACTATTAGTTAGATTAAAGAAAGAAAATAATGTGTAGAAAAATTATGTAACCATACTATAGAATACATTTATGGGGAAACTATAAACCCCAAGCAGGTAATTAAAAGGCTCGTTAAAAGGCTCTCAATAGAACTCTGAACTATTTCCAAGATCAGAGGCAAGCAGGAATAAAAAACAGGCCATAAATGTTTGGATGTATTATTAACACATAAGCCACACCTACATACATGTCGCACAAACTTTCACCAGCCCAGAGGCTAACTTTCTGAAACAAGTTTCTGCGTGAATGATCTAGGAGTAGGACAAGAACAAGGTTCTATATAATTTCCAGGAGGCCTAGGAACCCCACATACCATTGCCACCCGGAAATCCCCTCTTTTCTCTCAATCACAGTAAGAAGGATTTAAGTAACCAAAATCTACATTTATTGACACATGAACTAAGATCCTTACCTGGATTCTGAAATGTACTCCACTTAGCTACCTGAACCTGGGCACTCAGATGAGTGAGTGAGTGTGTGTGTGTGTGTGTGTGTGTGTGTGTAGGTGTTCATGTAGGTGTGTATGAACATATATATGAAAAAGAGGACAGCATAAAGCTGAGATGCGGGAAAGGCATATTGTCAACATAAATAACAAGGGGAAAGGCATATTTTTAACTTCAACAATATCTAAAGTGTACCTAAAAATCAATACAGAAAAAATTAAAAACCCAGTAGGTAAAGAATCTCAGCACACCATCCACAGAGGAAAAAAATGATAATGGTCAATAAGCAAAAAAAGATGATGCTCAGCTTCACTGACAATCAGGAAAATGAACATTAAAACAATAATATTCCATTTCTCCCCATTGGATTGATACAAAGATACAATACACAGTAGTTTTAACTCAGCCAAAGCAAGTTGCCTGTATGTTTATCTCTGTGCTTATAGAAAAGCACAGGAAGGTGGGGCGCCTGGATGACTCAGTTGATTAAGCATCCGACTTTAGCTCAGGTCATGAGCTCACGGTTCAGGGGCTCAAGCCCCACATCAGGCTCTATGCTGAGAGCTCAGAGCCTGGAGCCTGCTTGAGTTCTGTGTCTCCCTCTCTCTCTCAGCCCCTCCCCCACTCGCTGTCTGTCTGTCTCTCTCTCAAAAATAAACATAAAAAATTAAAAAAAAAATAAAAAATAAAAGCACAAGAAAGAGTCTAGAAAAATGTACAAGAGAGGTAAAGTTGGGTAAAAGAAAAATTGAGGTGCAATACAGAAAAGAATAGTCTATATTTTTCTGTAATAAATACTTGGGTGATTTGATTTTTACCAATATTCTTTTATGTATTAAATATATTTTAATAAAAATATAAATTTTAACAGAAGATTGCTTGGCTCTTGGATTGACCGAATCATCAACTCCATATCATTATAACTGCCACCAATGAAAAAAAATAATTTAATTAATTAATTAAAACATCTCTTTTCAATTTTCTTCTCGTAAAAAGGAGTATTTCTTATACTTATGACAACATCTAAACTCAGTTTTAAAAAACTAAAACGGGCCATAAAATTTTTGCTTTTCCTTTTTATTTATTTTTCTCACCAGAATCAACCTCAAGCAGATATATAGTAATACTAAGAATGGCTAGACAGAACCTTCAAATCGCATAGACAGATCTACTATAAATCTGTGTTCATCATTCTTGCTTGCTGCCCACTGTGATTTTGGTTGCCCTCATTCCAGGCGCTTGTAACACTGCACTAGAAATGAGGCACGGCCACGAAGTTTGCTGTGGCCCATGACGTGGCTACAGAAATAACGCAAGAAGTCTTTAAGATTCAGTGTGTGTTTTCCACATTTCCTTCTGTGTGTCACAAGGACCAGTGACATTCCAAACGGTGACAGCACTGTCGACCTGTATTTTTTTTAAGGTTATGTATTTATTTTGAGAGAGAGAGAGAGAAAGAGAGGGAGAGAGAGGGAGGGGCACAGAGGGAGAGAAAGAGGGAATCCCAAGCCATCTCCATGCTGTCAGCACACAGCCCAATTCAGGGTTTGAACTCACGAACCACGACATCATGTCCTGGGCTGAAATCAAGAGCCAGATGCTCAACTGACTGAGCCACCCAGGTGCCCCCAACCTGTAGTCTTGAGTGAACACGGATGATACGAAACAAATTTACTGCATAATCAAAGATACATTTACATGAGTGAGATACACCTGGGCTATTTTAAACTAGGGATATTTGAAAGCTGTTTACTCCTACAGCACAGCCTAGTCTATTCCGACTGAGAGAAAAGTCGCCAGACCCATCTATTTTGGCAAACTCAAACAAACTTTAAAATTGTCATAGTTTACAATTTTAGAGGCAGAGGGATACATTCCAGGGCAAAAGCAATGAGTGTAATCTCAGCTGGTATAATTATGTAGTCACTGTAGAATTGTTAGATGTCCCTGAAAAGAAGTCAAGGTGCACCATCATCTGTGTCTGAGCTCAGAGAAGTAGAGCTGAGAGGCTTCAGAAGGAGCTCCTTTAAGAAGAAAGCTCTTGGGGCGCCTGGGTGGCTCAGTTGGTTAAGTATCAGACTCTTGATTTTGGCTCAGGCCATGATCCCAGGGTCGTGGGATCAAGCCCTGCACTGAGCTCTGCACTGACAGCACACAGTCTGCTTGGAATTCTCTCTCTCTCTCTGCCCTCTCCCCCACTCACTCTCTCTCTCTCTCTCTCTCTCTCAAAAATCAACATTTAAAAAAAGAAGAAAGCTCTTGAAATTCTTTCGAGGCTTCTTCTGATGCATAATTTTCTATTTTCCCTTGCCTTTTCCTCATTAACCCTGCTAGTTTACATCCAGAATAAAAACTTTGACTCAGTTCTTTGGAGGGAAGCTTGTTTGAATTTGACTTCTTCTTTAGAAGAACTAAAGACTAAAATGTTCCTCTCAATTTCACCACTCCCTCCTATTTCAAGAACAAAACTTACTGTACTTTCAATAGTGTGGACTATGAAACTCTTTCACAAACTGCCATATTTCAATCTGCATGAAATAGTTATTGACATGAGTACATTTGGTAGTTGCAATGTTGCAACCCTCTCTGTAGTCCCAGCTAGTGATTTCTGTACTGGACATACATTTTCTACTAAATAACTGGAAAGTCCAACATATAATTTACCTTCTGATATGAGCTCCTTTCCCTGGATCATATTACAATGTCCTTCCTTGATGATCTCCTATTTGGGTTTTTATTTTGGCACAATTTCAGAAAAAAAAAATTCAAGTTCTTTTTCAAAAGTTAAATAAATCTAAGGATAACATACTGAAAAGAATTTGAGGGTAATGGATATATTTGGTTATCTACCTACTAAAATACTAAATCTATATTAGGAATGTGTAACATTTATAAGAAATAATTTATTATATTATAGGCAGACTTTGGCAGATTATAACCTCCAATATTAACTATCAATAATTATTTCCTCAGGGCTCCCCGGTGGCTCAGTCATTTAAGCATCTGACTTCGGCTCAGGTCATGATCTTGCAATTTGTGAGTTAGAGCCCCACGTTGGACTCTGTGCTGATGGCTCAGAGCCTGGATCCTGCTTCAGATTCTGTGTCTCTCTCTCTGTCCCTCCTCTGCTCATGTTCTCTGTCTCTCTCTCAAGATAAATAAATAAAAACATTAACTTTTTTTAAATAATGATTTTCTCTTCAAATGTTTTTTTTTTTTTTAGCCAACAAATTTAACAATAATTTGTTGTTGGTTCGACCTGAAACTGTTAAGAAAAGGCAAAAAATATAATTGGGAACATGTCCACCATTCTGATTTACAGAACATACTAATTTACAGGCATACTGATTTACAATAACTATAATAAGAAGCAAAATGTGGCCAACTTCCTGGCAGAGGTAGAAACAAAGTGTGATGAAAGCACAGTAAAAAAGAGATTAATTCTGGCTAGGAGAATGTGGTTAGGAACTGGTGATGTTGCAAGGAATGTAGTCTAGTTATAAAGGTCTGAGCCTTGAGGTCAAAAGACCAGAGCTCAAATCTCGGGCATGTCATGTAATAGTTGCAGGCCTGCAGGCAAATTAACATGCCTAGGTATTTCTTCCTCCATCTATAAAACCAGGAAAACAAAACAAAGAAAACCCAACAACATAGCACTTACTCTATACCAAGACAACACTATGAACATTTAACACACATTCATTCAATTTTCATAATGACTCAATGTAGACACCAATATCGTCTTCATCTTACAGATGAGGAAACTGAGGTATGGAGAGGTTAAGTGGCCTAGTCGAGGTCCACACTGGTGTGTTACAGGCTTGGACTGGATGTCAAGCAGTCAGGCTCCAAGTCACAACCTCTTATTCTGCACTGAGGAGTTAATACGAAAGTACTCTACACTCTCCACAAACATGCTTTCATACACATTTCCTTGACTCCTTTCAATAACCCTATTAGGCAATTACTATCATTATACACATTTACAAATGGGGAAACTGGATTAGATAAGTTATGAAAGCACAGTTTTGTGGCAATGGGTATGATTGGGGCTGACGCAGGACATAAGGGGAGGGCAACTGTTTCAAGACTTTTTTGCAATAATAATGTTGTGGTGATAGAGATGGAAGGGAGGGAAGGGTTTGAGAAATACAGAAGACTGAAAAAAGAATTTTAGAGAAAAAGAGGAAGAGAATGAAAAGAATGCATATCAAAGAAACTGGGGCTCAAGGGGAGTCAGCAAACTATAGTCACATGCCAAATCTGGCCCACAATCTATGTGAATAAAGTTTTATTGAAACACAACCACACTCCATTGTTTCTGTATTCTCTGTGGCTGCTTTTGCTCGTTAATAGCAAGACTGAGTGCTTGCAACAGAATCTATCTGGCCCGCAAAACCAAAAATACTTACCATTTGACCTGTTAAAAACTTTGCCAGTCTTGTCTCTAGCGAAGCCTTGTACAACAGAAATTTCTGTGATGATGGAAGTTTTCTGTACCTTCACTGTTCAATTGCATAGCCACAGGTAGCTGGCTAAATTTAAATTTTAATTAATTAAAAGTAAATGCAATTCAAAATTTAGTTCTTCAGTCACACTAGCCACCTTTCAAGTGCTCAGTTAGCCACACTTGGCTAATGTTACTGCAGGACTGAATTTTAATCTTAATTCAAATTAAACTTAAATTAAAATAGCCACATATGGCTACCAACTTTCCTGTTGGACACTGCAGTTGTAGGGAATTTAGAGGTGGCAGAGGTGGTCCCCAGAGTCAAATACTGAAGGGAGATCAAATGAGGTAGGACTTCAAGTCAATCCATTGAATTAAGGAACAAACAGGTACTGGTGATCTTGGGGACAGCAGTTTGCATACAGTGATGAGGACTGAGGCCCCCTGCAGTGGATATAAGGGGTATAAGGGAAAAGGATATGTAGGGGTATAAGGGAGAGAAAAGCCTGGAGTATAGACAATGTGGCTGAGAACTGAGGATATCAAGAGAAGGGGGATGCTCTGACATCTCTTTGGGCTTGTGCAAATCTTTCAACTGGCTTTTATCTAAAAGGGTGAAAAGTGAAGGCAGTTGAGGGGAGGCAGCATTGAAAATTAATGGAAATATGATTCTTTAATGGCAATGGCAAGTGGAACATGTGCAAAAAGTAGGCAAAGTTCAGGTTCTGGTTTAGAAGTGCACTAATGCCGCTGAAATAGGAGAAGTGTGTTTAGCGTGGAGCATAACCTGAACTAAAGCAACGAAGATGAGAGTAAGCCTTATCTTAAAAGCCTGGAATGCCTAGTTAAGGAAGGGCAGGCCATTAAAGGGTTCAGAGCTGGAGAATGCTGTGCTTAGAAATGGATTTCAGGTCAGTCTTGAGAGGCAAAGGAGGAAATGGAATCAGCTAGGATCTATACTGACTAGCCAAGAAAGGCAAAGTAAGTAATGAAAACTTGGGGGAAGAGGAACTATTATAGAAACAAATTAAAAAGGAACTAGAAGTAGGGGAAGAGTGACATCAAAGAAAATTGAGGGTTTTTTTTTTTCCCCATCTCTGGATGCCAAGTTTATGTTGTCTTTAAGGGAGACCTGGAATAAGAAGAAAAAGAAACAGTTTTGAAGTATGAAAAGGAAATAATATTTTGTTAATCGCCAGTATGCCAGGTTCTGCATCTGGAAATTTATATGCATCAAATCATTTAATCCACACACTATCCCTTGAGGAAGACACTGTTATTCCCATGTTATAGATGAGAAATGAGCCTCAGAGAGGTCAAATAACTCTCCAGAATTATAAAACTAACACATGGCAGACTATAGCCCAGTGCTTTCTGCCTCTAAGGAAAATGTGATGAGTTTCCAATTTTACATGTCTGTCTGCTTATTTGAGTAATTCGTGAACCTTCACGAGAAGCTGTTTCCTGTGCGCAGAGACCACATGCTAGCTCATTAATGGCACACAGCAAATGCTCAATAATTATTTTTAAGTAAATGCCTGCAAGTGTGAATGAACGTGAATTGAAATAGTACTCTTCTGACACATTAACACAAATAAGAAAAAGAGCCTCATGAGGTAAACGCTCAGTAAAAACAATGACAAGCTCCAAAGACTACTCTTGCACACAAACAGACAAGGCTTTAAGCATTTTGAGGAGGGCATCACATTACTTTCTTCACACAGGGACATCTCATCTAAATTACAGATACTTGGCCTTGAGCAGTATCAACTGACTGTTCCAGGAAACCCTCCAAATTGGGTAATTGCCTACTTGGGGCAGCATAATAACCTTACGTTAATTTAACCACTAGGGATATTGTTTTTGTAAACGTACTTGGAAAGCACATCTCTCTATAGGACAATTATTTTAACAGAAAAACCTAACACAAAGAGAGCGACATTCTTTAGCCCTACCAATCCTTTATACATGAGTACGTGTGTGCAGAACCTGGCCCCATCCACCAGCCCTAGCCACAGACTGTCCCATCTCAACATGAAAGGACAGCCCAGGCATCTGCATCTCTGCCAGATCATCTCGGATTAAAACTGAGTGAATTGCCAAAGGTGAGAAATGCAGCCAACAGGAAAAAAGAATAGAAAGAAAGACTTTCAAGAAATCAATACCTGTTATCTGAACTGGATCCACACTGTCAATGAAGAGAAAAGGCATGAATGAAGGATTTTAAAGATCCACAGACTGTGAGTCATGTCCGGCAGTTAAATTCAAAGCTGAAAGTAAAGACACCGTTTTGCCTTGTTTGCCTCATTTTTATTCTAGTAAATACAGGGTTTATTTTATTCTAGGAAAATATTTTATTTTATTCTAGGAAATACAGGTTTATTTTATTCTAGGAAAAACAGGGTTTAAGCAAACAGAAATAGGATTCAGTTTAATATAAAAAACAAAAGAGAAAATTATAATGAATTAATATTAAAGGTCAAATGTTAAAGATACAATCGAAATACATTTGAATTTCAAAGCACAAATCTATTAAGATTGAAATATAATCATAAATGAATATAAATTTAAAAGAACATTTTAAAGGAAAGTAAACTGCATCATTCTGCCCTCTTCAAGACGGTATTTAGCATACTCTTAGGAGCAGAGGTCCTCAATCAACCAACTAAGAAACAAGCCATGATGAGCTCATGAGGAACTAAACTCCAATCTGGGGCAGGTTCCTAGAAAACCAGACTTACAGATCAGGGTGCTCAAAAGGTCTCCAAGAAGGTAACCCTGGAACCTCAAAACTGTCCAGAGAACCAGGAAGGGACAGAAGAGAAGGTACACCTCCAATGTCAATCAGTATTGGTTGAAAGGAAGAAAAAAGAGCTCTCAGAATATAATAATAATAACAACAATGAAGAAGTGAAAAAAAAAAAAAAAAAAAAAAAAAAAAAAAAAAAAAAGGGAAGAGGGGAGGAAAGGAGAAGAGAGATAGTGGCCCCAGGACCACGCAGGGGAGAAGGAAGCTAATTTGTTAATATGGTGTTACTTTACTCTGGTTAAGGAGAAATAGGAAGTGAGGCGAGAAATAGGTAAGAATTGAAACTAATGTGCTCTAACCATGAGAACGTTAGGAGTGTATATTTTTTCCTATTTTCACATTGCATTTTCATCTTAGCTATCCATTTCTTTCTCTTTAAGGCTATAACTCATGTAGAATTACACACCACAATGTTCTGATGAAACTCTCCTCTACAGCTGACGCTCCCAGAACACAGACACCACGTTCATTAACTCATTCTGCACAACACTTAGCTCATGTCCACAGAGAGATGTTTAATACAAGCTCTTATTAAAGAGGAGGAATACAATCAGTCATCTTAGAATGTCTGAAAAGAGCTTTTTCTTCCCACTGAGCTACATAAATTATTCTGAGATTGTTTCTACAAAGATTGTGTAGTTGGCAGAGCTACAAAGGGGGCATCAATTTTGTTTTCCTGCTTAAAACAAAAAGATTTAAAGGAAATGTGATACAACATTAAGATTTTACAAAGCCCGGTGTTCGATGTCCACTAGATTATTATCTTTATTTATTCTTCAGATATTTCATAAGGAAGAAGGTTGTGATACCTTATTCACAGTATTAATGTTTTTGAACAAAAAATTTGACTCTATATTAGAAAGGGCATAATATCTCTTTGATCTAGAAATCTAAGAATTCATCAGCAAGAAGAAAGGAAAGAAAGAAGCAGAGAAAGATAGAGACAGAGAAATCTTCAGAATGCTGTATCCGAAGATGTAAGTATATCTGCCTGCTTATAATAACAATAAAGAGAAACAACCTAAATTTCAGCATGAAGGGATTGTGAAATAAATAACATTCATCCAATATGTTAAAGCATTCTGCAAACATTAAAAATCACTGAATAGAAGAATAGAAGAATGGAAAAATATAGCTTATTGCAGTGGAAAAAAGACCTATCAATAGTAGGGATAGCATAATTCCATTTTTCTGTAAGAACAAAAATAGAGACCTAGAGTGTCAAACAGACTTACAGACATATAGATTTTTAAAAAGCAAAACACATACACAATAAATATGTGTGCCTGCAAACACTGGTGAATCTGATTAAAGTTTATTAGTTTAGTTCATTGTACTGTGCCAATGTAGATTTTGGTTTTGATAATATAATAGTTTTGGTTTTGATAATATACTAGTTGTGTAAGACATCACCATTAGGAAAGGCTGAGGGATAGGCACAAACAAATCTCTTTGCACTATTTTTGTACCTTCTTGTGAGTGTACAATCATTACAAAATAAAAATTTTAAATGAAATAAAAAGGCTGAAGGAAAATATGCAAAATATACCAAGATATACACTGAGAATGTATTGAGATATTGAACTATACAGCCGATTTTCCATCTATTTCAGCTTTCCTGAGTTTACCCAATAAGAATTTAAAGAACTACTGCTTCTTTATGGAGAAAAAAAAGCATAAACCTAAATTTTAGTCGTTTTTTTTAATGTTTATTTTTGAGAGAGACAGAAATAGAGCATCAGCAGGGGAGGGGCAGAGAGAGAGGGAGAAACAGAATCTGAAGCAGGCTCCAGGCCCTGAGCTGTCAGCACAGAGCCCAGTGCGGGGCTCGAACCCACAGACCACAAAATCATGATCTGAGTCAAAGTCGGACGCCCAACTGACTGAGCCACACAGGTGCCCCTAATCAAAATTATTTTTAATAAAGCAATGTCACTGAAGAGGCCATGTCAATTCAAACCTAGGTCTCAAACCTAGGCCTTGTAATCATAAAACCTCTGCTCTCTTAATTAAACCCTACTATGTCCCATCCAACTTCCCACCTTCGTTCGTCACCGAAACAACCTTACACTCAGATACAAGCATGCATGCTATGGACATATCTACAAAGATCATCTAATTGGACTAGATACTATTGAACATAACTTAAAATTTTTATTATGCCTTTTTCCCTAGCCTTATCCTCAAAATAATCTGAGAACAATATCACAAACTGTATCTTTGCTTTATCCTTGTCAATGTCCCCAATATCTACATATGTATTATATTCATAAATAAAACATTTCCCATTAACATTTCCATAATATGAAACTTGAATACAGTGCAGTTTACTCAATTAACCAAGAGTTCATCGTCTAGCTGGTTCTAAGCCCATTATTTCCCTTTATTTTCTTTGTTGTTACTTGTCTTCTCCTCACTTTCCTGTGTATTAGCACCTCTAGCAGAAAATGAGAGATTGTACAAATGGATAAAATTTAAAATGGCTGATTCTCTTATCTATGAAAAGATTCATTAGTCAGAAAATGGCTTCTGTTGACCAAAATGTGAGGTTCTATACTCTACCTATTCACACCTCAACAGTCAAAGGTAATTCAGGGTAGAGTCAATTGTCAAATAAAACAAATTTTATTACCCATATTTTCAAAAATTGTAACTAGATAGTACATAGCACTCATAATTACTCTTTTTAAACAGGAAAATGAAAGCTATCTCATTGCACGCAAACACACTTTTTTCCTTTGATGTATGAAATTGCCCTTCAAAGTTACAATCTATCTGGAATCTCATTCAGTATCTGGAATAGCTCCTGGATTGTAGAAGGCATTTAATAAATGTTCAATGAATGAACAAGAGAAAGAAAGAATGAATGAAGGAACAAATGAGTTAATGAATAAATAAATTCTAGAGCCAAAAATACTCCACTCATAAATATAGTAGGACCACAAACATATAGGTGTGTATATATGTATATATGTGCCTGGCTTGTTTTTAAATCTGAAACACTGGTATTATGAGGATAAAATAGGATTAACTGGAGAGGAATTATGATACAGTGAGATGCTGACACACTCCAGAGTCTAACACATCTGGTTTTTCATCCCAGATCTGCCACCTGCATGCCAAGTAAACATGAACAAGGTACTTAATCTTCCCTAAATTCTTCTTTCAGAACGTATGTGCTTGAGAAATTAAATAACTATGGTAACGATGCATTGTTATCATTACTGTAATAATATATTATGTATTCTGTAACACTTTACCACTCACTCACAAACTCACACACACACGTGTGTGCACACTTACTCATACAAATACACACATATAGAGTAAAATCATCTTCTAGGATTTAAGCAATTTTGACTTAAGAGTATTATTATTTCCATCAGATACAGACTTTGAAATAACTAGATATGTAATTAAAAAAAGGAAAATCTTCCTAATTAAAGATATTTTTTACTGATTATAAATTTAAAAATTAAATTTTTTATAAGTTAATTAAACCTAGATAAGAGAAAATGTCATCAAATTAGATCGACTAATCGTGTAATTACAAATCACGTTTCAAATAGCTCTTAAAATATTCAGGCGAAATAATGAAATGTTTCTAGTAGACACATGTAGCAGGTGTTAAACAGTCAGGACCCAGAATTTTAAAACACTAATAAAGGGGCGCCTGGGTGGCTCGGTCGGTTAAGCGTCCGAGTTCGGCTCAGGTCATGATCTCGCGGTCTGTGGGTTCGAGCCCCACGTCGGGCTCTGTGCTGACAGCTCAGAGCCTGGAGCCTGTTTCAGATTCTGTATCTCCCTCTTTCTCTGACTCTCCCCTGTTCATGCGCTCTCTCTGTCTCAAAAATAAATAAATGTTAAAAAAATAAAATAAATAAAACAATAATAAAAATCAGTTTTATATTTTCAAAATGTAAGCGCTTAACAGAATATATTCAGCTTTTACTCCAAATAACAAAATATTAAGATTTGTATCATTATTTATGGCAATACCATATGTGTCCTAGAAATATAATATTTTTAGGTTATCTCATTGCTATCACTTTTTTATTTTTTATTGTTTTTTTAATTAAAGCATAATTGACATATAGCATTATATAGACTTCAGGTATACAACATAATGATTCAACATTTGTACACACTGCTAAATCATTACCACAATAAGTCTAGTTATCATCCATCACCACGCACAAAATTTTTGTCTTTTTTTTCTTTCTTCTTGTAATGAGGACTTTTAAGGTTTACTCTCTTCATAATTTCCAAATATGCAATACAGTATTATTAAGTATAGTCATCATGCTATATCCCCATGACATTTATTTTATAACTGGAAGTTTGTACCTTTTGACCCCCTTCACCCATTTCATCCAACCCCCTTCCGCTCCCCACTCTGGCAACCACCAATCTATTCTCTGTATCTGTGAGCTTAGGTTTTTGTTTTGTTTTGTTTTGTTTAGATTCCACCTATAAGTGAGGCCATTCAGTATTTGTCTTTTATCACTTTTAAGCAATAATTTTCATTTGATCAATAAAATTTGGTTTATTTGGTTAACTTATTGACTACAAAATGACTAATAACTGACAATATGGTAATATGTTATTGGTTCAACTATTAAATCTGAAACTGGGAATCTGGTATGTTCCAGAGAGACAACTTTTTCAGTCCCTACTCACATGGGCACTGGGTCTGTACCACATAAGTAAAGTATTTTCCTTCCATGTAATATGTGTGTCTTTGGCTCGATGACTAGAAACTCATGCTGACTGTAAAATAGTCTCTACTACAACTTAAAGATAAATGAGCTAAAGAGAAGCAAAGAAAGCCAACTGCCTCATAATGGCACTTAGACCCATGAAGAATGCAAACTGGTGTACCCACTCTAGAGAACAAATGGAGGTTCCTCAAAAAGTTAAAAATAAAACTACTCTACGATCTAGCAATTGCATTACTAGGTATTTACCCAAAGGATACAAAAATAATGATTCAAAGGGATACATGTACTCCAATGTTTATAGCAGCATTATCAACAACAGCCAAATTATGGAAAAAGTCCAAATGTTCATCAACTGATGAATGGAAAATGGTGGTATGTACATACAATGGACTATTTACTCAGCCATCAAAAAGAATGAAATCTAGCCATTTGCAAAGACACGGATGGAGTTAGAGAGTATTATGCTAAGCGAAATAAATCAGGCAGAGAAAGACAAATACCATATGATTTCACTCATATATGGAATCTAAGGAACAAAACAAAACAAAAACATAAGGGAACATTAAAAAAAAAAGGAGAGGGAGGCAAACCATAAAAGAGACTTTTAACTATAGAAGACAAACTGAGAGTTGCTGGAGAGCTGGGTGACAGGATGGGCTGAATGGGTGATGGGTATTAAGGAGGGCACTTGTTGTGATGAGGACTGGGTGTTAAATGTAAGTAAAGAAACACTAAATTCTACTCCTGAAACTAATATTACACTGTATGTTAACTAACTGGAATTTAAATAAAAATTTGGAGGAAAAAAAAAAATTTCAAACTCTTTGATGCCTTGATAGAAAGAAGATTCATAAGTCATTTTGGGTTCAGGTAGGATGGATGATTCAGGTAATATTTACCTACAATCTATATAGGAACCCGAATATAAGATAGATTAAGAAAGTACATCTGCACATGGCAAAGTTTTTAAATCAGAGCAACTGATATCCACAAGGTTATCTGCATTCCACTGTGGATATAAAGGTGACTGAATCCTGATCCCTGCCCTTCTATTACCTAGTATGATTGGTTAAATTGCTGGTAAAGTATCCGCGGAGTGTGAGCTTATCAAGTGGATGTATAGTGGATGGAAATGAGTACTGAGTTATTCTTTGCCAAACTACTTAAAGGGAAATAAGATTCAAGGTGACGTGATTTTTAGGGGGAAAAAACAACACTTAGTCAAGAACACATGTAAAAGTTGATTCTGGGAAAGCGGTGAAGATTTACAATTCCTCTAAAATGAGAGAATGGAAGATACATGGAAGCACAATTGACACAGGACAAAAAGGGAAACTACATCTCTGATTAAAAATTTTTAGAACTGTAACATAGTTCTCATTCTTTTGTACCCTCTAGGTCCTGATGTCTAAACAGTCACAGGACAACCAGACAGAAGTTAAAGAGTGCAGTTACAACTCATTACAGAAATTGTGCTTCATAGTGTGACCCAACTGGTTGAAAAATTAAGTCCACCACTATACGGCAAGTCACTTAATCTCTCTGTCCTTTTGTTTACAGAGCTATAAAAGTGCATTATATCTATTTCATAAGGTGTTGGAAGGAGTCGAAGAATACATATGTAGTTTTAGCACAGGGCCTGAGCCACAGTAAGTGTTCCATAATTAGTTAACTGCTTTTGTATTGCCATAGTTGTTAGTATTAAAGAATGGAAAAGCTCAGGCATGAGCTAGAGAACAATTACATGTGAATTCCCTTCTCAATCCATTACAGACTCTACAAACATCCCAAATTCCAATGTGGCACATCCTCTAAATACTCAAAGAAAGCATTTTAACATTTTTACATCACGTGTTCCCCAAAGTTTGTTACATCTATGCAATAACACAGTAAGTGGGAGAGCCTACAACTCATTGTCCTTGTACTAAATTTTTAAAAAGTATGTATATTTTAAAAATATATATAATATAAATTATATATATCATAATCATATATATGATCCTATATAATATTATACATCATACATAATCATGTATATGATTATGTATGTGATGACATATAATATTATATACCATATATAATCAGATAATCTATGATATATAATATTATATATATATAAGCTGTATGCAGTATGATTCCTGAGAAACTCATCTCTGCACTTAACATAAGCCATTTATCAAGGTCTGTCCATGCACACTAGGATCAAGATGAAAGCAACGAAAGAAACACAGGAAAGAATACTGTAAATCAATGTGTAAATCAGTAATAAATGCAGTAAACAAAATCAATAAGTTCCATAATTACAAACATACAAGAAGTCAAGTATTTTCTTTTACTGAAAGGTTAGAGGGAAAAAAAGTTCAAATATTCATACTTAGATGAATTAATTAGACTATTCCTATCTTCTAATAAAAATAATATTAAAGCATACTGCAAGCAATGAATAATGTGGTCATTATAGATTTTCCTTAAGCCAGAAAACCAACAGAGCATTTTTTAGAGAGAAGATTAATACTGCTTTCTAGAGTCCAAGAAAAATTTCTAAGATAGGTAACAATTAATATAAAGCCTCTCTTCCCCCAACTTTGAGACTGTGGTACACATTTGAAATATTTTACATATAAAACATGGTTTATTTTTTTCAAAGAGTATCAACGTATTATTCTATATATATAGTATGGATATTTTCCAAATGTTTCTGGGAATTAGATCTAGATGTTCTAAATTACTTTTAGTGGTTTCCTTGGAGAAGGGATAAAAAAAGAAAGAAAAACTAAAATTAATTGAGATGCTTTTTAAAAAAAAATTTAATGTTTATTTTTTGAGAGAGAGAGAGACAGACAGACAACAGAGCACAAGTGGGGGAGTGGTAGAGAGAGAGAGAGGCACAGAATCCGAAGCAGGCTCCAGGCTCTGAACTGTCAGCACAGAGCCCCACAGGGGGCTCGAACTCAAAAACAGTGAGATCATTACCTGAGCCAAAGTTAGACACAACTGATGGAGCCACCCAGGCGCCCCTGATTGAGATTCTTATTACAGAAACACTATAATGTATTTAGAAAGAGTACAGATGCTAAGCTCAGACTACCTGGGTTCAAATCCTGTATCTGCTACTTACTAGATTTATAAGATTAGGCAAGTTTCTTAAACTCTCCATATCTTCATTACCACACCCATTAAATGAGAATAAAAAACTGAGGAGTGCCTGGATGGCTCAGTCCGTTAAGCGTCAGACTTCAGCTCAGGTCATGATCTCCCAGCTCATGAGTTCGAGGCCCGTGTGGGGCTCTGTGCTGAGGAAATATTATTTCCTATTATTTCCTTCTCAGTCAAAAGGACAGGATGGATTGCACTGCAGTAACAATTGCAAACTCTCTGTAACTTGCAAAAACAAATGTTTATGTCTTACTCATACGACTTCACTGCGGGGTGGACTCCCCAAAGCATTGACATCAATGATTTTTGCTCAGCAATCCAGATTACATCTATTACACACGTGTTCCACGATGGTGGAGAAGACCGGAGAACTATAGATTGAAGCACTCACAGCTAAAGGCTTCACCCTGAAGTGACACACCTTCCTCTTCTCACCGCCTTGGCCAAAGCTAACTATATAACCCTGGGTATAGGGGGATATCCAATCCCCCTGCATGTCTGAAGTAGAAAACAGATACCACTGACTAATGATAACCATCACAGACTAATTTTATAATTCTCCCATTTTACAATTATTTTGGGCAAAGCACTGTTCAAAGACTGGAACCAAAATTCTAATCTCTAGGAATCATTTGTTTTCTCCACTAATAATGATCCTTGATTTTTTTTTTCTCCTACCCACCAAAATCAGGTGTCTAACAAACTCCCATTGGTAACTGGCAAACTTCATTTGGCCTTGATGAAGGCAGGGAGTAGGGAGGAAGGCAAAGTCAGGGCATCTGTGGTTTAGAAAAGCACTTAACTCTCAACTGAGAATCAATACAACCCTGTAAAAATAAGAAAAACTGTGGAGAGAAAGCAAAGTTAGATTTGTACAAAAATGGACTTTTCTAAGTTCCAATGCTTTGCTTACAGTTATTTAGCAAACAGTCAATGATACTGATGCTATATCCCTTTGACTACTATCTATCATACCAACTTTTTTTTTTTTTTTTACAAATATCTATATTGGTCATGTCTAAGGTAGATACTGAGCATTCTTTTTTTTTTTTTAAATCTTCCTAAAGTTCTTTTACCTAGCTAATGTATCCACTTAGGAGAGAGGTCTTGAAAGATTATACTTGGGAAATATTTTTATTCTAATATCAAAACCTAAGGAGAAGTTATTCCTATTGTCCAGAGTCAGCTTTTAAGTCAAAGACCTATGGAAATTAATTGCTTCCCTTCCACTTAGAAAAATTTATATTTTAAATCAGTAAAATTCACTATTTACCTAAAATTCATAAACTAAATTCTACTGCTCTCTAGCTTAGAATCTGAAAGTGCTGCTTCTTTTTATTATTATTATTATTGTTGTTGTTGTTATTAGCTATTCTAGGACTTTTAACTGGACTATTTCAAACTCAAAATTCTTTTTTTTAAGTATATTTATTTATTTTTGAGAGAGAGCAAGTGAGTGGAAGAAGGGCAGAGAGAGAGGGAGAGACAATTCCAAGTGGGCTCCACACTGAGAGTGCAGAGCCTGATGCAAGACTCAAACTCACAAACCACAAGATCGTGATCTGAGTGGAAACCAGGAGTCAGAGGCTTACCTGACTGAGCCACCCTGGTGCCCCTCCAAGTTAAAATTCTTAAACTTCAGTTTTCCTAGATATCATAAGATGAATGCCTCTCCTTTCCATGCACTGTCCTTTACCTCATTTGGCCCCAATACTAGCACAAGCACACAGAATCTGTCATAATAAATTCTCTATCCACATGGTTTAGCTAAAAGATTTGAGTTCCACATTCAGATGTGCTTCTAAAACTACAATTTAAAGAGGTTCTTAGATTCATATATATTGTCACAAAGATTCATTAGCCTCCTACATATTTCTCTTGCAAATGTCACACCACAATGGAAAGCAATGAGTTGCTGCTTGTTGCTTATCAAACTGGAATTCTTTTTAAAAAGCAGCAGAAGCAGCAGCAGCAGCAGCAGCAGCAGCGGAGGTAACAGCAGAAGCAAATAACTTCGACCACTGGATTTCTTCCCCTCAACTAATAGTATACAGCATGAACAAAGGAAGACTAAGCCACCTTCCAGGAGGTGCTAAGCCTTTGGATTTTCCCCTACACCTGGTACTTGATCGGGTCACAGCCGATTGAATTTCCATTGTTCATTGATTGTGCCATTTGTGAGGCAATCCATCCTTGCTTATGTAATTGCAGCGTTCCTGTAGTTCACTTCTTTCTGCCCTGAAGGCTCGGCAGCATGAGGACTGAGAAAATTAGATATGGCACAGCCTCAAGCTGCTGACCTTCAGAATATAAAATAAGGCCCATCTTTTAAAATTGGTCTTTCTTGATGAGGTTACTCTGCAGGACTATATTTCCAGCAGGCAATTTTTCATGCTGACCATGTACCTTCTTAAAATATTTTTTGTATTTATAAAAAAAATGATAATTTAAATTTTAAATATGCCTGTACTGTGCACAATATTATGAATAAATTCATTTCATTTAGAGTTTGTCAAAAGGGGACCGATTTTTCATTTTTAGGTAAACCTCTCACCTTCAAACCAGAATTAAGTATCATTTTAATAAAATCTGATAAATATGAAGGAAACGTCACAGACTCTTAATAAGTTTTAAAAAAAATTCCCAAACAGTTTAATGTGGCTAACCAGTTGACTGCCAAAGTACTAAGATTCAGTAGCGAAATTAAATTACCTCCCGGTTACATAAAAATCCACATTATATTTTGCTTATTTGTTTTCCTTTGAAACACAGTCAAACTCAGAAAAGTTGCAAATACAAGAATAAAAAAACGTTTTTTCCCTCTGAACCAGTTACTTACATGATGCCTAATAACCCCAGAATAACTTAACAAATCAACAAATTTTAATTATTTCACCCCTTTTCAACTGTCTCCCTATCTTCCCTGTCAAACTCACAATCAAATGTGGGATATCTAGCTTAATAGAATTGTTCCAGTATATATCAAGAACATACAGATTGCCTGAGTAGCTCTTTATTTCAACATTTAGGCTTTTCCATTGGGTTTCTTCCATGAACTTCTAGTATCTAAACAAACAAAAAAGATAAGAAACCACACAAAGTTCAACTTGCAAAAACAGGGAGAGCTGCTGATGAGGAATGGGTTTCAGAATAAGCAAAATTCCCTTCATTCCTATGTCACAGATTTCATCACTTCTGCCATTAGTCAGAAGTTTCTCCTAAAAGGGGAGGAAGGAAAAGTAAAGATGGCGAGGAAAGTTACATAACCCAGGTACCTCCACACACAGTCATCTGGTCTCCGTACCTGTCTCTAACCCCTCCGCCATCGGTTCACTCTGTAACGCACTATTCTCGCCTTGGCCTCCATCTCTACATTGATACCACATTATGAAAAGTCACTGAGGGTTTCTGAATCAAAACTGCCTGTTCAATCCTCAATAGCCTCAAAACATCTCCAGAGCCCTTGACCTCTACTGACTTCCCCTATTTTTATCTCTTCTCTCCCTCATGCTCCATGACACTAAAATATCCTGCTCTTCCTTTTACTTCTTTGATTAAGTCTCATCCATTCTTACGGGGTATTTTTTTTCTTTCTTCTACTTGTCTCCTAAGTTCACTTCTTAGTATTTTGCTCTGCCTCTCCCTCTCTCCCCCTCCACCCCACTCTCCACTCAACATTCACAGGCTTTAACTCTCACATCTTTTTAACTTATAGTTAAATCTACAATTCTACATAAGCTCCACCCAGTTTTCAACCCATTAACCTTCACTTCACAATCAGTTGCTCCAGTTGGACATCTGACTCAAATTCTTGCAGTTACCATAAATTCCTTCCTTCCCTGAATCCCGCTGCCAGGAAGTCATGATGTCTCATTTAGCCTTCCATAGGGGCTACTCAGTTCCAGCCAAGTGTTGCCCATTGCAGATGGATATTCCGCTTTTTTTTTTTTTTCAAAAGAAGACCAAAACTTGAATTGTTAATAGAAATGTAGATTTTAAATAAAATCTTCCAATGTTTAAATACTGAGAACTACCTAAATAAACAAAAACTCAGCACCTGGGGCAAACAAAACCTACCTTCAGGTTTACAGTCAGATTGTGATTTGTAGCCTAAGACATAAATGCAAATCCCTTTTTCTTATTATTCCAAGATTTTTAAAACCATCCTGAAACTACCTTCTGAATCCGAGGTCAGTAGTGCCCCGCCTTCCCTGCCCAATTGTGGTTTCACTTTCTGGTGTTTCAGTTACCTGAGGTCAATCTCAGGCCTAATGTGATCTCACAGTGCCTATGTCATTCATTGCACTTGATCTCATTCTGGAGGCATTTTATCATCTCACATCATCACAAGAGGAAAGGTGAGTACAGTACAATAAGATACTTTGAGAGAGAGAGACCACTTTCACATAATGCTTATTACAGGCTATTGTTATAATTCTATTTTATTAGTTGCTGTTAATCTCTTACTGAGCCTAATTTATAAATTAAATTTTATGATAGGTATGCATGCATAGGAAAAAACAGTATATAAGTGTTCAGTTCTATCCATGGTTTCAGGCATCCACTGTGGATCTTGGAATGTGTAAGGGGGATAAAGGGGACAATCCAAAATAACCTCTACAAGCCAACTGCTCTACTACATTATTCTCTAAGCACACTTGATTCTTTCTAACCTCTGTGCCTGTCATGTTTGTTTCCCACACACAAAAAGTTTTTTCCTAAGTCCTATTTTCAAACGCTAACATTTCTCTGAAAACCTCCTAGACCACATTAGCTTATGGGAATATCTTGCCCAAATCCAAAGACATTCATACCTAGTATTGTGTGTCAGGCACAGTCTCAGACACTTTACAAGCCCCTCTCCACCCCATATAATCCCAAAAAATTGATACTACAATCATTCCCATTTTACAAATAAGGGTATTGAAGCTGGCCCAAGGTAAGTGGCAGAACTGGAGTTGAACTCATAACTATTTTTTTCCAGTGCAGAAATAAGAGTAGGAAATTCATGTTTTGGTCATGCATTATATGATTTATTATGTACCAGGAAAAAAATAAAAAAATCTGTAACATGACTCACAAGGCCATTCACCATATGGCTATTTTCTTCCATTTCTTGATAATTTCCCCATCATTCCTTAAGCCCCGGCCACAGTAGTCTTCTTTCAGTTTCTACAATCTACTGAGCCACTGCATACTTCATGGCCTTTGCATATACTGTGTTCTTTGCCTGGAATGTTCCTCCCCACTTCTCATGTCTAATCTCTACTCATTGGAATCTCAGTTTAAATATCATTTCCTCAAGACTCCTCCCATGATCCTTCTAGAGAAGACTATGTTAAATCCACCACTAACCATTGTACTGAATAGTATGTACTGCAATTCTAAATAAATAGCTCTGTGATAGTTTAGTCAATGTACATCCCCCCTGCTACTATGTGGTGAGTTTCTTCACTACCTTTTCCACAATTTTCTCTGTATTATCCACACAGTAAGTTAATGATTGATATCTTTAACTCTATGAACCATTTTAAGACTTGGAGGGATTAAACAACCTTTATCTCATAGCTAGTAAGTGAGATCTTGCATGTTGAAAAAACTATACTCCATTATAGAAATGTTAACCAACCTGAAACCATTTTCTAATAATCTGCATTAAGTTGGAGTCTTTCCTTTTCAGCTTATAGTCACTGTTAATAAATATTAAATTCTAAATCAAATAGTATATGAGAGTCTTATCATGGAACATTGTTTAAATAAAAATAAACAAAAATGGGATTGTAAATGCTTCATAGAAAGGAATAAATTGATGAACTAGACAGAAGAGTCAACCACAATGTGTAATGCAAAAGTAGATTGCCTAATCTTTATATCACAGGGTGGCAGCTCGATTTCAACTTCAGGATAGGCAGCAGGAATCCTAATTCGTGAGGAGAAACTAACCAAACATCCATTTTGTTGTTCCAGGATTAGAGAAACTACTAGGAATTCTAATTGCTTCCCCTTTGGCTATAGTTTTCCACTAAAGTCTCTGAAATAGATATTTCATCACCGCAGAAACCAGGTGTCAACAATGTGAATTGACCACCAAACTGAGAAAAAGGTGGTTCTTCACAACTTCCTAAAGCACCTACATATACCTGGGATTTATTTTCCAAAGATTGTAGAGATTACAGTACCAGAAGTGTATTGGGGCATCTGGGTGGTTCAGTCAGTTGAGCATCCGATTTCAGGTCAGCTCATGATCTCATGGCTCACGGGTCCAAGCCCCACATCAGGCTCTTTGGAATCTGTGCCTCTGTCTCTCCCTGCCCCTCCCCAACACTCTCTCTCTTTCTCTCTCTCTCTTTCAAAAATAAACATTAAAAAAAATTTTTTTAAAGAAATATATTTTACAGGGCTATTGACTTCAGTGAAAAGTTCCTTCAGTCTATCACCCTTAACGATTTCTATCCCATGTTGAAATACAAATCAAAACCACATTGAGATACCACCTCACACTGGTAAGAGTGGCTAAAATTAACAATTCAGGAAACAACAGATGTTGGCAAGGATGTGGAGAAACAGGAACACTTTTGCACTGTTGGTGGGAATGCAAACTGGTATGGCTGCTCTGGAAAACAGTGTGGAGGTTCCTTAAAAAAATTAAAAATAGAATTACTCTGTGACCCAGCAATAGCACTACTAGGAATTTATCCAAAGGATATGGGAGTGCTGATTTGTAGGGACACGCATACCCAAATGTTTATAACAGTGCTACCAACAATAGTCAAATTATGGAAAGAGCCCAAATGTCCATCAACTGATGAATGGATAAAGAAGATGTGGTTTATACATACAATGGAATACTACTCAGCAATGAGAAAGAATGAAATCTGCCATTTGCAACAATGTGGATGAAACTGGAGGGTATTATGCTAAGTGAAATAAGTCTGTCAGAGAAAGACAGATATCATATGTTTTCACTCATATTTGGAATTTGAGAAACTTAACAGAAGACCATGGGGGAAGGGAAGGAAAAATAAGATACAAACAGAGAGGGAGGCAAACCATAAGAGACTCTTAAATTCAGACAACAAACTGAGGGTTGATGGGCATGCAGGTTCGGTGGGGGATGGGGACAATGGGTGATGGGCATTGAGGAGGGTACTTGTTGGGATGGGCACTTGGTATTATATGTAAGTGATGAATTATGGGAATCTACTCCTGAAGCCACGACTACACTGTATGTTGGCTAACTTGAAAAAAAAAAAGAGATTTCTATCCCATGTTTATACTCCTGCATATGTAAATTACCATTGGGTAGTTTATGCCACTGTGAAAGCTAATATGCATTACTATTTATATGTTGGAGCTTCTGATAGGCCTGCAGATTCTGAGCGGAATTTACTTTCATGAAAAACAAACAGACAAGATTATAATGAAAAAAGAGAAGCCAAAGGGCATCAGAGATCTTGACTCCCTGTATGTCAGCTCCATCTAGAAGTTAGCTACAGCACCCTATGAACTCCTCAGTTTTCTTAAAGATTTGGCTACCCACATCCACATTTCCAAGACCCCAGCTTCGAAGAAAATAAGCAAATCTCTTTCACATCAAATTGTGCCTATATCCTCTTACTACCTCCCAAAGACATATAGTAGCAAAAATCAGCAAATCTATGCATTCTGTTACTTTACTATAATTTTTTAAACTCATATGTCAGCTCTGCCCTAGACCCTAGGGATATAAAGATAAAAAAAAAAAGAGAGAGAGAGAGACATTTCATCCTGCCCTTGAATTTAGCTTTATAGAAAACTGTTAACCAATGAGGAGTGTCTGCAAATAAGTGTCCAACACAGTAATGGATTCTACTTGAAACTGAAAAGTCTTATTGATGAAGTTTAAGATTAGATATGTGATCTTCCACCTCGATTTCCCTGCCCAAATCTGCTCTGCCAACCAAAATTTTTAGTAAGATCGAATCACTCTTCTGAAATAAATACAAAGCCAAAGACTTATCTTTATTCACTTTGATCTTTTGGGCTGCTGTAAACAGGTTTGGCCATGCGATTCCAATTCCAAGAGCTCAAAGATGAAGAGTTCAGCTACAGTATTATCAAATGTCAGTGATCTACAATGTACTGAAGTTTTAAAAATACAAAGACCTTTTGGCAAAAATTCTCATTAAAAACATTTTATGCACACAATTTTAGAAAATTTAGGCGAGGAATTAGAGATTAAGAAGAAGAAAAAAAACAGAAAGAAAACCTCCAGGTCTAAAATGTCTACTTGATGAACTTTTGATTTCTGCATTCTCTGCACTCACCTAGGCCCTTGCTAACCCCAACCAAACCCTCTAACAATCTGTCCTTTCCCTTTCATTGCCACTGTCACTGCCTTACATCTGGCCCCCATTGGTTTTTACTTGGAAAAACTAACTTCTCTGCACATGGTTTTAAGGGGAGGGGAGGGTCACATAAATAATTTCAGTACCACACCTTAGGACAGATATGCAGACACAGACCTTTGAGAACACACTCTTAGGAAAGTTATTTAATTTCTGTTTTGATCTGAGAAACACAAAGAGGGTTTTCTGCTCCTAAAATAATTGTGGTTTAAGAGTGCAAAGATAGCTAGCTACTCTTCCTCCAACATTTATAAGGTCTATTTCATCCAAGACATGGTCTTGGGTCTTACATCTTTACCCATTTAATCCTCATACTATTTCCACATTTATATATAAAGAAATGGAAGCAGAGATTAAATAACTTGGCTGTGAACACACCGCCAGTAACTGGGAGAGCTAGAGCTCAAACCCAGTATTCTAGCTCCACAGACCATGCGGTTAGTCACCATGACTCCCAAAAAGCAGGGGTCTTATATTACTCATGGGCATACACACAGTGCTTGAATCACTGTTAGCCCTGTTAAAAAGGGTTAGTCAAACACCACTGAAACAACTGAACTAGAAGAGAACATGTGTTCAGATTCTAAAGGAAAACAACATAAATATTCCAAACATTGAAGAGAGAACCCGGCATAGTGACAATATAGAACAGACTCTTATTGGCTTGGCCTTTCTCCATTCCATCTCCCTTGCTCTCAACAAGGAGACATTTGTCAAATGCAAACCTGATTGTGTCATTCCCCCAACTCACTGCTGGGAATTTGGAAATTTGGGAAAGTCCACTGTAGTGTTTCTCAAACTTTTACAAGAAACAACTCTCCCTAATGGCTGGAAGATGAGAGCAACCACGTTTTTAGGATTAGGCACATAGCCTAAAGAACACCCAGAACTCTGAACTCTCATAGCTGTGTGCCTCACCATTCCGGCAAGTCTGGCATTTATTCTACAATGTATATGTTTTGTTGTAATGCAAAACTGATGTGTATAACTACTTATAATTGCAAGTGCAGAAAAAAAAATTGTATTCCTACCATGATTTCCAGCACTACCTGGCTATATGTGCATAATTTTGGAGAACCTCATATCACAGCTCCCTATACACGACAGGGCTATGGATCTAACCCAATCTACTGGTCAACACACAGAAATCCCTTCCCCTCCCAACCCTTGACTCACCAGCCAGCCCACTCCCCCACCTCTCCAGTCAACACAATTATTTGCAACCACGGTTACCAGCCAAATTTCAGCCACCTCCTGGTCTTAATAATTAGATCTTTGCCGACCTTGAGAAGATACAACCATACTTCCAGACCCTACTTAGGTGTGATTTTATTGAAGTCTTTCCTCAAATCTCTTCCTCCCTGCAGTATAGGGCACTTGACAGTACTTCCCTATTTGTTTCCGTGGTTGTCTCCTACACTAGACAGTGCTGTCCGTGGAGACAGACCCTTGTTTTTGACCGTGGAACATCTCCAATGCCAAGTGGAGTCCTGCCATATTGGTAAATCTCTGGTCTATAGGAAGCTCAGCTCATAATGGGTAAGCGAATTCCTCAAGAGAAGGGAGGAGAGTTGACTCTGGAACTAAATGAGATTCGAATGAAAAGATCTGAACACGTCTCCGCTCTTGATTTCCTGTCCTGACACAAGGCCGGATTCCCAGAGAAAGGGACGATAAGCCCTGTCGCCCAAAAGTCGTGAGAGTTCTGGCTAGGCGAAGGAAGCACTCACCAACTGGTGGAAGGCGGGTATCTGTTCTCCAGCGTTTTGGTCCAGGGCTTGTACCAGCTGATCTGCTCGGCGGCTTTGCCCCAGAACCTCTCGGGGTCGGCCACCGAGGCCGCGAAGTGGGTCTTGTACTCGCCGCCACCGCCGGCCGACGACAGCGCTCGGCAGCCCCGACCCCCGAGCGCGCCCCGCGGGCCGGGGGCCAAGTAAGCCCTGCGGGCAGTGCCCGCGCCCCGGGCCGGCGAGGACCCGGGCAGGGGCCCCCCGAGTCCCCCGGCACCGGTGACTTTGCGACACTGCAGCCAGGACGGCTTCATCGCCGCGGGCTGGCCCCCGCCGGCAGCGCTGCCCGCGGTCCGGAGTGCACTTCTCGGGCGAAGACTAGGGCTCTGGCGACTTCCTGAGGCCCTCGGGGAGCAGGCGGGAGGCGGAGGCAGATCCCGAGGTGAGCCTGGGGCCCAGGAGTTTGGAAGTCACACTGGAGTTGCCGGGAAAAGCCGACCTGGAGCGGAGGGGGTGGGGACGAAGCAACAGGCTGGAGTGTTGGGGCTCGGGGGTGAGGGGTGGGGGGCCACAGAGTGAGGAATCCAGCCGCTCGGTGCATTCCCGACCCCGCGGCTCTCCCGGGAAACGCTGCAGACCCCCTCCAGCGGCCCTCGGAAGAGGCCGACGCGCCCAACTCAGTTTTCAAACAAACAAGTCGCGCGCAGCGTCTCGGGCTTCCTCTTTGGACTGCGAGCTGGTGGAAGCGCACCGCCTCTGGCCTGCGGCGGAAACCCACCGTCGTGGGCTTCGCGGCAAGGCCCCTGCACCGTTTGCGGTGTTCGTTTATTTTTTAAACTCGGCCCAGCCCTGGGATATTAAAAGCACAAGCGGCTCCAGGGCAAGGACTGCTCCAGGATTTCATCACAGCTGAGAGGGTAGGAGGAGTGGAGAAAGGTTGCAAAGAATTGAGTAGTGCTTCGTGAGAGTGATTGACAGGCCGCTTGAACTCGGATTCACCTGCTGCCCGACTCCCCCACAGGTGTAGGAGCTGAAAACAGAACCGACTTGTTGCATCTCTTCCCTTCCAATTTGCGTCCTTCGAGTTTCTGTGTCCTTTTATTTATTTATTTATTCTTTTTTTTTTTTTTTTTTTGATGAGAAAACAAGAAAGCCAAAAGGAGGAGCTAGGTAAAGACGTGAATCAAACAAAAGGGAGAAAGAGGAAGCTGGGGAAAATGAAAACACAAAGGCCCTATAAATTATTATCTGGGTTTAACATTCTAAAAGCGCTTTCGCTGTTTTTTACACCCTAGTGAAATTCGGATGCGATCTTGTTTGCCTTAGCATTTGCCATTTTATTTGTAAAATTGTGTATCCCCAAATCAGAGGTGAGAAATAGCGGAATGTCCCCTGCCCCTGGGAAGGATAGTAAACTTGAGAAGCTGTTGCCAGTTTACTCTGTAGCAACAGAATAATCCGGAGATAAAGGCTAAACAGAACAGAGATAACTGTAATGCAGAACTTAGAAAAGTTAAATAACCACTTCAGTTATTCCCTTTCAACTGAGAAACAAGGCACTAGACTTTCCCCTGACACCTGCAGCCTACTTTATTCCTTCCAAAGGCTTCGCATCAAATGATTTCCAATGCTAAGAGTCACTCACTACCACTTGAACTCAGAGATAAAGCCATTTCACTTCCTAGTCTCTTCCTTTCATCTGCCCAGTTGCTTAATGCTGCTCCCTGGTATACAAGATCCCTTAACTCCAAATTATCCCCTATTGTATTACAATGATGTGCAGTTCCCTTATTTGCTTAAGAAATGTGTGAGCACCTACCCTGCAAGATACGGTTTGTTGGGGGAGATTTGAAGGAGGGAAGCAGACGTTATTGGCACCTACTATGTATATGTGTGGTGCTCCCCTTTCAAATATGTTAGTGCCTATGATTCTCAAAGAAGTGCTAAGAAGTTGGAACTATTATCCCCATGTTTACAAATGGAGATTCGAGATAAATTAACTTGCTTGAGGGCAAGCAAAATAGGATTCAGACCTTGTTGACGCTCAGAGTTTGGCAGCCCCTGCACATTTCAGGGCCTGAATGCCCTTGACACTGATCCCCATGGCCTCAAACTGGAGGGCTCTCTGAGTCGGTTTGCTCCACTTCTGTTCCTTACCCCAGAATACTCTACAAATAGTATCATTTTCTCTGTGTGTCATGACTGGAACAAGGTAGGGAATTTGACTCTGAAATCTATAATTTTTGCACTAAGGTGATAATCTTCCTATTTAGAAAGAGACAGAAACAGAAGGAGACAAGGAGGGAAGGAAGGAAGGAAGGAAGGGGAAGATTTTAGACCTCCAATAAAATATGACAAATTGAGTATCCACATCCATTCCTCTCCTACAAACCCCACTGAAAGAGAATCTAAGAGGGGCAGTAGTAGTGGTGGTAAAAACCTACAAGGGCAAAGAATAGGAGAAAATAACCAAATGAGAATTACAGGGTCACTTAAAGGTGAAGAGGGTCTTGAATTTAACTGCTTTTGTTGGAGAAAGGGATTTTCTCTTCAGAAACTTGGAATGCCTCAGGATTTCAAGGCCCGGATTTCCTCTGAAGGTTCAGAATGAAGGTTTAGGGCTTAAAAACAAAAACATTAATTGAAACATTGTGTGAGACAAAGGCTATCACATTGCTGGGTGAAACCATTTTCTCTGGACCTGGCAATACATGGTCTTATTTTAAGTAATTGTACAAAATAGATTACTGGGTCCCTTGGATGGCTTAGTTGGTTGAGCCATCCAACTCTTGATGTCAGATCAGGTCATGATCTCACAGTCATGAGATCAAGCCCCATGTGGAACTTAGAGCTGGGCATGGAGCCTGCTTAAGATCCTCTCTCTCCCTCTTCCTCTACCCCTCCCCCACACAAATGCACATGCTCTCTGAGAGAGAAAGAAAGAAAGAAAGAAAGAAAGAAAGGAGAGAGGAAAGAGAGAGAAAGGAAGGAAGAAAGGAAGGAAGAAGGAAAGAGAAAGAAAGAAAAAAGAAAGGGAAAGAGAAAGAAAAAGAAAGAAAGGAGGGAGAGAGGAAAGAAAAGAGAGAGAAAGGAAGAAAGGAAGGAAGGAAGAAAGAAAGAACGAACAAAAGAAAGAAAGAAAGAAAGAAAGAAAAAGAAAGAAAGAAAAAGAAAGAAAAATTCTTGAAAAAAAAAATAGATTGTTAATGTAAGTTCCAGTTCAGGCCACAGGAAGAGCATGAGTGAAGATACAGTCCAGCAAAGGCAAAGAGCATAGTGTATAAGTAGAACACGAGTGAGCAATGAGACTAGAAATTTTTATTGGAGCTCAATATGGAAGTGCAAAATAATGCCAAATGCAGACCAGAGTCAGAGGGTACTCACTGGCCTTTAAATTAAGCCACTCAAAGCCTGTTGACTGGCCACTAAGCTTAAGATCATTAACCACTGAGTCTCATTTTGGATCCTAGTGCTGGTGAAATTTGGAAAATTATTTACTCTCTTACACTGTAATATCAGTATCTGTATTCTGAGGCTCACAATCCTTATTTAACAGGATTGTTGCAAGATTTAAATATGTGTACATTGATTAGCATCAGGTCAGTAGCAAAACAAGCCAATTTAGGACAGCAGCCAAGCCTATAAACAACCAACCAACCTTAAAGGTCAACCGCAAAAGCCTCCAGCTTCATCAACATACCTAAAAATTTACAATCAGAAAATTATGAAAGAACTTATTTTAATTTAAACGTGCATGGGGGCAGTCAATTAAGCATCCAACTTCGGCTCAGGTCATGATCTCACATGTTTGTGCGTTCGAGTCCCATGTTGGGCTCTGTGCTGCCAGCTCAGAGCCTGGAGCCTGCCTTGGATTCTGTGTCTCCCTCTCTCTGCCCCTCCCCCACTTGCACTCTGTCTCTGTCTTTCTCTCCCTCTCAAATATAATTATTAAAAAAAATAATAACTAAAAATTTAAATTTAAATTAAAAAAAAGCATGGGGATATCTGGGTGGTTCAGTCGAATGAGCATCAGACTCTTGATTTCAACTCAGGTCATGATCCCAGGGTCCCAAGATTGAGCCCCGCATCATGTAGGCTCTGTGCTGAGCATGGAGCCTGCATATGAACGTTTCTCTCTCTCCTTCTGCTCCTCTGTCCCACTGTCTCTTGCTGTCTCTAAAATATAAACAAGCAAGCAAACAAACATGCATGTACATTCTGTACTGCTTCAAAAAATAAAACTGTATATTTAACTAATTTGGGGACAGGTTAATCACAACCTTTGCAATGGTTATACCTCTAAAACTCCAGCTTTTTAATACAAAATATTTATTTTCTTGTGTGTCAATAAATTGTGTATATATTTTTCATTTATTTATCATTATGATAAGTGTACTCTTTAATCCCCATCCCCTATTTCCCTCATCCTCTCCCCACCTCCCCTCTGGTAACTATCAGTTTGTTCTCTATAGTTAGAAGTGTGTTTCCTGATTTCTCTCTCTCTTTTTTTCCCTTGCTCATTTATTTTGTTTCTTAAATTCCATATATCAGTGAGATCATATGGTAATGGTATTTGTTTTTCTCTGAGTAACATATTTTGCTCAGCATTATACTCTCTATCTCTATTCATGTTGCTGCAAATGGCAAGATTTCATTCTTTTTGATGACTGAATAACATGCCATTGTATATATATACCACATTTTCTTTACCCATTTATCTATTGCTGGACCCTTGAGCTGCTTCCATTGTTTGGATATTATAAATAATGCTGCAATAAACGTAGGGGTGCATTTATCCCTTCAAATTAGTGTTTTTGTATTCTTAAGGTAAATACCCAGTAGTGTGATTACTAGATTTTAGGGTAGTTCCATTTTTAATTTTTTGAGGAAACTCCATACTGTTTTCCACAATGCTCGCATCCATTTGTATTCCCACCAACAGTCCATGAGGATTCCTTTTTCTCCATATCCTCCCCAATACTTATTGTTTTGTGTTTTTTATTTTAACCATTCTGAAAGGTATGAGGTGATATGTCATTGTGGTTTTGGTTTCATTTCCCTGATGATGAGTGATGTTGGGTTGTTTCATGTGTCTGTTGGCCATCTGGATGTCTTCTTTGGAAAAATGTCTGTTCATGTCTTTTACCCATTTTTATATTGGACCACTTGAAGGGTATTGAGTTGTATCAATTCCTTATGTATTCTGGGTTTTATTTATACTTAACTCTTTTTTTTTTTTGGTTTCAGGAGTAGAATTTAATGATTCTTACATACAATACCCAGTGCTCATCATAACAAATGCCCTCCTTAATACCAATAACCCATTTAGCCCATCACCCAACCACCTCCCTCTCCCAACTCTCAATTTGTTCTCTATAGTTAAGAGTTTCTTATGGTTTGCTTCCCTCTTTCTTTTTTTCCCTTGCCATATGTTCATCTGTTTTCTTTCTTAAATTAGACATAAGAGTGAAATTATATGGTATTTGTCTTTGACTGACTTGTTTCACTTGGAATAATACACTCTAGCTCCATCCATTTGTTGTTACAAATGCAAGATTTTATTTCTTTTTTATGACTAAGTAATATTCCATTGCATGCGTATGTGTATGTGTGTGTGTGTATGTATATATATGTATATACATATATATGTATATACATATATATGTATACATATATACATATATATACATATACATATATATGTATATACATATATATATATATGTATATACATATACACATACATACACACACATAACCCATATCTTCATTATCCATTCATCAGTAGGTGAACATTTGGGCTCTTTCCATAGTTTGGCTATTGTTGATAATGCTATTCTAAACATCAGGGTACATATGCCCCTTCAAATCATTATTTTTGTATCCTTTGAATAAATACCTAGTAGTGCAATTTCTGGGTTGTTGGTTAGTTCTATTTTTAACTTTTTGAGGAATCTCCATACTGTTTTCCACAGTGGCTGCACCAGTTTTCTTTCCCACCAATAAAGTAAGAGGGTTCCCCTTTCTCTGCATCCTCACCAATGGAAAAAAGACAGTCTCTTCAACAAATGGTGTTGAGAAAACTGTACAGCAACGTGCAAAAGGATGAAACTGGACCACTCTTTTTACACCAAAATGAAAAATAAATTCAAAATGGATTAAAGATTTAAATGTGAGACCTGAAACCATAAAAATTCTAGAAAAGAATACAGAAAGTAACTTCTTTGTCATTGGCCATAGCAACTTTTCTCTAGATATATATCCTGAAGCAAGGAAAACAAAAGCAAAAATAAATTATTGAGACTACATCAGAATAAAAATTTCTGCCCAGCAAAGGAAACAATTAACAAAACTAAAAGACAACCTACATAATGGGAGAAGATATTTGCAAATGACAAATCTGATAAAGGGTTAATGACCAAAATATATAAAGAACTGATACAACTCAATGCCCAAAAATGAATAATCCAATTTAAAAATGGGCAGAAGACGTGAACAGACATTTTTCCAAAGAAGACATCCAGATGGCCAACAGACACATGATAAGATGCTCAACATCACTGATTATCAGGGAAGTGCAAATCAAAACTACCATGAGATTCCACTTCACACCTGTCAGAATGGCTAAAATCACTAACACAAGAAACAATAGCTGTTGGCAAGGATGTGGAAAAAGGAGAACCCTCTTGCCCTGTTGGTGGGAATGCAAATTGGTGCAGCCACTGTCGAACGCAGTATGGAGGTTCCTCAAAAAGTTAAAAGTAAAACTACCCTACAACCCAACAATTACACTACCAGGTATTTACCCAAAGGATACAAAAATACAGATTTGAAGGGGTATGTGCACCCTGATTTTTATAGCAGCATTATCAACAGTAGCCAAATTATGGAAATAGCCCAAGCATCCACCAATTGATAAATGGATAAAGAAGTGGTATAGAGATATAAAGGAATGTTAGTCATAAAAAAGAATGAAATCTCGGGGCACCTGAGTGGCTTAGTCAGCTGAGCGTCTGACTTCGGCTCAGGTCATGATCTCACAGTTTGTGGTTCGAGCCCCACTTCGGGCTCTGTGCTGACAGCTCAGAGCCTGGAGCCTGCTTCGGATTCTGTGTCTTCCTCTCTCTCTCTCTCTCTCTCTCTCTGCCCCATCCCTGCTCATGCTCTGTCTCTCAAGAATGAATGAACGTTAAAAAAAATTTAAAAAAAGAATGAAATCTTGCCTTTTGCAATGACATGAATGCAGCTAGAGAGTATTATACTGAGTAAAATAAGTCAGTCAGAGACAAATACCATATGATCTCATTCATGTGTGGAATTCAAGAAACAAAACGAAAGAGCAAAAAGAAAAAGAGAAAGAGGCAAACCAAGAAAAACCTCTTAACTATAGAGAAAAAACTGATGGTTACCAGAGGGGTGGGGATGGGGGGTTACATAGATGATGGGGATTAAGGAATGCACCTGTGGTGATGAGCACTAGGTGATATATGGAAGTTTTGAATCACTATGTTGTACACCTGAAACTAATATTACACTGTATGTTAACTGACTGGACTCTAAATAAAAACTTTAAAAATGCTTTATCAGATAATGAAGTTGTGATGGAAATTCCAATACAAATCATTAATATTTAATTCAGATCACCAAAATCCTTGTGAGATCATTTTAATTCTTCTGTACAGATCATTGCTAAGAAATTGCCCTGTTTCTGTTTCATATTCCACAACTAAAATCACTCTATGGTGCCCATATATTTGTAATAAGACTTTGAATACATAAGAAATTATCTTAGCGTCAGCAAATAAACGATGAAAGGAAAAGAAATATTTTTGTACTAATATTTTTTTCATACAGTGTAATTACCTACCATTACGTTAGGTTGCCATTTTTTATGTTTCTGTGAACGTGTGGAGGGAGCATATGAAATTGAACCAGCAAAAGAAACTTAAAGCCAGTTTATGACAACAAGAGCTATTCTTATATAACCAGGAAATGAGCAGTAATTTTGGGGTTTCCAAAAAAACGCAAGTATCTCAACTGAAGTGCTGTTTTAAAATTGAAGACAAAGGGACACCAGGGTGGCTCAGTCGGTTGAGCCTCCGACTTCGGTTCAGGTCACGATCTCACAGTTCACGGGTTCAAGCCCCACAACAGGCTCTGTGCTGACCACTTACTCAAAGCCTGGAGCCTGCTTCAGATTCTGTGTCTCCTTCTCTCTCTGCCCCTCCCCCACTCACGCTTTGTCTCACTCTGTTTCTCAAAAATAAATAAATGTAAAAAAATTTTTTTTAATTGACGACAAAAATATAAGGACACATAAATGACTTACTTTAGATAGATCATGAAGTCAGATGTCTCCTTTATTTATTGGAAGCAGTGTAGGTAAAAAAACTAAAAAGTATAAAGTACGTGTGAGGTATATGGGCACCCTTTTTCAGCCATCATGCTGAATGATGGAATGCTTAGATGAATCTTGTGGTACCTTTATGCTTTATTTGTTGATACAACTTTCTATCTGTATTTAGTGTTGAACAAGTAAATGTTTAAGACTTGCTTAAGACATTTGTTTTAAAAGAGATTTTTGTGAGGCACCTGGGTGGCTCAGTCGGTTAAGTGTCCAACTTCAGCTCAGTTCGTGAGTTCAAGTCCCACATCGGGCTCTGGGCTGACAGCTCAGAGCCTGGAGCCTGCTTCAGATTCTGTATCTCCTTCTCTCTCTGGCCCTCCTTCACTCTCTGTCTTTCAAAAATGAATAAACGTTTAAAAAAATGTTTAAAAAAAGATTTTTGTAAATTTTATTAAAAGGTCCAGAATGTATTCAGAATTTTCAGTGGAGATGTTTGTGTATAAAAAGTGTTTTGATTGGGACTCCTGGGTGGCTCAGGCAGTTGAGCATACAACTCTTGATTTTGGCTTAGGTCATGATCCCAGGGCCGTGGGATCAGAGCCGCACATTGAGCCCCATGTTAGGCTCTGTACTAAGCGTGGAGCCTGCTTAAGATTCTCTCTTTCCCTCCCTCTCTCTTTCTCTCTCTCCCCCTTCTGTCTCTCTCCCCCGCTTGTGCATGCTCTCTCTCTCTCTCTCTCTCTGAAAAAATTATCTCAATTAACATGTCTTTGTTGTTTGCTTACACTTGGAATTTTAATTCAGATACTGCTATACATTGATGTGAATATAAAATTCATTTCTTTATGCCTATATACTTATAACTCTATGTGGATATAGGGTTTATATTTTTATAACATTTTATTGTTCATTCCTATTGATATTTGTATCAGCTCAGTATAAACCAACTCATCAATTTGAAAGAGCAAGAAAACTGTTATTGGTTTTTTAAATTTTATTATTTGTCCTTTTTTTTTTCGATTGTTGTTTTTATAACTACAAACTTCAGCTAATATTATTGGGCTATGCCAGACATTCTAGCAGAATAGAATAGAGCAGTCTTCCTGGTATTTCTGCTTAAAAGTTATGACAAGACCAGGAGGCAGTACAAAGAATTAGACTTTTTGATAATTCATGACACCTGCAAAATTAACTATAAATCCTTGTGTGTGTAAAATGACTAATTTCTGTTTTCTTCTTCTTTAACATCTCTAAAGTTTATTTCTTTTCTCTTTAATGTTTATTTATTTTGAAAGAGGGAGAGAAAGCATGAGCAGGGTAGAGGCAGAGAGAGAGAGAGAGAGAGAGAGAGAGAGAGAGAGAATCCTAAGCAGACTCCATGCTGTCAGTGCAGAGCCCAATACAGGGCTCGATCTTGTGAGCTGCGAGATCATGACCTGACCTGAAACTAAGAGTAAGACACTTAACCAACTGAGCCACCCAGGTGCCCCTAAAATCTCTTTCTTCAAAACTTTTCCAATGAGCTAATGTAATAGCCTGCTAGCCAACTTCCTGTCTTCAGTTTCATTTACCTACTATCACTCAATGAATCAGCAAGTATTTACTGATTGCCTCTTACCATGGTCAGAAGGATTCTGGGAATGCAAAGAATGATTTATAATGACCAATAATTCATTTATGTTCTCAGGTAGCTCCCAGTCTAGTCAGGAGGAAAACAAGTCAACAAATTCCATTAAAGTTTGTTACTCCTTTTGAGCTAGGTGAAAAGGCAATAGCGAAGGACCCGAGAAGCAAACAGAAAACTCTGTGTTCAAAGCAAAAATAGTCATTCTAAAACATAATTTAATTGTATCACTCCCTTACCTTAAATGTGAAAAGTCTAAAGCCCTCCACATAGATCTGTGGTTTTCATTTGTTATTTACACTGTTCCCCGGAGGGCATTTGGAGGTGAGTAGTGCATTCTTATCTATTGCTAACTAATAAATTATCCCAATTTAGCAGCTTGAAACAGCAAATGTTTATATGAGATTTATGGATCAGGAATTGGAATGGCTTAACTAGGTAGTTCTGGTTATATTAAGGTTATGGTCTGGTTGTTGGTCAGAAGTAAAGTCATCTGAGGGGCACCTGGGTGGCTCAGTCGGTGAAGTGTCCGATTTCAGCTCAGGTCATGATCTCCAGGTCCGTGAGTTCGAGCCTCGCGTCGGGCTCTGTGCTGGCAGCTCAGAGCCTGGAGCCTGTGTCAGATTCTGTGTCTCCCTCACTCTCTGACCCTCCCCCGTTCATGCTCCGTTGCTCTCTGTCTCAAAAATAAATAAACATTAAAAAAGTTTTTTTAAAGAAGTATGGTCATCTGAAAGGGCAGGAGAATCTGGACTGTGTTCACTCATGTGGCTGTTTGCAGAAAACTGCTACAGCTCACTGAGCTGTTTAGAGGGCATGGCAGCTGCCTTTCCCAAGATGAGTGATTTAAGGGTGTGTGTGTGTGTGTGTGTGTGTGTGAGAGAGAGAGAGAGAGAGAGAGAGAGAGAGAGGCAGAGAGAGAGACAGACAGAAAGAAACCAAGACACACTCCACAATCTTTCAATGATCCAATCTCAGAAAGGCAATTTGTCACTGCTTTTATGCCACTGATCACACAAACTCTAGTGCAAAGTGGGAGGAGACTACACGAGGGTGTGCATAGCAAGAGTCTAGATGATTGGGGACCATTTGGAGACTGGATACCTTTGGTTTGTTATAATGATGGTGATTGTTATTAGCATGGGCAAAGAACAAGGATTTTAAAGTCTTGAACAAGAAAGAATTGTATCCACTCTTTAAACTGTCAACAGTGTTGCCAAATAGCTCTTCTATGCTTTGTGTACATTACCTTTTCCCGTATGTACACACCTGGGCCTCTCCATACCTGGCTTCTGGCAATTCCCTATAAAATGCTATTTCTTCTGATCTCCACAAATCTTCCTTCTGGCTGCAGTGCCTTCTTCACTTTGGCAACCCTTCAAACTCCCTCTTTAGGATTTAGTACAAATACCTTCATCTCCTGGATGCATTCCCTGATCACATTAAGCAGATGAGCCCTTGCTTTTCTCTGCCTTGTTTACATCTTTGTTATAGCACTTACAGTACTTATTACACTGCTGTAACTACCTTTGCCAGCTATTCTCCCTTAGAAGACTAAGAGTCCCAGCAGGAACGTGTTGTATAATCTTAGTTTAATCTCTGCGTCCCCATACCTTACACAGTCCCTGCACACAGCAAATACTTCTTAATACAAGTTTGTCGAATGAATGAACCACTTAGTGAGATGTTGTCTGTATTGGTGGACATGTGTTTACAAGGATGGTGGCATTTGAGAGAGAACTGCAGAACGTAAGAGCTTGAGAACTGATGTGCTCTCTTTCAACCCAGATTCTGCGTTGTTGCATTCACGTCTTATTCAAGTGAAAATTCACCTTCACATTTCATATGTTTTTACAATAAACATCTCGTATCTTTGACCAAAGGATAACTGAAAGTTGTGTTTTCATAGATCATGTCTGCAAATTTTAGGGGACACTACCTGATTAATACACTTATCTTTTGGAAAATGTTCATGTTAAAGAGCTTAGGATCCAGTACAAACCAAGAAAGAATAATCGTGCCTCAGTATATTTCATGATGTTTAAATGTTGAACTCCAAGAGTTAATACATGCATCTTATGTTGCAGCCACTACAATTTATTAAACTGGATCTACAATAATAGGATAAAAGGTTACTATCCTCAAAGAGAAATGGGCTAACTTATGAACAACAGTAATCTGAAGCTACGAAAACTGAAGTTTACTATGCTAAAAGAGTTAATGCAGTATGTAAATGCATTAACTTAAGGAGTAGCTTATTAACAGAAGCACCTGTGCTATTTAGGAATCATTTAGTAGCCTCCTAGGGCTTGGGGCTTTACTTCTGGTGTTTGATCCCAGAATTGTCTGTTTTTGTGTATTTCTATTTATGAAAGATTCAGCCTGCCAGTCATGATCATGCCTTGACTGACTTCCACTAAATCTTCCAGATACTGAATGGCTTCCTGGACCTTCACATGGTCCTAAACTCCTCCGATGCTCTTAGAAATATGGCTATTTCAATGTATATTCATTCATTCAGGTAGCCTTTTGGCAAAGAGCAATTCAATGTCAACTATATGTCAGGCATATATATGGATAACAGAGGTCAAAAAGAAAGACACTTTTAGCTATATCTCTTGATATTTAGTTTCTAGTGGGCAAATATCGGAAATACTAATCTAGCACATTATAATACAATAAATAAATATTACCGATAAGGATGTGAACTGTAGTGAAAATAAAACAAAGTAAAGGGTGCATGAGTGACTTCCCTTAGGAGGTGATATTTAAACTAAGTCCTGAATTATAGGAAAGAACTGCCATGATGAATATCTGGGGAACGAGAACTTTAGAGAAACAGAGACTAACAAGTGCAAGGTTTCCATTGTTGGAACAAGTCTGGCATGTATGGGAGTCAGAAAGTTAACAAGTATAGTTGGAGCATGTCAAAAGATGGAGAGGTGCAGTATGAGAGACAGGAGGAGCTAGATCAAGAAGGAAGACTATGGAAAGAGGCTCAGATTTTGTTTTCAATTCAGTTGAGAGCCATTGGGTGGATTTCAAAAACCGAAGGGATGTTCTGACCCTCCTAAGCTGGTAACATAATCATTAGCTCCTGAATTTACATCTCTGACAAAAGGTCTTCAAAGTATCTAAAAGTAGAGGTGGCTTGGGTTTGAGAAGAGTACACTGTCTTCTATTTACAATGTTCACATATCATGGAGCTTCAATACAGAGTCCCACCCTGACTCAAGTTCAGGAAGTCCTTTCTCCTAGATTCTATATTCTACTTTTACCTTTTGGTTAGACAGGCACTCAATTCTTCAGTCATTCTCAGCCTTTTTAACTCCCTTGTCAGGTCCATATTAGAGAGCTATAAGGAAACTTCCCCCTCCACATCTCCTCCTCCCCTCCCAAAAAAACAAATGAACCCCCAAAACTCAAACGTCTCAAACTCCATCCCGGGCTTCTTAAGACTAAAAATGATTAAATGGATTAGGCCCTTAAAAATACAATTTTAACACAGCCAGATAATGCCAAATATTCCTTGCTCATTCAGTGTCATAACTGATCATTATTTTTTACAAATTGGAGCACATTCAATGGATATTCTAGGCCCAGAACATTCAGACTGCTTAAGAAAGTTCTTAACCTACTAACTTTAGATAAAAGATCATTTACTTTAAGATATTTCTTACCCCCGGGGCACCTGGGTGGCTCAGTCAGTTAAGCATCTGACTTTGGCTCAGGTCATGATCTCACCATGTGTGGGTTCGAGCCCCGCATCAGGCTCTGTGCTGACAGCTCAGAGCCTAGAGCCCACCTCAGATTCCGTGTCTCCCTCTCTCTCCCCTCCTCCCCAGCTCACCATCTGTCTTTCTCCCTCTGTTAAAAAATAAATAAACATAAAAAAAATTTTTTAAAGATATTTCTTACCCCTTTCCTCAAAAATTCTCCTCCTCAATATTATCAAGACCATGCTTTTTCCATATAAGTTTTCTATAATGGAAAACCATTAAAAACAAACAAAAGCACACCTTGTATAAACAAGTATAGCCAAGGTAGAAAGAGGCTCAGTTATGTGGATGCCCCTTTATACTTTGTCTTCCTGGGACTCGATGCTTCAGGAACTAAAGTAAACCTTTATTTCTGTCTTTGAACAATATTGTTATAAATAACCCTTAGACCCCAATCAATATTTGAAGTAAAAATTTAGATTAAAAAAAACCAAAATGTCCTTAAACATGAGCATTTATGCTTTTGGGATTAGACAAGGAATAATAGAAAAGTGACTAACTTTGCATCTCTGTACTTCTTTATTATCTACCAGATGTGTAAATATATAATGTCCATTGGTTTTGATAGCACTACAAGGAACGTCTATGTGCAGAAGCACTGTTCTCAGACTCTGTAGAGGGAAAATAAATTTGAACCTCAACACCTTAAATGCATTTTTGGTGATTAAAAAGTCCAAGCTGTTAAAATTATGTTGTAATTAAGGTAGGTAACAAAATTCTTAAGTTTATATGGAAGTCAAAACAATTACATATGGCAAAGCAAATGCTTTTACAGTGAAACATAAATTAAATATATCCTAAGGATTTGGTTGCGTTGTATATAACTGAATGATGGTCAAATTTTTTTTTGTTGTGTTCACCTTCAAGTTGGCTTGTTTCTCCACAAATAGCATTAGAAAATAACATTTAAGTGATTTGTTGTATAGAAATTTAAATGAATTCAAAATAGAGAATGATGTGAATGTTTAACTGAACTGCCACAGTTTTACTTTTGGTAATTTGATCAAGATTTTGTGCAAGATTTAAATCCAGGAGACTTGGGTTTTGTAGGTAATACTTTTCCTTCACTTCTCAAAAAATAAACTTAGCCAGCTTAGGTTAGAAAAATTATAATTGGTAAGCTTGCAAAGGAAAGGTTCAACCCACTTCAAATTTCTCTTTTGGAGATGGAACATAGCTTTTAAAAAATAACATTAAAAAATAATAATGATTCAATTATCATGCAATCAAAACAGATTTATTAAGAACTAAAAGAGCAGAACTTTTTTTATATGTAATTTATTTATTTTTTAATTTATATCCAAGTTAGTTAGCATATGGTGCAACAATGATTTCAGTAGTAGATTCCTTTTAATGCCCCTTGCCCATTTAGCCCATCCCCCCTCCCACCACCCCTCCAGCAATCCTCTGTTTTTCTATATTTAAGAGTCTTTTATGTTTTGTCTGCCTTCCTGTTTTCATACTATTTTTGCTTCCCTTCCCTTATGTTCATCTGTTTTGTATCTTAAAGTCCTCATATGAGCAAAATCATATGATATTTGTCTTTCTCTGACTGACTAATTTTGCTTAGCATCATACCTTCTAGTTCTATCCACGTAGTCGCAAATGGCAAGATTTCATTCTTTTTGAATGCTGAGTAATACTCCATTGTATATATATATCACATCTTTATCCATTCATCCATCAATGGACATTTGGGCTCTTTCCTAAAAGAGCACAACTCTTTATTTAAAATCTACTCTGAATTTACCTGTAAGCTCCCCACTTATTAAAAAAAAGTGGCCTTTATCCATTCTGTAGAGGTAAATTAATAAAATTTGAGGTGCACAATTTGAAGATGTATCTGTTCAAAATACATGTGGAAACATTGATAATAAACATGTGTAGCTAACATTTACCCAGAGGAGAGAAAAATAGAGGAAGGAAACAAGAATATTTAAAAATTTTATGATTTTTTCCACTCTGCACAATAACCTTTAATGTGGACCAAATAAGCTGTAAATTCTAGGCCATCAAAAACAAAGGAGTAATTATCAAAGACAGAACCAGAGAGAAATTATTATCATATAGATGTTAAGAGTTCAGGCTCTGGACTCAGATAGTCCTTGATTTCAGTCCACATTCTGTCTCTTATTAGCTGTATAATTTGAGGTAAGCCTCTTGTTTCAAGACTCAGTTGCCTCATGTTTAAAATGAGAATAATACTGGGAAGCTTAAGTAAGGTCATGTATATGAAGTACTTGGTACAATGCTTAATTCATTGTTCACACTAAACAATGGTTATTTCCATTCATCCATTCAACATCTATTTATTAGGTACAAGGTATATATGCAAGGTATTCTGCTGGTGAATAGGAATATAACAGAAGCAAGATTCTTGTCATGGAACTTAATAAGAAGGACAGAAAATTAAATAATCCATTATAAGAAAGTGCTGTGGGGCGCCTGGGTGGCGCAGTCGGTTAAGCGTCCGACTTCAGCCAGGTCACGATCTCGCGGTCCGTGAGTTCGAGCCCCGCGTCAGGCTCTGGGCTGATGGCTCGGAGCCTGGAGCCTGTTTCCGATTCTGTGTCTCCCTCTCTCTCTGCCCCTCCCCCATTCATGCTCTGTCTCTCTCTGTCCCAAAAATAAATAAAAAACGTTGAAAAAAAAATTAAAAAAAAAAAAAAAAGAAAGTGCTGTGGGAATATGGGAGCACATGATCATTCTTGAAGAGGGTGGGGGAAGAGGTAAACCAGAGAAAGCTGCTTGGAGATGATTTTTAAAAGTTTAGAAATGCAGGAATAGACAGGGGTTAAGCAAGAAACAAGGTAAGAAATGCTCCAGACAGAGGAAAAAGCATATGCAAATAGGCCTATTATTTTTCAGAGATTGAGATGGACATACACTTTTCCTATCGTCACCTCTAGTTATTTTTACTTACCGTGACCTCTGTCTAGCATACTTTTCTGCCTCTTTGTATGCTCCCTCCCCATTCCACCTCACCCATACACAGTGGTTTCTAATGGTCAAGGAAAGGTGTTATCAGGACCTACAAGGTCATATTAGTACTGTTTAAATCACACAAAGTTATATGAAATTTATCTTCAGAGTCACAAGAAGTCATTGAAGGTTTTTAAGTGTGTGTGTGTGTGTGTGTGTGTGTGTGTGTGTAAGAGAGAAAGAGAGACAGAGAGAGAGAGAGAGAGAGAGAGAGAGAGAGAGAGTGCATATGTATGTGACACCATTGCTTCCTGGAGGGTACTATTCTTCATTGTGCTTTACTTAGACAGCATCAACTTACATTGAGAAGAGGAGAAATGGATCTTCCTGGATGCTGAGAAAAAAGACCCACAGATGAAATGGTCCAGAAGCTGAAAGTTATAGCATTAATTTAAGATTTATATAGCTCTATAGTCAGTGTGAAAACAGTATCTGCTGTGATACTAAACTCATATATGCAGCAAGAAGAGAAACTGAACCCAGCAGAGTATAAAGGAATAAATGTTCAGAATGTGCAGCCCAAAAGATAGTGACAGCTGTGGTGACAACAGAAACATGACTGTCTGCTGAGAAAACTCACAAGAGGCTTTTACGCCAGAATGCGATGCAAGAAATGGACCGTAATGGGTCAGAGATAGAAGAGAAATTGGGAAAATAATTTGATATGCTTATTATACTCCAAATAAACTCCATATTTCTCCACTTAACTTAGAACTTTCTCTGATGTCTATCCTCTCTTTACCTCCCTTTCCTCATCTCTTGCCACATCCCCAAGTTGCCTCTGGACTTTCAGTTTCTTTATGCCTGCTTCTCATCCCCTGCTGCTTTACACATGGTTTCATTTTGCTAGATCATTCTTTCCTTATTCACTTGCTTAATTTCTCCCTAGCCTTCAGATCTGTCCCTGTATGTTGATTGTTCAAGAAAGCTTTTCTAAGCACAGTATATGCCTCTGGTTACATTCTTCGCCTGTCAGAGCACTTCCCACACTTTACTCTCTGCCCCAACAAACTATAACTTGTGAAAGTAAGGATCTAACTTCCAGAGGAATCATGGAATCCATGATAGCACTGTTGCATAGTGGCCGTTTAATAAGTGTTTGTTGGAGGCTGGATCTGACCTGCCAGTTGACTGACTGAATGAATGAATGAATGAGATAAAAAAAATCAAAACAAAAAGACTTAAGAGTACACATGAAAAGAAAGAAGGGAGGGCAGGACACTGTAATGACGCCTTACCCATAATGTTTAAAAAGATTTTACTGCTCTTTGTATTGCTTCATTATCAGTGTACAAAAACGTAACAGATTTCTGTATATTGATTTTGTATTCTACTAATCAGTTCTGATAGTATTCATTTATCAGTTCTGGTAGTTTTTGATGGAATCTTCAGGGTTTTCTATATACAGTATCATGTCATCCGCAAGTTGTGAAAATTTTACTTCTTCCTTACCAATTCGGATGCCTTTTATTCCTTTTTGCTCTCTGATTGCTGTGGCTAGGACTTCTTAGTACTATGTTGAATAAAAGGGGTGAGAGAGGACATCCCTGTCTTATTCCTGACCTTAGGGGAAAAGCTATCAGTTTTTCACCATTGAGTACGATGTTTGCTGCGGTTTTTTCATATATGACCTTTATATTGAGGTAGATTTCCTCTAAGCCTCTTTTGTTGAAGGTTTTTTTATCATGAATAGATGTTGTACTTTATCAAATGTCTTTTTTTCAGCTATTGAAATGATCATATGGTTGTTATCCTTTCTCTTATTGATGCAATGTATCACATTGATTGATATGTGAATATTGAACCACCCTTGCATTCCAGGAATAAATCTCACTTGATCATGGTAAATTATTTTTTTTCATGTATTGTTGGATTTGATTTGCTAGTATTTTGTTGAGGGTTTTTGCATCTATGTTCATTGGAAATATTGGCCTGTAGTTTTCTTTTTTTGTAAGTCTTTATCTGGTTTTGGTATCAGGGTAATGCAGGCTTCATAGAATGAATTTAGAAGGGTTTTTTTTCTCTTCTATTTTTTGGAATAGTTTGAGAAACATAAGTATTAACTCTTCTTCTTTGGTAGAATTCACCTGTGAAGTCACCTGGTCCTGGACTTTTGTTTATTGGGAGGTTTTTTTTTGAGGGGGGGTTGTTTGTTTCTTTGTTTATAACTATTTCAATTTCATTGTTGGTAATCAGTCTGTTCAAATTTTCTATTTCTTCTTGGTTCAGTTTTGGTAGGTTAAATGTTTCTAGGAATTCCTTCATTTCTTCCTAGTTGTTCAATTTGTTGATATAGAGGTTTTCATAATATTCTGTTCAACTGTTTGTATTTTTGTGGTGCTGGTTCTTATTTATTCTCTTTCAGTAGTAATTTTGTTCATTTAAGCCCTCTGTTTTAAATTTAAATATCAAATGTCTTTAGTGCAGTGTCAATTAAAATAAATTAGAAGTGACACCTGTCCCCAAGCTTGAGTAACCAGAATTTTGAGAGAATAAGAAACTTAAAGTTCTTCATATGACTGTTTTGAATATACAAAGCAATAGGCCATGTTTCAACATCTAGTAAATAATAGAATAGAAGGCTGAATAATATTTATAAGTCAGATACCTTTGAAGACAGTAAGATATAACAGCAAGTTTTGGGTAATATTCCTTTCTTGTTACATCTTGCCACCATAAAATTTATATTTTATCACCTATAAATGTAGTAATTTGTTTGAAAGAAGATCTCCTATGAGATTTTAGTTTTATGATCATTATTTTTATTACTAACCTCAAGATTCTTGTTGCTTGTTTACTTGGGGTTATGGAAAATTGTACTTAATCTTTGTAGATTTTTTTCTTCAGTAAATTGGATTTAAAATCACTCAAATTTAACCTGCTGGCAATTATTTAATTGCTCTTATTATAATTAACTCAATCTTTACAAAAGAATTAAGTCAACATGTATATAAGATTGTTCAGAGTCTCAGGAAATTAGGATCAATGAATTAATTCAATTATGATTAAATAAAAGTGTTGAGTGTAACAGAAATATTTGTAAAAAATAATGCCATTACTATATCAGCAAGAATCTGTGAACTTAAACCAAGATTCCTTAATTTTTATAGAACACTGGCAAAGCCCAGCCAGTTGATGATCAATATCTATGTTCTCTTATGTTTGGCACACTACTACACTACATTCTAGCCCCTTATGATGTGGGGCCAAGAGTTCAAGTTCTGGACAGCTAATGTGGGCCTGAATGATGTGTATTCTCCAAGCCTGGTTCCTAAACCTTTGAACAAGATGCTCCAGATCCTTTTTCTACCTGTCTGCTATCTAGCGGCAGAAAATCCTTTGGAAGTCTCCAAGACCTTAGAATGTAGTGGAAATACATGACAGAAGCCTACATCCCTGAGAAACCATGAAGAGTAACATCTACCACTTCCTGGCTTAGAGGTGATATGAGTAAAAAAATAAATCTCTACTATGGTAAGCCATCGAGATTTAGGGATAGTTTATTACAGTAGATAGTCTAATCTGAATAATATAGAGGATATGAAGAAGATTCTAAACTTAGTCTGATGCCTTCCTTTCTTAAATACCACCCAACATGCTCAACCTTGCTACATACTGAATTATCATTAATTGTGTACAAATTGGTCTAAACAAAGATAGCATTGATCTGGATATTGCTAGGAAATCTAGTTATCAATTGTTTCCTGCATTTTTATAATAAAAAATGTGAGTCTAAATTAGAAGTATATAGTATTTACCATAGAGCCAAACTATTCTCCTTTTGTCCCACAGAACACTAAAACACCTTTGTTAGTTCTTAGTACTACTTTCTTCTCCCACATGCTCTGTATTTTCTGTAAGATCATTTTACTGGACAATTTCCTATTGGTAGAAAAAGAATAATTTGGGCTTCTAGGGAGTCTGATTTAATGAAAATCCATATTGGTAGTCAAAACCCATTTTATCAAATCATATCATGAAATACTCATTCAAATTAAAGTTAATCCTCATTTTATTTCATCTTATAAAATGAATATACTTTCTGCTTTCTATTTAAAAAAACAAAATTATATGCTAGTTATCAGACTGACTAGCTATTAGCAATATAAAGTTTCTCATTCTTTAAATACATAGAAAGAGTTTGGTCATGATGGCTAACAAAAGTAGTACCATTATTTCTAAAGTACTATACATTATTTTCACTTAATTATACTCAGAATCCACACCACAATAACAAGGAATCACTGTTATTCTAAAATAGCATTTTTGGATTACTAATTTTATGGGTGAATGCAATGTTCCCCTTAATTCTAAAAGGAAGTGAGCATTTTGTATTACATTAAATTTCTCATTTTACAGATGAAAGTATTGAGATTCAGAGCAGGAAGGTAACTTGTTTAAGGATCCACAGCTAATAAGTGGGAGAGCTGCATTTGACCCTAATGAGATTGGCTCTGATAGCTTGACCTTTTAATGACTAAATCCATTAACCAGAATTTTTCAGACTGGAGAACTTACAGATTGTTGAGAATGTATCTGTGGTTCCCTAAGGGTCTATAGACCCTAACTGAGAAATACTACAATTAACTACTGAACATAGTCTCATTATAGCTTGGTCTAGTACAACTATAAACACAAATTTACACAGAAATTACAAGGCAGTTGCACGATGATAAAAGAAGCTATAGAATTACCTAAAATATGTGTGTACATACATGCACATCTGTCTATCCATCCATTTGTTCATCCAGTTATTGAAGAGTCTGGACTTGGTTGTGCACAAATAGAGACATTAGTTTTCTCTAATCACTGCCTTTGCAGTGCTCTGGAAGCAGTCTCTAAATCTAGGTCTGCACACAGCTGTAACACCAAGACTTTAAAAGTAATAAAGGAGCAAGGGTAGTTGAAAGAGTATCAGTTTCCATACACTCAATTTCTTATGTGTTCTTTTCTAATACTGATCTAGTTTTGAGAGATCTGTGGGAGAGACTCAAAGGCAGTTTCTCCCTCTCCATCTCTCTCTCTCCCTGTGTCTCCCTGAGGCACACACTTCAAAAATCTCCCTGGACATCAAAGAAAGTGATTTCAAAATACTGACCTAAGAAAATATATCACCGTCAATGGATAACCAAGGAAATATACACCATTTTACGACTTGTGCCTTTCCCTATCTTGTAGACATTTCTGTTAAAGCTGAAAAACTGACACTTAAAATGGATTGGTTTTGTTAATTATTGTTTAAACAATACATCTTCCATCTTCCCACTTTTGCCAAAGAATGCATCAATTTTGAGGGGGTTCCACAAAAGCAAAGCAAATAACATATGGGTAAGAAATATTAAAAATTGAAAACAGCTTTTTTCATGTATTTAAATGTAAGCAGTTCTTTTCAGCTTTCTCATCTTTGGGACATGTTTTTAGATGAAAAGAAAAATTTTGAAGAGTTAAAGCAGTATAGGTTAATGAAGTAGATCCTTTTAATATAATTGGAATATTTTTTGAGACCACCAAAATTTTCAAGATACTTTGGATAAAATTTTTATGATTTCTTTCAGAGTTGGTATGTATTATTCAACAAAGGAGTTAAAACCTGTTTTATCAAGTCATATCATGAAATACTTATTCTAATTACTCAGTTCTCCTCTTATCTTATAAAATGACTATATTTTCTACTTTTTATTTATGAAAAATAAAGGTATATACTAGCTTCTAGACTAGTTAGGTTTTACCAATAGAGAAATTTCCCTTTGTTAAGATATAAGGGAAGTTTGATCATGATGGCTAGTAAAATTGATAGTGTTCTTTCTAATTTCATATGGAAAAATTTAATTATTCCCAGTGACCAAGTAACAGACCCTGATAGATGAATGTACACATATTTAACAAGGAAATATTTCTGGGTAAATAAATGATTTATGATCTAGGCTTTGTATTACATGCATTATTTTTAAAAATTAGTAATAAGAAATAGCACATTGATTTACAATTTTATTTTATAAATTATTATAAAATTGTATGAATTAATCTTATCTTGATTGAGAGGATTCTATCTTACAAGACATGTTCTATACTATATTTCTCAGTTTTTTGTAATACTTTTGAAAACGAGTATTAACATGCTTACTTGACTAGAAAAATGCCATTAGACTTTCCTTATCACAAAGTATTTTTTTCTGTTTTCCAAGTTTTATTTTAAAGAGGTTATCTATTGATATTTCTTGAATATGTCTCTTCTTTATTCACTGGTATGTATAATTGCATTTAAACTGCAGCATAATGATTTGTCCAACTATTAGTGTCATCAGTTCAAGTGCAAAAACTTGCTTGGCAAATAGTAATGTTATGTTTGCAATTAGTAGTGTCGTTGACTTATTAAATAAGTGTGATGATAGCAATTTTGTAACATAGTATTGTTTGAGGATGAGAAGACAGAATCAGTAACTATGCTATAAGCCAGCATACTGTATTTTGCTAAGATTTTTATTGCCCAAGTTGAGATTTAGAGAACACCATCTAATCTGTAGCACACAGCAATCCATGTTGTATCACACAAGGAGTCTGTGGTGTGTGCCAAACAACTCTATTAACAGGCAAGAGAGAGTGTAATTTAATGAAACAAACAAGGATAGGATAGGCTGCCGCTTCAAAAGGTCACAGATAGCCAATTTAATGTAAAACTTTTTTCTTTTCTACTGATGAAGAACACTATTCTGGTTTGGATTCACTGTTGATTAGGTTTTCTGTTCCCTCTTTCTCGATTTACTTTCACTTCTGTAAGAACACATTCTCAAGTCCCTTCTTAACAAAGAGGTCGTCAGAGGTAATACTGCATCTATGAATACTTTAAAATGGCTTTAGGGGCGCCTGGGTGGCTCAGTCGGTTAAACGTCCGACTTCAGCTCAGGTCACGATCTCACGGTCCCTGAGTTCGAGCCCCACGTTGGGCTCTGGGCTGATGGCTCAGAGCCTGGAGCCTGCTTCCGATTCTGTGTCTCCCTCTCTCTCTGCCCCTCCCCCGTTCATGCTCTGTCTCTCTCTGTCCCAAAAATAAATAAATATTAAAAAAAATTAAAAAAATGGCTTTAGTTGACCCTTACATTCGATTAGGTATTTTGGTTGTTTATTAAATTCTGACTAGCAAATCATTTCCCAACAGAATTTTGAAGATGCTACTCCATTAGATTCTCGCATCCAGTGTTATTGCTAACATTTTGAGATTGGTATAATTCCTATTATTTTGTGAGAAGAATTGTTTTTCTGCCTGAAAACCTGTTAAGATCTTCCCTTCATCCCTGGAATATTGAAATATTCAAAGTGCCTCACTGTGGGTTCTGGGTATTTTTCCCCATCCATTATACGAGGTATTTGATGGGTTCTTTCAGTACTAAGACTCCTGGCTCTTTAGCTCTGGGAACTTCTTTTCTGTCATTTCTTTAGAATTTCCTCTTTATCACCTTTGTTCTTTTTTCTGGAAATTGTAGTATCTGATATTAGACTCTCATCAGAAAGCATTTTCTCTAAGATTTTATTTTGAAGTAATCGCTACTCCACTATGGGACTTGAACTTACAACCCTGAGATCAAGAGTTGTATACTCTACCAACTGAGCCAGCCAGGTGCTCCAGATAGTATTTTTGATAATGTGTTTTTCTTTCTTTCTTCCTTTTTTTTTTTTTTTTTTTGGTTTGGCAATGAGAAATGGTTTTACTAGCTAAATTGCATAGTAATCAAACTTAGCTAAATCTGCAGCTCCAAAGTTTTTTTTTTTTTAAATAAAGCTTATTTAAAGCATATGGCAAGAGAAAAACATATTATCGAAAATATTATATTGGCAAATATATATTAAAATTTAGATTAATTTATTTTCCAACATCTCTGAGTACACTGAGGGGAGTTTTAATTTAGTGGGTGAGAGAACAAACTAAAGCAAGATGACCTGAATGGAAATCCTGGCTTCACCACTTTCTAGCCAGGAGATATTAGGCAAGTGACTTAACCTCTCCATGCTTCAATTTTCATCTTTTTTAAAAGAAGTTTATTTATTTATTTATTTTGAGAGAAAGAGAGAGAGAGAGAGAGAGAGTGAGAGAAAGAGTGAGGGAGAATCCAAGCAGGCTCTACACTGACAGCACAGAGCCCGACACAGGGCTTGATGTCACAAACTGTGAGATCATGACCTGAGCCAAAATCAAGAGTTGGATGCTTGACCAACTGAGCCACCTAGGTGCCCCTCAATTTTCATCTTTAGAATGAGGTATCAACAGGACCTATCCATAAGGTTGTGATGAGGATTGAATTGGTAGTAGATAGGTTAAGCTGTATGAAATTTCTGTGCCAAACCTTTTGACCTATAAGTTCAGTTTCATGGGGTTCAACCTAATATAAAAAGTTCTTAGAACAAACAGTGTCTGTCATATGGTGGGAAATATACAGAATAAGTCTTAGCTATGATTCAGTTCAACTAGATACTATTAGAGTAACTGTTACAGATAACAGTTGTTTGGTAAGTTTTGGTATAGCCATTTCAGAATACTTCCCAGAATTGGAGAAAGCAAATGATTTTCGCCTCTAGGTAACAAATCTTTTTGCAAGTCAGTGCTTTTCAAATTATTCTCTTTTGACAAAACCGAAGGAAGACCTAACTGAGCTATGACTAAATAGCTCATTAACAGTTATTTTTGGTGATAGATTACTGTGCTATTTTTACTTACAACATAGAAAGAGTTCAAATAAGTGAGTGATGTTTATATTAAAAAATACTATCATTCCTATCAACATATTTATATAGGCATATTTTTAGCTCTATACAACTATAAAAAACAGGTATGGAATTGATCCTTAATTTGTTGTATTCTAACATTAAATGATATTAATCTTTGCATATATTAACTAATATTTTAAATTTAAATTTATAGATAACTCAATCTCATTAGGAGATTCATTTTTAATAATTTTATATTTGTAATAAAATTTTACCTTTTGTTATTTTGGATTACATTTGTAGAATATGTTGTTTTGATGAATTGCACACCATATTAAAATAACTTGATCCAGAAAAAAATACATGTTAAACCTATAGGAAATTTTTAACAAATTAATAAATTAAGTTTAATGTATATCCTTAATCTAATTCTCTTAATTCTGAACAGATAGGCATAAATCAACAAATATGCTGCATAGAAAAATGTTCAACTGGGGAATAAGATACTACTATTGACTTCTAATTTCGTGGAGTATCACTTCTTGAGGCTTTCTCTCTTGGATTTAGTAAACACCATTTCTCCACTGTTGAGGCAAAGAAGTGAAAACCCTGGGTTAATAATTTACAATCTGGATACAGTTCAGCTGTCCCTATTCCCTGAGGTTCTGCTTAAATAAACAGGGTTGGGATAGAAAGTAGGGCAATGATAGGTAGGTAACAGCTAAGCTATTTGTAATCAGCCTTCAGAGAGATCATGGACCCTTAATTATATCTAACATTCTTCAGAATGTAGAATTGTGCTGGACTCCAGCTCCAGCAAGTCCAGGGGTTCCCGAAGGATGGACAGCATCCAGCAAAAAAGTGAAAATAAAACAAAAATAAAATAAAACAACTAAAATATAAAAAACTAAAATAAAATAAAAATGGGCACAGACTTTTCCTCAATATCGAAGCCAATGACTAAATATATTACAACTATTTAAGGCGATGCATATATTTATTAATATAATAGTATTGCCCAAGAGTACAACATGTTGTTTTCCAAATGGCATTGTCTGTTTGGTAATAACATCTGATTTAGTCAGCGGTCAGTCTCTGGCAGCTTCAACATCGTTAACAACCTGAGAACCTGATTGCAAGTGGGAAATTTCTGACCTATTGAAATACCTGGTGTTCGAAGATTCGTGCAACTTGTATACTAGCTAGAACCTTGATTCAATATTTTATATTATGAATGGACATTTTCAACAAGCTTGGGTATTTGATTTCTCTGCCCACATCAAAGTAGAAGGAGAAGAACTGAAAGCTTCATTTGAGAATTCATGCATTCATTCCATAAACATTTTTGAAAGAACTTCCCATGTGCTCAGCCCTGCACTGACAAACTAACATGTTGTATAATACTGAAATAACAGCAAGGGGTGGGATAGAAAAACAACCATACTAAAACCAAGAATAAAACTGATGGTCATGAAAATGACTCTGAATTGTTAAAATAAAGCTAAATTGTACCTATGATTTTCTTTTTGCGAAAGCAAATAAAAATGTCCATTCATTATATAAAATATTGAATCAAGGTTCTAGTCAATAGACAACAGAAAAACAACCATACTAAAACTACGAATAAAATTGATGGTCATGGAAAGGACTCTAAATTATTAAAGTTAGAGCTAAATTATGCTTATGATTTTCTTTTTCTGAAAGCAAATAGGAAGTGTGTTTATTTTAGTAGAATTTTTTAAATTTTCTCATCATTTTATAGGATTGTAACTTAAAATACATATTGTTGAAAATGTGATCTTTAATACTTAATTTGGTATTCTTATATAAAATTCATTTATTGAAGCAGTGAATTTCACAACAGCAGCAGGTATATGACAATATTACCACGCAGCGCCTCACTGTTTCTTTAGAAACTTTTAGAATTTATTTTCATAAAAAATAACAATCTCTAAAGGCCAGTAGAGAAATTTAATAAGCTTGAGATTAATTATGATTCCATCATGTCTCAGAAAATGGACATTGTGTAATAAGGCACAGCTAGATTCCCTGGAGAAACCACAGTAGTTATTTTCAATTGGCTATTTCTATTAGATACAGGAACAGCACCAAGAAGCTTTAAAAATATAATAGTCTCTGTCCATCCTAGAGGACTAAATCAGTAGTTTGAAATGCAATGTTATTCTGGATTTCAGAATAGAATATCCTGAATATGTACACGCATTAATATTAGCGGTCATTCAGAAAAGTAATCAAACATCGCACATGTTAAACTAGCCATGTAGAATGCCATGAGTTCATAAGTTCAAGAGCTTCATAAAATATTCCTGTGGGCAAGTAAACGTTTAAATAAAAATTGAACAGAGAAGCCTCAGGTCTATAGCTTAATGTATTTTCTGGTCTAAGTTACATGTACATTATCACATTTTGTGCACATATAAAATGCACAGTTTCCAAAAATAAACACAAATGGTCACCACCAAATTATTAACATCCCAGTAAAATTCAATTTGGCTAAAACCCAAAATTGGCATTCTCATGTCTGATCTCCTAAAGATGTTGTTTGTTTTCTGTATAATATGTACTCATTGTTTTAACCTACCAACATACCTCAAAGCTAGTCATTACCAAAAATAGCTATACATGATCATTCACATATTTTGAAATGTAAAGTTGATAATTATTTCTAAGCAAATGTTTTATATTTTAGCAACTTACTGATTTCTAGGCTTTCCCCAAGAACAGCAGTTTTGAACCAATAATCCTATATTATTCTTGTTATGTTTCTATAAAAGCGTTCTGTTAACAGTTCTTATTATCCCATTATATGTAATTAGAGTTATAAATGCAAATGAAATAAAAATAAAAATTTGACCGGATGTTTGGTTCATCCATTTGTAAAGCAACTGAATAAAATGAAAACCTGCCATCTGTTCTATGTATTAAAATTCCACCTCTTTGCAACACGGTCTATTGTAGCCTTTTCATGTTATTTTGATTTCCAGAGGAAGTATATTCAGATCTTTTTTGATGGCATATTTCAAAATATTTTGGACTCTCAGCAACTTTATGAATTTATGGTTCTTGATACATATCAGTTTTACCTTCCATTCCTTACTTTTACATTATAAATCTATGGACATGTTTTAAATAATGAAAATAACTTTTACCTTATTTTCTTGAATGATAAAAAAAAATTTTAAAAATCTGTTTCCCTAGGCACAATCACTGAAATCCCAAAAGAATGAGTCTTTAGATATAATAAAATTGGGAAAAAATAGAGTTTTTTAAGTAATAATATTGTATAAAATCACCAGATGACATCTCCTAGTCTCTATAGAAGATTGCTGTTCTCTTGGTAGACAAAACCTTTGAAAGAACAAAATGAATTATTCTGTACCAGAAAGGAGCTGTTTCCAAGTACTCACTTTATTTTTGTATGTCCTTTCCTCACTTGTTAGTTTCTTGCTTCCATTTTTACTGATGTTAACAAAAAGATTATTTATTGCCTATGTAAACTATCAGGTTTATTACCAAGGAAAGACCTAGAAGCAACCACTAAAATTCTCTTCTTAAAATCTCTCTCTAAGAATATAAACTCCAGGGTGTAAATCAAATGTCTGACTGATGCTCATAATGTGACAGTGGTACTTCTGATTCAAAGCTGAGTTCTGCTGTAATAGGCATAGCCAGAAGGCAAAATTAAATGTGCAATGTCTAAACTGAGTTCACTGATCATCTTGTTTTCCTCTGAGAACCTCAAGCTGTGGTTTACAAACAGTTTTCTTGCAGGATGTGCCCTAAAATAGCAAACTGATTTAACTTATCTGTTACCTTGGGGCTTTGTTTACTCTCCTAAATGGAGAAGCAGCAGGATATTAAAGAAAGAATTCTGGGAAAGTACGCGATCTAGAACTGTTTCCCCAGCCTTTTGATGTGGTCACATGTTATGTAGAAATAACTGATTCAACAAAAATGAATGTTTTTGTGTATCTGCTTGTTTGAGATGGCTTAGGGGTTTTTGTATTCTAATGTGTTTGGTGAATCCTCAAAAGGAAATATGGATAAAAGTGGTACAAACAGTGGTTTCACCACAGCATGCATGTTTTGTTGATTTCTTATGAAGATTTGATCTCAAATGAAGGTACTTTGGGAAATGTTGGCCTGGTAGAAGCTAATGTTAATACTTTGTTTTAAAGAAACAATTATGAAAAGTTTAATACTATCATTAATGATGTTTTTTTCTTCTTTAAGTGTGATATTAGTGAATGAGAAGATTTGAAATATTTTTTGATTCCAATTTTTATTGGGACATAGTCTATAACATTTTAGGTGTGATGTGTATCATCACATATTTTCTCAAAGAGAAATGTCTGTATATGTGGAAAACCTGAGTGAGTCACTGAATTTTTCACATTTCTATATGAAATGTGTTGATGCAGACTGTGACGTGGCATGGATTGTTCAAATAAATTATTTGAAAGTTTTGCTGAATCATATAGAATATTAAAGTATGAAGAAGTCAATGGAACTGTTTAATAAATTTACCTCTCTTGCTTTAAGGAAATCCCAGTTCAAGGAGATAAAGTAACATGTTCAAGTCTAAGTATTAGAAAAGAAAAAAAAAACAGCAAAAACTAAGAAAAACAGTAATAAACAGGATATCTGTTTTTTTTCCTCTCTCGTAACTTTAGGGAACCCAAAGATTTCCAGCCCTGGCTCTTGTCTTGATGACATGGGCTTCCATTCCCAAGGCCCCATCATGGTCCCTGGTAGCTGCTGGCATTTCAGCATTTATGTGTTTGTTCTAAGCAGCAACAAGAGGAGGATGAAAGGATTCTCTCTTTCTCTTTTTTAAAATATTTATTTATTTTGACAGAGAGAAAGAGAAAAAAACACGAGTGGGAGAGTGGGGGAGGGGCAGACAGAGAGGGAATGAGAGAGAATCGTAAGCAGGCTACATGTTCAGCAAGAAGCCCAACTTGGGGCTCAGTCTTACAACTGGGACATCATGATGTGAGCTGATATCAAGAGTCAGACGCTTAACTAACTGAGCCATCCCAGTGCCCCAAAAGGATTCTCTTTAAGAGCATTTTCCAGAAGTTGCACACCCTTCTCTCCTCATATCCACCATTAGAATTTAGGCATATGGTCAAAACCTAAAGGCAAGGAAGCCATATGCCCAGCTAAAAATTGAGAAGAAAGTGAGAATAGTGATTAAGGGATAATTAACAACCTCTGCCACTCAGGAAGCCAATTAAGGCATCAGCTTTTTAGATTTACTGTTTTTTCTTTAAATAAAAAAAAAGTTTATTGAGGGAGGGGCCAAGATGGCCAAACAGCATGGAAGTTTTTTTTTTTTTTTTTTTGCGTCACTCGTCCCTGAAATACAGCCAGATCAACAATAAACCATCCCGCACACCTAGAAAACTGATTTGAGGATTAACACAACAACCTGAACCAGAGAACTCAGCAGGTACCCAGTCTGGAGAGGTGAACTGGGGGAGAGAGAAGCTGCGGAGGGCAAGGAGCTGTTTTTGCTTGAGGAGAGAGTATGGAGATGGGGGGAGCAGAGTATGGAAAGCATCCCCCCCACCCCTGCCCAAGCAGCTGGAGAGAAAAGAAAGAGTACACAAGGGACTGAAGAAAAAAGGGATAAAGGAGAAAGGAGAGGGTTTAAATTCCATTAAGACTCTATAAACAGAGGGAGTGCAGAGTCTGAAACTCCACAGCTTGATACCTGGCGGTGCTCTGGTGGGAAGGGCGAATCCCCAGGAGCAGAGAGCGAGGTCCTCAGGGTCCTCAGGCCACATGGGGAGAGGCAGTTCCCCTGCTGGGAGGACATTTAGTAAAGTCTGTGTGGCCACCCCACAGGCCAAGGTCCCAGCAGACCCTGGAGAACAACCACATTGCTGTTGTTGGAACAAGGACATTAAGGAGGAAGCCTGGTGTCAGATGCGTGTTGTGATTTTCCATAAATCCTGAAGCACTGCTGCTACATGATCGCGTGAACTTTTTCTGGGACCGGCTGGCACTCAGCCAGAGTCTCTGATCATCATCAGCAGCACGGTCTCCCAAATGTTCCTGGAGGCAGGCCAGCACCCAGCCATTTCTCAGTGAGACCCTCTCCCAGAAGGTATGAAGAGTCAAAACTATAGTCCCTCAGAAGTGAGAGGTTGGGAACCCCACAGCTGCATCTGAGATAAAACTCAGGAGGGAGGTGCTGCCTGGCAATCTGATGGCTTGGTCATGGACAGTGTAAAAGCAGACAGTGGATGGAAGCCAGAGACAAAGGAGGAATGTGCAATTGCTAGTTGGGGAGAACAGAGTTCTGATACTAAAGACTGGGTAGCTGGATGACGCCATTTTCACTCCTCCAGCACCTGTGCATACACACCTACAGGTGCCACAGCAATCCACCTCAGTAAGCTAAGCAACATCATCTAGTGGAGAATGGAGCCGTTACACTAAGCCCCGCCCACCTGGGCCAACCTTGCTCTTCAGGAACATCACAAATCTCTCTGCTTGCTTGGTTTACAGACTATAAAATGCTTCATAGTTCGACTTCTAAGAGAAACCTATGTAATTTCAGTTGTACTTCAGTCTGATTGCTGCTCCATCTATTCAATTTTTTTTTCTTTTCTTATTCTTAAATACAGAAAGAGAAAAAATTTATTTTTATTTTCCATTTCTCTTATAAATACTTTATTTTTCTACTATATTTTTTACTTTTTTGTAAATTTTTCAAATTCTATTTTATTACTTCCATCATTTTATTTTATTCTATTTCATTGTATTCAAATTTTCAGATTTTCAAACATTTTCCTATTTTTTGTTTGTTTGTTTCTTTCTTTTCTTATCTTTCCCTTTTTTTCTCTAATCTATCAAGTTTCTTTCGACAACTAGACCAGAACACACCTAAGATGTAGCATCCCTTATTTGATTTTTTGTGTTGTTTTTAATTTTTTAATTGTAATTTTTTTACCTTATTAATTCCTTTTCTTCCTTTAAAACGATGAAATGATGGAATTCACCCCAAAAGAAAGAACAGGAAGAAATGACAACCAGGGACTTAATCATCACAGATACACACAAAATGTCTGAACCAGAATTTAGAATCATGATAGTAAGAATACTAGCTGGAGTTGAAAACAGATTAGAATCCCTTTCGCTGGAGATAAAAGCTAGTCAGAATGAAATAAAAAATGGTATAACTGAGATGCAATCTCCAATGGATGCCACAGCAGCAAGGATGGTTGAAGCAGAGCACCAAATCAGTATTACAGAGGACAACTTTACAGAGAACAATGAAGCAGAAAAAAAAGAGGGAGACTAAGACAAAAGAGCAAATTTAAGAATTAGAGAAATCAGTGACTCATTAAAAAGGAACAACATCAGAATCATAGAGGACCCAGAAGATGAAGAGAGACTAAAAGGGGTAGAAGGGCTATGTGAGCAAATCATAGCAGAAAACTTTCCTAACCTGGGGAAAAACACAGACATCAAAATCCAGGAAGCACAGAGGACTCCCATTAGATTCAACAAAAACCAACCATCAACAAGGCATATCTTAGCCAAATTCACAAAATATTCAGAAATATTCAAAAATGTGCAGCCAAGACTTCTTTATCCAGCAAGGCTGTCATTCAAAATAGAAGGAGAGATAAAAAGTTTCCCAGACAAACAAAATTAAAGGAGTTTGTGACAACTAAACCAGCCCTGCAAGAAATTTTAAGGGGGGCTCTCTGAGAAGAGAAAAGACGGGGGTGGGGGGGAAGAGCAAAAGCAACAAAGGCTAGAAAGGACCAGAGAACACCACCAGAAACTCCAACTCTACAGGCAACATAAAGGCAATTAATTCATATCTTTCAGTACATACTCTAAATTTCAATGGACTAAATGCTCCGATCAAAAGACATAAGGTAACAGAATGGATAAGAAAACAAGATCCATCTGTATGCTGTTTACAAGAGACCCACTTTAGACCTAAAGACACATTCAGATTGAAAGTAAGGGGATGGAGAACCTTCTATCATGCTAATGGTAGACAAAGGAAGCCAGAGTAGCCATAATCAAACAATCTAGACTTTAAATAAAGACTGTAACAAGAGATGAAGAAGGGCATCATATCATTATTAAGGGGTCTATCCACCAAGAAGATCTAACAATTGTAAACAGTTGTGCTCTAAATGTGAAAGCACCCGAATATATAAATCACTTAATCACAAACATAAAGAAATTCATTGATACTAATACCATAATAGTAGGGGACTTCAACACCCCACTTACAACAATGGACAGATCATCCAATCAGAAAATCAACAAAGAAATAATGGCTTTGAATGACACACTTGACCGGATGGACTTAACAGACATATTCAAAACATTTCATCCTAAAGCAGCAGAATACACATTCTTCTCCAGTGCACATGGAACATTCTCCAGAATAGATCACATACTGGGGCACAAATAAGCCCTCAACAAGTACAAAAAGGTCAAGATCATACCGTGATCTTGATTTTCAGACTACCACGCTCAAAATCAAAATCAACCACAAGAAAAAATTTGGAAAGATAACAAATGCTTGGAGACTGAAGAACATCTTACTAAAGAATGAATGGGCTAACCAAGAAGTTAAAGAGAAAATTAAAAAGCACATGGAACATTCTCCAGAAGCCCTCAACAAGTACAAAAAGGTCAAGATCATACTGTGATCTAGATTTTCAGACTACCACGCTCAAAATCAAAATCAACCACAAGAAAAAATTTGGAAAGATAACAAATGCTTGGAGACTGAAGAACATCTTACTAAAGAATGAATGGGCTAACCAAGAAGTTAAAGAGAAAATTAAAAAGTACATAGAAGCCAATGAAAATGGCAACACCGCAGCCCAAAACCTCTCGGAGGCAGCAAAGGCAGTCATAAGAGGGAAGTAGATAGCAATCCAGGCCTTCCTAAAGAATGAAGAAAGGTCTCAGATACACAACCTAACCTTATACCTTAAAGATCTGGAAAAAGAACAGCAAATAAAACCCAAAACTAGCAGAAGACAGGAAATAATAAAGATTAGAGCAGAAATCAATGCAATCAAAACTAAAAAAACAGTAGAACTGATCAATGAAACCCAAAGCTGGTTCTTTGAAAGAATTAACAAAATTAATAAACATCTAACCAGTTTGATCCAAAAGAAAAAGGAAAGGACCCAAATAAATAAAGTCAAGAATGGAAGAGGGACATCACAACCAACACAACAAAAATGCAAATAAGAGAATATTAGGAGCAATTATACACCAATAAATTGGACAATCTGGAAGAAATGGAAAAATTCCTAGAAACATATGAACTACCAAAACTGAAACAGAAAGAAATAGAAAATTTGAACAGACCATAACCAGTAAAGAAATCAAATTAATAATCAAAAATATCCCCAAAAACAAGAGTCCAGGGCCAGATGACTTTCCATGAGAATTCTACCAAACATTTAAGGAAGAGTTAACACCTATTCTCTTGAAGCTGTTCCAAAATATTGAAATGAAAGGAAAACTTCCAAACTCTTTCTATGAAACCAGCATTACCTTGATTCCAAAACCAAAGATCCCCATAAAATGAGAACTATAGACCAATTTCCCTGATGAACATGGATACAAAAATCCTCAACAAGATATTGACCAACCGGATCTATCAATACATTTAAAAAATATTCACCATGACCAAGTGGGATTTATACCTGGGATGAAGGGCTGGTTCAATATCCACAAAACAACCAATGTGATTCATTACATCAATAAAAGAAAGGACAAGAACCACATGATCCTCTCAATATATGCAGAGAAAGCATTTGACAAAAGATGGCATCATTTCTTGATGAAAACCCTCAAAAAAGTAGGGATAAAAGGATCATACGTCAAGATCATAAAAGCCATATATGAAAGCTAGTTTCACCCTCAATGGGGAAAAACTGAGAGCTTTCCCCTAAGATCAGGAACAAGACAGGGATGTCCACTCTGGCCACTGTTATTCAACATAGTATTGGAAGTCTTAGCCTCAGTAAGACAACACAAAGAAATAAAAGCATCTAAATCAGCCAGGAGGAGGTCAAACTTTCACTCTTTGCAGATGACATGATACTCTATATGGAAAACCCAAAAGATTCCACCAAAAAACTTCTAGAACTGATCCATAAATTCAGCAAAGTTGCAGGATATAAAATCAATGCATATAAATCGGTTGCATTCTTATACACCAACAATAAAGCAACAGAAAGAGAAATCAAGGAATCGATCCCATTTAAAATTGCAACAAAAACCATAAAATACATAGGAATAAATCTAACCAAAGAGGTGAAAAATCTATATGCTGAAAACTATAGAAAGCTCATGAAACAAATTGAAGAAGACACCCAAAAAGAATGGAAATAGATTCCACGCTCCTGATAGGAAGAACAAATATTGTTAAAATGTCAATACTACCCAAAGCAATCTACATATTCAATGCAATCCCTATCAAAATAACACCAGCATTCTTCACAGAGCTAGAACAAATAATCCTAAAATTTGTATGGAAACAGAAAATACCCCGAAGAGCCAAAGCAATCTTGAAAAAGAAAACCAAAGCAGGAGGCATCACAATCCCAGACTTCAAGCTATACTACAAATCTGTAATCATAAGAAAGTATGGTACTATCACAAGAACAGACACTCAGATCAATGGAACAGAATAGAGAACCCAGAAATGAATCCACAGACGTATGCCCAACTAATCTTTGACCAAGCAGGAAAGAATATCCAGTGGAATAAAGACAGTCTCTTCAGCAAGTGGTGCTGGAAAAACTGGACAGCGACATGCAGAAAAATGAACCTGGACCACTTTCTTACACCATACACAAAAATAAACTCAAAATGGATGAAAGACCTAAATGTAAGACAGGAAGCCATCAAAATCCTCGAGGAGAAAGCAGGCAAAAACCTCTTTCATCTTGGCGGGAGCAACTTCTTACTCAACACGTCTCCAGAGGCAAGGGAAACAAAAGCAAAAATGAACTATTGGGACCTCATCAAAATAAAAAGCTTCTTTCTGCACAGCGAAGGAAACAATCAGCAAAACTAAAAGGCAACTGACAGAATGGGAGAAGATATTTGCAAATGACATATCAGATAAAGGGTTAGTATCCAAAATCTATAGAGAACTTATCAAACTCAACACCCAAGACAAATAATCCAGTGAAGAAATGGGCAAAAGACATGAATAGACACTTCTCCAAAGAAGACATCCAGATGGCCTACTGGCACATGAAAAAATGCTCAATATCACTCATCATCCAAGAAATACAAATCAAAACCACACTGAGATACTACCTCACACCTGTCAGAATGGCTAACTTTAACAACTCAGGCAACAACAGATGTTGGTGAGGATGTGGAGAAAGAAGATTTCTTTTGCAATGTTGGTGGGAATGCAAGCTGGTGCAGCCACTCTGGAAAACAGTATGGAGGTTCCTCAAAAAACTAAAAATAGAACTACCCTAGACCCAGAAATTTTCACTACTAGGCATTTATCCACGGGATACAGGTGTGTTGTTTTGAAGGGACACATGCACCCCCATGTTTATAGCAGCACTATCAACAATAGCCAAAGTATGGAAAGAGCCCAAATGTCTATCGATGGATGAATGGATAAAGAAGATGTGGTGTATATATATGTGTGTATATATATACACATATGTATTATATATACACACATATATATATTACTCGGCAGTCCAAAAGAATGAAATCTTGTCACTTGCAACTATGTAGATGGAACTAGAGGGTATTATGCTAAGCAAAATTAGTCAGAGAAAGACAAATATCATATGACTTCATTCATATGCGGATTTTAAGATACAAAAGAGATGAACATAAGGGAAGGGGAGCAAAAATAATATAAAAACAGGGACAGGAACAAAACATAAGAAACACTTAAATATAGAGAACAAACAGTGGGTTGCTGGAGGGGATGTGGGAGGAGGGATGGGCTAAATGGGTAAGGGGCTTAAAGAATCTACTCCTGAAATAATTTTTGTACCATGTGCTAACTAACTTGGATGTAAATTATGAAAAAAAATAAATTATAGAAAATTTTAAAAAGTTTATTTATTTATTTTTAGAGCGAGAGAGAGTGGATAAGCAGGGGAAGAGCAGAGAGGGAGGGAGAGACAGAGAGAAAGAGAGAGAATCCCAAGGAGACTCCATGCTGTCAGGATAGAGCCCTACACAGGGCTCGAACCCAAGAACCATGAGATTATAACCTGAGTTGAAATCAAGAGTCGGATGCTTAACCGATTGAACTACCCAGTCACCCCCCTGTTTATTCTTTATTTTTATTTGTTTGTTTGTTTATTATTTTTACCACATCTCCCCTTATTATGTGAATATACTCAGGTTCTCCATTATTAAAGTCTTCAAGCTCTATTTCAAATCTTCCCTTCCTCATAAAGCTTTTCCTGATTATCAAACCTCATTATGATGATTTATGTCTCTGAATTTTCATGTATTCCATCTATACTACAACTTCTGGGTGGTATTGTATTGTAGGCACTTCTGTTTGTATGCAGACTTTTTCCAACTGCATCTCAATTCCAAAAGGCCTGAGAGTACAATGTTACTATAGAATTGTAACTGACCCAAGTTTTTTATTTTCTGGACCCAATGACACTTGGACCTTCAATCTAGTTTAGTAGCTGTAACCTTGTTGACCAGAATTGTTTACAAAGCTTCATCCCACCCCTTGACTTCTGTGGTGTCACACATCAACTCTTCTTATGAGTTGCAACTAGAATGTTAGTGTTAGAACACTGTTCTCACAACCTATAGTAGAAGAAATCTTGCACTTTGAGCCGCACTCAGTGCTCACTTGTAGGATATTTTAATACAGTCAAAGTTTGCACACTGTTAGCCTACAGACTGGATCTGATTTATAGACCTATTTTACTTGGCTCATTAAGGTCATTAAAAGAGTGATTTAGTTGCCAACATTTAAAAATCAGGAGAAGTCATGTTAAAAAAAGAAAATAGAATTTCTAGATGTTCTTGAAAAAATTCAAAGATCTGGCAACATTGGGCCAACATGCCTTCATTCTATTAATAGGCTTGAGCTGAGTAGCTGTTATCCTGTTAGAAGATACAATGCTATGTGTTCACTAACTCTTGTTTCTTTTTCTTGTCTTCTTTTCTGAGCACTTGCAATCAAACAGGTATGGCTGTTTGAGTTCAACCAATACAATATAGTTAAAGTGATACATGTAACTTGGAGGAATGGCTGCTGAAAAAATTGCCTATATGATACTCACTGTTCCCTTTCTTACCCTGTATGTCAGACTGGTACAGAGGATACAATTGGAAAATTTCAAGGCTATAAGAGACAATAGAGGCATAGAAGGAGTCTGAATCCTTGAGCTATTACATGGAACAGAATTCCCATGCTAATCTACACTATAACATAAACAATAAATAAACCCTCACTGTATTTATTAAACCATTAGGATTTGAAGATTGTTTGTTACAATAGTTAGCCTAAACCTCTTTTTTTTAAACTAATCTCTACCCCAAAGTGGGGCTCAAACTCACAGCTTCAAGATCGAGAATCACATGCTTTACTGACTGAACCAGCCAGGCATCCCTAATACAGTCTCTTCAGACAGTGGTAGGCAGTCTATAGTTCGCCATGATCCCCACCAATCCCAATTAACCTTCCTAATTCCAATGAGTTGCCTTTTTGACTTAATTATGCACTGAGAGCAGTCATAGAGCAAATTTTGAGGACTGAGTTTAAAAGGAATTTGACAAAGTGAAGTATTTAAAAACTATTTTACTAAAACCTGGATTACTTATCATAAAAAAGAACAGTTGAAAGAATTATGAGTGTACAGCTTGGAAATTTAGAAGGTATTTTAAGCAATCTCCAAATATTTGAAAGGGTTATACAATGAGGATTTGAGCTTGCTTTTTATATCTCTGGAGGACATAATTATGACCAACTGGACAAAAATAGAACTAAAAACCACCTTCCAGGGTGTAACAGAGACTATTTTTATATTGGATTAATAGGTTGGACTAGAAGTCTCCTGAATTTCAGAAAAATTCATAGATTTTATTAAGTTTGTGCTAAAAATTACTCATATTATATGTGACTATACCTATTATATGTGACTCATATTATATGTGACTATACCTATTATAGGTTCTGCTATCCTTGGAATATTACAGTTTTTGTTTTGTTTTAGTTTGGTTGTTTTTATTGTTACAATTAACTTATTATGCTTTGTTTTTACAAAGTGAACTTCAGGGCCGCCTGGGTGGCTCAGTCGTTTAAGCGTCCCACTTTGGCTCAGGTCATGATCTCATGGTCTGTGAGTTCAAGCCCCGCGTCGGGCTCTGTGCTGACAGCTCAGAGCCTGGAGCCTGTTTCAGATTCTGTGTCTCTCTCTTTCTCTGACCCTCCCCTGTTCATGCTCTCTCTTTCTCTCTGTCTCAAAAATAAATAAATGTTAAAAAAAATTTAAAAAAAAAAACAAAAAAAACAAAGTGAACTTCAGCTGTGTTACAGATTGATTTGATTATTATGAATACAAAATGAAATTGCCTTGGTAAAGTAATTAATAATCAATAGACCCTAATGATGCTACAGTGTTACTTTCATAGCTCCTAATATTGAAGATAGATGAGCTTTTATGTTTCTTTATGTGAATCTTCTTAAAGAGATCCAGTGACTATTCAATTTATAACCATTTTAAAATTTCATGATTTTTTACAGAATCCTAGTTAATGTTAACATCATTAAAATATAAAATATATTCAAAAGACTTCCCTAAAATAATTCCTTTATCTGAAAAAAAACAAGTATATCTGTCTTTCTGCCCTTTTCTGAACTTTTCAATCTATGTGACCTAATCTCAAATAAAAATATGAGGGTGCCTGGGTGGCTCAGTCAGTTAAGCATCTGACTTTGGCTCAGGTCATGATCTCACGGTTCATGGGTTTGAGCCCTGTGTTGGGCTCTGTGCTGACAGCTCGGAGCCTGGAGCCTACTTCAGATTCTGTGTCTCCCTCTTTCTCTGTCTTCCCCGATCATGCTCTCTCTGTTTCTCTCTCTCTCAAAACTAAACATTAAAAAAATCAAAAATTAAAATGTGAAAGTTACTCTTGAAGTCACGTGGCTTTCCTTTCAATCCTATTCACTTCTTTATCTTTCCAGAAATAACCATTAACCTAAATTTGGAATTTATTGTTCCCATGCATATTTTGGAATTACTACATAAGCAGGTATTAATAAATTATATATTATTGATTTGGCTGCTGTGAAAACATATATAGTTGACCCTTGAACAATGCAGGGGTTGGGGGGGTCAATCCCCCACACAGTCAAAAATCCATGTATTACCCCAAAACTTAACTACTAATAGCCTACAGTTGACTGGAAGCCTTAGCAATAACATAAACAGATGATTTACACGTTTTGCATGTTGTGTATATTATATACTGTATGCTTATAATAAGATAGAGAAAAGAAAATGTCTTTAAGAAAGCCATAAGCGGGGCGCCTGGGTGGCTCAGTCGGTTGAGCGTCCGACTTCAGCCCGGGTCATGATCTCGTGGTCCGTGGGTTCGAGCCCCGCATCGGGCTCTGTGCTGACGGCTCAGAGCCCGGAGCCTGTTTCAGATTCTGTGTCTCCCTCTCTCTCTGACCCTCCCCTGTTCATGCTCTGTCTCTCTCTGTCTCAAAAATAAATAAACATTAAAAAAAAATTTAAAAAAAAGAAAGTCATAAGGAAGGGAAAATATATTTACAGTAATGTACTGTATTTAAAAAAAAAAATCCACGCATAAGTCGACCCCTGCAGTCAAACCCAAGGGTCAAGGGTCAAGGGTTGTTCAAGGGTTAGCTACGTATGCACCACACGCAATGCAATTTGTTTTTTCTTATTCAACATTATGGGCTTTTTTTTTTGGTTTGTGTTCAAAAAAGCGAATGCATTCCTGTTAAATATTTTACTTGTTTTTCTCCTTAAGCATTTAAACAATTAATTAATTTGTGCTAATCCATTCATATGGTTCCAAAGTCAATAAGCATAAAACACTGTAGAGTTAAGTCTTCTTCCCACCCCTGTACTTTAGCCACCCAGTTTCCACCCACCTCCACTCCCCAAAATAGGTACCCATGGTTACTGATTCCTTGTGTATCTCTCCAGAAATGTTTTAAATGCACAAATAAATGATAGCATGCTATGTAATGTTCTGTAGATTGCTTTCTTTACTTAATAATGTATTATCTTTTCACATCCGTGAAGAAAGAACATCCTTTACCCCTTCTTAGTGTAGCATGATGTTTCATTTTATGATTGGACCTTTGCATATTTACTATTCTATTAATGTACTTTTAAGTTGTGTCTATTTTTTTAGCCACTACAAATAATGTGGCAACATATAAGTATATACCCATATATGTAATTTTGCACATATGAATTATATTAGTTATCTATTATAGCATAAGAAACTTTTAGCTTAAATTGACAAATATTTATTATCTGACATTTTCTGTGTGCTGAGATTCCAGATACAATCCACATACAATCTTTAGCTAGATTCTTCTGCCTCAGTAAGTCTCATGAGGCTGTTATCAGGGATTGGTCTGTGTCTGCATCTGAAGGCTTGACTGGGGGAGGATCTGCTTTCAGGCTCACTCACATGGTTGCTGTCAAGATTTAATTCCTTAGAGAACTTTATTTAGAATAAACAAATATTAAAACTATACCCACTATTTCAAAATGAGTGAAAAGGTACCAAATTATTAAATAAGAAAGAAATACATAAAAATATTGCAACAATTAGACTTAGAAAAGCCTAGAAGTGTGATGGCAGAACTCAAAAACTAATCAAATTTTATTTTTTAAATACTTTGATGAATAATTGTGCCTGTAGGTTGGAACACAAGTGCTAGAGTTTCACTGCGATATATGCTGAGATGTGGGAATTGCTTCATCCAAGCACCTATACATCTTTAAATTTACTAAATATTGCTAAATTGCTATCTAAAATGGCATAAAAGATAAAGTAAAAGTAGTTTTGCTAGTTTACATTTACACCAATATTTTAGGAGACTTAACAGTTCTACATATTTTTATCTACATTTTTATTGTCAAACTGTTCCAATTTTGCCAATCTCTTGGGAGTGAAATGCTATCAAAATATTATTTAAATTTTTAACTGTGTGATTACTAATGAGGTTTTTCATTTCAATATAATTATCATATTTTTTCTGAATTACCTGCTCATATCTCCTATTTTCCTCAGTTTTCTTTTCTTCTTCTTGACTCTTTGATAATAATTCTTCAACCTACTCTGGAAAGCAGTACTCTATTTGTTATATGCATTTCAAGTATCTTTTTCTTAAGTTTCAGGTATGTTTTCTTAATTTTCAGTGTCTCTTTTTGAAATAAAACTTGTCATTTTAATGTAATATATATTCCAACAAATGTTCACATATGGCTTGTGATGTTAAGTTTTTATGCTTTTCCCCACCTCCTGTCCCTGTAAGAAAAATAATTGTCCTATACATTCGTGAATATTTTTATAAAGTTTTACTTTTCCTTGTGAGTCTTTAATCCATAGATTTTAGTTATCATTTGAGGTATGGTTCCAAAAGTTTATTTTTGCTGCATCAATAACCACATTGAAACCATTTTTTCACTAATACAAACTATGATGCAACTGGCTTCCTTGTGCACATGAGCACATGGAAAAGAAAAAGAGGAGGTACTGGGGTGAAGAAAATGCATGTTTTCGTATTCACTAGCTACTGCCAAAATTATTATCCTAAGGAAATTGTTAAATTGGTTCTATTACTAGTAAAGTATGAGTTCTACCTCCTCATGAGCATCAACAAACATTAAATTGCACCAATCTGATAAGTCTTAATTGTTCTATCAGCAGTCATTTTACAAAGATATTTTTTCTTTCAATTTGTTTATTTGAGATATATTACACACTTACTTTTCCAAAATGGGTGGTCTGTTTTCTAAGTTTGCATGATTTGTGAATCCCAGTTTATTTTTTTCAGTGAGAAGCAAATATCCCCAAAGAATGTATTAAATAATGTATCCTTCCCCCAATGTTACCTTGTATATAAGACTATCTTAAAGGTGATCAAGGAAAAGGAATTTACAATTATTTATTTGAATTTGCTCATCCCTGGGCTTTAAATATTCATAATACTAATAATATCTTATACCTTATGAGCACTTGGCAATTTTAAAGAGTTCTAAATGCATTTGACAAGCATTTAAAACTCAGATTAAAGTTTCTTGTAACTAAGCATAATAAAAGTAGTAAAATGTTCTTTTCATGTGGATGACTCACTTTTAGTTTCTTAGTTATTTATTATGTTATGTTTAATCAAAAATGCTTGCATATTTATATCAACTGTCTGTTTACCCCTTAGATTATTCATGCCTGAGTGAAGTGTCAGCTGCAGAAATAGGAGGTTTAATGAGTTTCATGGGGATACCTCATTCCAAGAACAAAAACTGGAAAAGGAATAAAACACAAGTGCCTGCATACTAATATGGCCCATTGTCAGAGCCAATCTCAGGAGCACAAGATGACAGATAGTCCCTACACAATATACACCTCATTTAGAGAAGCCTTTGGTTCCAATTTGGTTTTCTTTTTATAAGTTAATCTCTTACAGACACCGTGCTAATGCTAAATACATAAACGACAAATACCCAAAGGGAGAGGTTACCACTACTCTACCCTGAATACTGCATTACTCTGCACCTGCTCAGGTTTTATTTTAGACTATTGCTTTGTTCTGCTGCTCTTTTCCTTCTTCTTCTTCTTATTTTTTTTTTTAAAGAACCATTGTTGTTTGTTAGAAATGGATGCCGAAGAATAAACATTTAGCTTATTAGCATTCTACACAGACATTCTTTTTCTTTGACCAAGAGCCTTAATTTACTTTGGTGAAGATAATGCATTATAAAGTACCTTTTTTACATATTTAATATATGCTATGTAGTGCTGGTCTGTTGGGACAGCAAACAAAGTTAATTTAAAAGAGCGAAATTTAAAGTTGATGTATGAAGTGCATGAAAAATGGAGAACTAAGGCAATTATTTATGCTTTTCAGATTAAAAATTCCAATATATGTATAAATAAAAAGAGAAAGATTTGGGATCTGTATAATTTTGATATATTATTTTGTGTATGGTTTCTGTGTGTGCGTGTGTGCATGTGCGTGTGTGTGTGTGTGTGTAGTAAAATACATGGAATTAAATGGTCTTACATTTTACAGTAAAAATCAAACAAAAGGCTTCCAAGAGACCTTACATTTCTTAAGCCACTTGAAGTTTTTAAAGTAACATTTTCCATTTCCAACCAACATTTTCCAACATTTTCAGAAGGATTTCATTAACTCATCTGAAACATAGAAGGAAATATTGTTTGTTTTAGTTTTAACATTGTTTTGAACTATATTCAGCACTTTTAAACTATATTCAGCACAAAGAGAATAAATTTCATTCATTAAAGCAGAAAGATGTTGATTTTTCCACACATAAAAGAATACTCTGATGTGGTGCACGGGTAACAATGAGGAAGAAGATAGGTAAGAGAGACAAATGAGAATGAACATTAACATAATGACTAATTCCTGGAAGACATTTTATGTATTATTTATATTATTATTGTGGTTGATGCTATTTCTTGTAATTCACTCATTTATTTCTTTTCTTTTCAAGCATTCTTTTTTTCTTTTAGGCAAATGACCTGAGAGAAGTAAGCGACTTGATCTATTAGAATTCAAAGATTTCCAAACTTCTAGTCCCCTAAACTAATACTCTTCCCACAACTCCAAGGGTCTATTCAATACATCAGAGAAGGAGGACAGTCAAGAGCCCAACAATGATTTCAAATTAAGAAAATGAGACAATTATTGCAATTATACACACTTCCAAAATTCGTTTTTGTACAGTGTAACCCAAGTATTCAGATTCCAAAACATCCAAATAATTATTTCAATCTTTTCTTTCACTTTGCCAAATAAATTAAATGAAAAAAAATACTTCTCCATCAATATTTTTTGAATTAGAGAAATATTAAAGAAATACTCTTTAAAATTTCTTGAATAAAAAAAATTTGAACTATCGTTGAAAAATAAAATAAAATTTCTTGAATGTGCTGATAGTAAATGCTACAATGTTTTCAGTCATCAATTAGGAAGGCCATTTATCTCACACTGGGCTTTGGAGTTCTGACTTTCAGAATCCAAATCCTAGCTCTAGAACTTATTTTCTAGACAGTGATATAACATTTCTGAAACTATTTTTTCCATGCATGTAATGGAGACAATAATATGCCTATGAATCATTTATGATGCTTGATTATAAGTTTTATAAAACTCCTCAAAACAAACCTCCATAACCAAAATGCAGTGGCCTATGTAAATTAAGAGTTCAGAGTTCTCAAGAAGTCTTTGATCCCAGCTCTGGCTTCATTTTTCTCAAGTTTTGTGACAATGTTGGCCTACTTCAGGATGGCCAAATGCCTGCAATAGTTCTGACCTTCCATGTCACGCTGTGTCCTTCTGAGTAAGAGAGCTCTACCTTACAATCGTCAAATAACCCTTCAAGTTTCATTGGGATTTAACTATCTAGAAGGTTTTAAAAATTGTTTCTGCAGCAGGAAGAATGAGGAGTACTCTTAGTGGCTTAAGCCAATGTGTTGATCTGGGCACAGGCTCAGTAGTAAACAGGCCACATAGCAAGCTCACAGTGAGGGAAGAGACAGAAATGGCAATGGAGAATGCCAAAATCATTGTCCCCTGCAGCCTTCCTTATTGGGTGGTTACAGAGTGAAAGAAGTAATCTATGCAGTGCGCCCAGGAGAGTTTCTGACACACAGTAAAAAAATACATAAACATGAGATAATGTTTTTCCTCTAATGCTTTTACTTTATTTTCATTTCATTTGATGATTTTATTAGCAGACAATCTAAAATATAGGAGGCACAATTATATAGAGTATCTTATAAGTAATTTTTCTGGGATACTTATTCTATATGACTAAATTAAACTATTGTTATTTTATGTGCTGAATTTGACTTATACAGAGAGCCTAATCGTATATCTTGATTCAAACAATTCTTTGCTCTCATCCTCCCTTTTTATTTCCATAAAAATATTTATAATTAAATTAATTATTCAGCAATGGTTTATTTGCAAATAAAAAACTACAGTACAGTAATTTCATTAACTAGCTCATTGGTTCTCAAGCTGTATGTGTTCATGATACACTTTCAAATGCACCAATTTGAGCTGAATATTTAAAGGGATTAAAAGAAAATGAGTAATTTTTTAAAGCACATTTCAGAAAATTAAAGGGAAGAAATCCTCTCATTGAAGTTATTCAACTATCTTTTTCAGAACCGAGTGACTGTGCAGTTTTATATTATGTCCTACTCTGACCACAATCTTGTGAACTTGCAAGATGTTTTCACATATTCTGATAAACATGTCATCTCTCTTTTTTTCCCCTTCCTTTTCTAGGCACCTCTCTCTTTTTTTTTATCATAAGAGATTCTATGTCACTTCACCAAACCCAATTTTTTATAATGATAATATTAGCTAAAATTTATTGACTGCCTATTATTTCCCAGAGGCTGTGTTATATTTTTATATGCCTTAAATCTCTCTCTTTTTTAAATGTTTCTTTATTTATTTTTAGAGAGAGAGAGAGTGCAAACAGGGGAGGGGCAGAAAGAGAGAGAGAGAGAAAGAATCCCAGGCAGACTGCGCTGTCAGCTCAGAGCCAAATGTGGGGCTGGAACCTATGAACCGTGACATCATCACTTGAGCTGCAACCAAGAGTCAGATGCTTAACTGACTGAGCCACCCAGATGCCTCACTTTAGCGCTTTTAATCCTTGAAATGGTCCTTTTAGCACATATTATTGGGAACTCTGGAGTCAGTCTGTCTTTCATTGCACTCTATGCTTCAAGGAGTTGCTTTTATAGTTGGAATAAGTCCCTACACAAAAGAATGCTTATATTGTCATCTCCCCCCCCCCCCACACCACACACACATCTGCTATGTGATAAGTTTAGAGCTCTTCAACCAGCAGGAGTTTCCATGCACAAGAACCCCAGACTCCCTGAGTTTGCAGCTTCATATTCATGCACACATAAAGACAGTTTCTCTTTTTTAAAAATATTTATTTATTTATTTTTGAGAAAGAGAGAGAGCGTGAGCTGGGGCGGGACAGAGAGAGAGGGAGAGAGAGAGAATCCCTAGCAGGCTCTGCACCGACAGTGCCGGGCTCAAACCTACAACCATGAGATAATGACCTGAGCTGAATTCAAGAGTTGGACATGTAAACAACTGAGCCACCCACGTGCCCGGTGTCTACCTATTTCTAAATCATAGTTTCAAATTCCTGGAATAAAGAATCTGATTGATCCAGCTAAGGTTAAATGTCCATGAATGATCCACTCAGCTATATCTAGTAAGAAGAATCTTATAGTTCAAGAAGATGGAGGAGGAGGAGGACGATGACGAGGAGGAGGAAGAATAGGAGGATGAGGAGGACAGGAATAGACCAGTTTTTGCTATTAGTACAACAGCTCTGATGAAAGGAAACAATGCTATATGAATGCGTAGTAGGATTAGAGGAAAACGGGACATACAGAGATCAGAAGAAGCTGGACAAAGGAACAGGAAAGATACTTTGCAGAGGCACAATTCCTTAGCTTTATGTCTAAGGGTCTGGATAAGTGCTTTAGTAATGAACATGGGGAATTTATGAATTATTTATAGTTATTACTTATGTTTAACTTCATAACATACTTGTTTTTTCCTGTAGTGTGAGTTGAACCATTCTTACCAATTTCTCATAATATGAGTCAGAGAATCCTTCCTGATAGTTTTATAAAGTTATATCAAAATAGGGACTTTCAGTGGAATTGTAGTTAAGGTTCTTATAGTTGGTGATGGCAGACCATGTAAGTAGCATGTTTTACAGAATATTGCAGTAATAAGACATTGTTGTCTGGAAGTTTTCTGCTATTATACTCATTCTTTTAAAAAATGTTCTTTCCAGGAGCAAAGAAGTAAAAGAGAATATCAAAACACAACACAACATAGAACAACCAAGAACTCATACTCGGAAGTGCAATAATCACTTCCCTGGACATAATGGCTGTAGATGTCTCTTCACATCCTTTTATAGAGAGTGGCTTGCACTATAATTGAGTTTTCTGGTCCAAAGCTATCCAAGAGCTTCCTCTCTTCTTAGCATGTTGGACTCTTCTCTCCACTACACTGAAGAATACCATAGTTTTCTTAGTTACCATGAAGAGCCACAGATTATCTTTCACAAGCTAACTAGTTAATATCTGTAATGTCCATTGTGGATATTAACATAAAAAGTAAAAGAAAGAATAGGACCCTGCATTAGCAATTCAAACTCAATCCCAAATCAAGATCTGAATCATACTTTCCAACCAGGTTCTTTTTTAACAGGGAAAGATATAAGAAGACAACATTTAGTATTATCAGCCTTTTTTTCTTATCTTAACAATTTCAGTTGCTGTGCAATGATACCTCATTTCAATTTTAATTTGCATTTCCCTGATGACTAATGATAAATGTACATTTTGTGAGTTTTGGCCACCTGACTCTTATGTCTTTTGTATGCCTTTGTCTTTTTCCCATTTAGAAAATTGAGATTTATGTTTTCCTATTGACTGGTTTTTTTTAACCTTAATTTTATTGATAGGTTATTTATTGAATAAGATAGTCTGGAGACAAGTCCTCTGAGGAATGTATGTGAGACAATTATCCATTCTAGTCAGTGGCTTATCTTTCCAGTCTCATAACCGTATCTTTTGTGAATAGTCTTAATTTCATAAAAGCTAATTTATCAAACCTTCTTTTATGATTTGCTTTTTGTGAACTGTTTCAGGGATCTTGCATACCTCAAACATGAAAGCCTTCTCTTATATTTTATTCTGGAAGCTTTATTAATTTACCTTTTATATTTTAATCTATGATCTATCTCAAACTAGTTTTTAAGATCAAATTTTTAAAAATGTTTATCTATTTTTGAAAGAGAGAGACAGCACACACATGGGAGTGGAGAGGGGCAGAGAGAGAGAGACAGAGAGAGGGAGAGAAAGAGAGAGAGAGAGAGAGAGAGAGAGAATCCTAAGCAGGTGGTCCATGCTGTTAGTGCAGGGCCTGACTCAGGGCTCCAGCCCACAGTCATGAGCTCATGACCTGAGCCGAAATCAAGAGTCAAATGCCTACCTGGCTGAGCCACCCAGGTGCCCCTTTATGAGTCAAGTGTAATTTTATTAGTTATAAATATCCAACTGGCACAGTACCATTTATTGAAAAGACCATCTTTGTGTAACAAATTGCAGTGGTGTTCTTATCACAAAACTGATGAACATGTATGTGTGAATCTATCTCTGAACTCCTCATTGTGATTCCTTAATCTCTATGTCTATACTCGTGCCAATATTACACTTTCACAATTACTGTGACGTTATACTAAGTATTGATACCTACTAATATAAGTAATTCAACTTTATTCTTCTTCAATATTTCCTTGACCCTTCTAAATCCTTTTCATTTTCTTATACATTATAGAATTAGCTTAATTTTCATTAAAAAAAAAGCTGCTGGGATTTTGATTGGGATTTTATTTAATATAAAGACTAATTTGGATGGGGTCTAAAATCTTTAGTATTTGAGTTTTCTGTCACTACCTAGCAAATTACCACATTTAAGGAATTAAAACAACACATTAATTACCTCAATTTCCATAGTCCGAAGTCTGGGCATGGTTTATCTGGGTTCTCTGGCCAAGGTCAAGAATCACAAGGCTGTTTGTCTACAGCCAAAGTGTTGGTGGGATCTGGGGTCTTAAATGAGGCTCGAGGTCCTCTTCCAAGTACTTGTTCCTTTTTTTTTTTTTTAATTTGCTGTGTAGATCACTTTTCTGACAACTTGTTGTGACGACGACAGTAATATCAGAGTTTGAATAAGTCCTGCTACTGAAGTAAAATAAATTGGAGGGGAAGGGATGGGATGCAGGGCAGGAGAGGAGAGATGAAGAGACAGCTAAATAATCCAGCTTGGGGATTTGGGGAAGGGAAAGGAAGTTACCACAAGAAGAAAAATATAAACCCTAGTGAAAGCAGTCCTGCAAGAGTGTCCAAATTTAAACACTTCTGGTTGGTAAAAAGTGGTTGAGATTTTTCAAATTTGCGTTTCTTAAGTCAAGCCTGAAGAGGGGAGCATCTAAATAATTAGCATAAGACAGAGAAGCCAGATACCTTCTAAGAGGGGCAATAGCAAATAAATACAGGTCAGTTGGTTAGAAGGATGGAGATGTCAGAAGAAAGGGAGAACCAGATTCTAGCTGGCCTATTCTTACTACCTTTGGCCTTGGGTGAGTTTAAAAATGAGCAAGGCAGGTGGGCAATGTACTATGATATAGATTTGACTAAAGGTTGGCTTTCCCCCTTGGGTTAGTCCTGGTTTAGAGCCAGGCACCCCTAATCTAGCTGGCTCCACAATCCCTCAGTTCATGTAGATAAGAAACTGGCTGGGGTCTGTGTCAGCTTCTGCATCAACTCAAAGATGAATTTCACCTGGTTCTCATAGGCTTGCCATAAGATTTTCTCCCTGATTCCTTGGATACTACTGAAGTCCTGAAGGTAGAGGTCAATTAGGTTAAACCAGTAGATGCCAGTCGTGAAGTTCATATAGTGTGGCTGTCTATGTTATGCATACCAATGGTGACTCCCAGGAAGATGAATTGCATGATCTGTTGGTGCAGCTGATAGCCCAAGGCCTGGTCATTCAGAGGGGTTCAACACACAAAACTGGACAGTCATCAGCCACAATGCTCTTGATGAGCTCTTGTCTGAACGTGCAGGGTGAATCTGGAAGTGGATTGTGACCTGGATCATTGGGGAAGACGACATTTACCTTGACCTCTACATTAAATATGGTGAGTGCCATGGTGGTTCTCACCAGGTCATTGGTTATGTTTTTCCCTCCATTCACCCTAGGACGGGCCTCTCCTTACTTTAAATCAGCCTCAGGGGCACTCAACGGTCAGGAATCAGTTATTTTTTCCTTACTATGTAGAATTCTTGACAGCTTGCTTCTTTAAGACCTGGAGAGTCTCTGACTTCTTCCTTCTTTGCTGTCTAAACCGTCTTTAAAGGGCTCCTGTGATCAGTCAGGCCCATCTAGGAAAATTGAACTTTTCCTTAACTTCAACTAATTAGAGACATTAATTATATCTGCAAAATCCCTTCACTTTTGCCATATTCCTTAGGTAAGAAGCAAGCTAAGGGCCCTGACCACAGTCTAAAAGAAATTATATAAAGTATGAATCATTAGAGCTCATTTTACAGTTCTGCATAGTACAAAGTAATAAGTCTTCCAATACAGGAAAATGCCATTTTCTCTATTTAAGCAACTTTTATTATTATTTTTTTAATGTTTGGTTATTTTAAAAAAAAATTTTTTTAACGTTTATTTATTTTTTAGACAGAGAGACAGAGCATGAACAGGGGAGGGGCAGAGAGAGAGAGACACACAGAATCTGAAACAGGCTCCAGGCTCTGAGCTGTCAGCACAGAGCCCGACGCGGGGCTCGAACTCACAGACTGTGAGATCATGACATGAGCCGAAGTGGGACCCTTAACCAACCAAGCCACCCAGGCACCCCAATCTTTGGTTATTTTGAGAGAGAGAGAGAGACACAGAATCTGAAGTAGGCTCCAGGCTCTGAGCTGTCAGCACAGAGCCTGATGCAGGGCTCAAACTCACGAACTGCGAGATCATGACCTGAGATAAAATTGGACACTCAGCTGACTGAGCCACCCAGATGCCCCTCTTGAAGCCACTTTTAAATTTCTCTCAACCATATTTTATAGTTTGCATTGCAGCACATCTATTGGAAGATTTATTCCTAGGAATTATTTTTGTGCTGTTATAAATAATATTTTAGTGTTATTTTCTAACTGCTGTTTTCAGCATATCAAAATAAAATTTACTTTTGTATATTAACTTTGAATCCAACAACCTTGGTAAATGTACACAGTAACTTCTACTAGTTTATCTATAAATAAATATTAGATTTTATATACAATCATGTCATCTGTTCTTTTGTCCCCTCAATTTTATGCTTTTTTAAATGTCTTTTGCATTGGACAGAACCTATTGTACAAATTTAATGGAAGTGGTGATAGTGGCATTCTTGTCTTGTTCCCACCCTAAAAAAATAAGTTAAATATTTCACCATTAGTTATGATATTTCCTATGGGTTTTTTGTAAATATCCTTTACCCAATCAAGGAAGCTTCCTTCCACTGCAATTTGTGGTTTCTCTCTTTTTTAATATCTAATGAGTGTTCAATATTGTCAGATGATTTTTCTGCATCTATTGATATGATTATATTATTTTTATTCTTTATTCTCTTCATACGATTAATTATATTGATAACTTTTCTAATATTAAACCAATCTTGCTTTCCTGAAATAAAACATTCTTCATCAAGATACCATATCATATATTCTGCATATTACTTTATTCGACTTGCTAATTTTTATTTAAGAGTTTTACTTACACACCACGAAAAACACTACCCATAATTTTTCTTTCGTATATTGTTCTTGTCAGGTTTTAGTATCAAATTTATTTTGGCTTCCTAAAATGCCCTGGGAAGTATTCCTTCTTTTTATATGCCAAAGAAGTTTTTTGCCTTTTGATTAATATTATTTCTTCCTTATGTGTTTAGAAGACTTCACCAGTAAAGGCTGGAGTTTTATTTTTTGTGAAGACTTTAAGTTACAGATTCAATTCCTTCAAAGCATATAGGGCTGTTCAGACACTATTTTTTATCATGTCACTTGTGGTAAATTGTCTCTCTTAAGAAATTTTTCCTGTCATTTTCTCCTGTCTTCCTTCCATGTTAGTTCCACAAGATTCTTACTTCAGGCTTTCAGAATTCCCATCTCTGCTCAATTACCAATGAGAGTATGTTAATTCTTGACAAAAATTCTTTTCAAGCTGGTAGGTAAGCTTACTGACTATCAATGATTGGTATATTGCATAATTTCCCCATCTTTCTCATAACCAATCAACCATAACCAACAATCAAGTAAAGAGTTTTTTATTTGTATTTGGTATCTTTTAAATAACTTTTTTTCTAAAAGTTTTTTCTTTTTATAACCTTTGCTAATGAAGTCTCAGTACCTGAAGGGCAAAAGCTAGTAAAAAATTTGAAAGGATTGAAGACCCTTCTGTGCGTGTAACTGCATCCACTCTAATATAGGTGCCAATTGATCATCTAAACATCCCCCTGATAAGTCATCAATGTGGCATAATGTAGATATGCTTCATAATAAGTATAAAAATGAGGGGCGCCTGGGTGGCTCAGTCGGTTGAGCATCTGACTCTTGATTTCATCTCAGGTTGTGATACCAGGGTCGTGGATCAAACCCTATGTCTGGCTCCATGCTTAAGCATTCTCTTTCTCTCACCCTCTTCTCTCTCTCTCTCTCTCTCTCTCTCTCTCTCTGCCCCTTCCTCACTCATGCTCTTTCTCTCTAAAAGAATAAATAAATATAAAAATGAAGATAATTTTTACATGTCTTGATAATGTCAAAACATCCTAAAAATGTGGAAGAATCCAATTAACCATTTGGGTTTTGTTAGCTTGTACCTAAAATATATGTTTTTATGACTATTTCATCCTTTATAACGGCTATTTATTTTTAAATAATTCTGAAGGCACTTCAATATGTGAGAGCTAAGATTTTAGCAAATACACCTGAATTTTGGGAAATATGGATTTGTTCAAATATAGTTAAACAATGTTTATGCAAAATACATATACCGTTTAAATATTTTTGAAAGATATTGACAATAATACACAAATTGGTGAAATGGCAGTCCTAGACATTTGGGAATTTTGACTTTTATTTCTTCATCATAGCTTAGATAGCTTTTAGCTATTTCCAACACTTATAATTGTACCAAATTTTTACTTATTTGAAACTAGACTTAAAAATACTGTATCATCTGTCTAATCAACCAGAGAGGTATTTATTTTTATCAAGTATAAAGGAATAAGGTTTTCACTTTACACCATTCTGTAAAATGATTTTAAAAATCAAGCAGAAAAATTGTCTACCTGATTTCATTTGCTGGTTGGTTGATTGGTGTTTTGTTGGGTACTCTCAGAAGGGCAGAGCATTAGTGAAGGATCAGATGGAGGGCACGTATGCTCAGACAAAGACAGTCTTCCACAAGTGTAAGTTGAATATTCTAAGAAATCTGTTACAGCTTGATCAGCATCATCAGTGTTTCACACACCAGATATAAAGTGTACTCTGAAATCCAACAGAGGCTGCCCCTCCAGTGCATTTTTGATGCTTTCCCCCTCTCTGCCTGAGTAGGTTCCTATCTGTTGATGCTTGATTGGCATGACAATTACTCTTTCTTCCTACTGCCAAAAATCCCTTTGATGGCCTCTCTCTAGACCTAGTTCCTCATTACCCCTAACTTTAAACTTGTAAACCACTTATTCCTTTATATGAGTGTGAGTCGACGTGAGTGTGAGTGTGAGTGTGAATTTGTGCCCAAGAAAATAGATTTGTTAGAGTTTAACACAGAAGAGCAAATATATGACCAGCTTTCCCTGTAGGTATCTATTTGGTAGTCTCATGGAAGACAATTTCGTTTAAATAAATTGTCATATCAAGATTTCAATACTTCAGTATTCACTCCTTTGGGTCCTCAGTATTAAAGTCTAAGTATTTCTCACTGGGTAGAATACTTAAACTTGCTGGCTGCTTGTCCTATAAGGAAGAATCAGTTGGAAACTAGTCTCAGTACTTGTAGGGTAAGAAAAAGAACTGCCCAGGTTAGAAAAGGTATCAGGATAATGGAAAGAGAAGCCCAGTGTGATGATTAAATATTTGAAATTCAAGATGTTTTCCTATAGATTCTTCGCAGATTTGCCTGTATTTAATTCTATAAAAATAGGGGCGCCTGGGTGGCTCAGTCGGTTAAGCGCCCTACTTCAGCTCAGGTCACGATCTCACGGTCGGTGAGTTCGAGCCCCGCGTGGGGCTCTGGGCTGATGGCTTAGAGCCTGGAGCCTGCTTCTGATTCTGTGTCTCCCTCTCTCTCTGCCCGTCCCCCGTTCATGCTCTGTTTCTCTCTGTCTCAAAAATAAATAAATGTTAAAAAAAAATTAATTCTATAAAAAATATTTGTTTTGTAAGTGGGATTAACTGCAAAATGGATACTTTAATCAAAGTTAAAGACTATATTTTAATCCTTTCCTATGGGTTATTTAAATATAGAGAAGAATTCTATCTCCCTTCTGTTGTCTTCGGAAGGGCTTTCAGTTAAACAGATATCTCTTCTATGTGTATTAAAGTTTTTGTTTTGTTTTGTTTTGTTTCTCCCTAAACGCAGGAGATATGTACAGACAGAGATTAAACTATGGGAAAGGAAAAGACAAGACACATAGCTTATCTTCTGGCAAACTCTTTGCATTTTTCCATTAAGTCATTGTTACAGTAGTTTTGGAATTCTTTGTGTGCCTAATATTAGTATCATGGAACTTTAGAGCTGATAAAGACAATCTAATTTACACTCTTCATTTCCCAGGTGATGAACAAAGATTTCCTAAATCCCAGTTCAGAAGTGATTGTGCAATATCAAAATGTCTCCTTACATATGCATTTTTATTTATAATTGTTTCAGGAATGGAACTGATAACTGTAAGAGAATAATGTTCAGATAAGTTAGCAGAGTGAAGTAATTTTTGAATCAGTATTTTAGGCAAAACACATTGTTTTAGTAGTAATATGATATTTTGTTCAAAACTGAGTAGCTATTTTGCTTATTTTAATGTCATATAAAGATAGTAAAATAACATTATTAGCATTAAAACCCTACAAATGAATATGAAATATAGTCAAAACTCTCCCTTAGCTAAGCAGAGTTATCATAAATAACACATACATCCTTTGAAATTTCCATTTTAGAAAAGCATAAACCCAAGCCTTCAAGTGAGAAATATCAACAAACAATTCATCTTTAGAGTTCAAGTTACTTACACTTTAAAACATGGAACTTCACTAAAAATTCCTCTTTTAAATTCACAGTGTTTTTAATTTTATGCAGTGCTTTAAGTATTGAGGGTCCTGTAGCTCTGGTTTCCTTCTATTCGTTAAATGTTTTATTTTGAACAAAGAGCTGCCTCCTTGGAATGCATGTTGTTGCATTTCATTGAATGAATGTCTAAGTAGATCAAAAATTGAATTTAAAATTTTCTGACTTCACAGAGAATATTTTAGTACTACACAATAGAGAACTGAAAACCAGCTTAGTCACTTGGAATTTTAGAAGTTACGTGAAGTAAAAGTTACCTGGGAGAAATGTTACCATATGGCACATAAACTTAGATGTTTGAAGTTATTAGATCTATAAAATTCTCAGATCTGTACAATTTAACTAATTATAAGAATGTTTACTGCTTAGGGATACTCTGTCTTGAGCAATTTGCTCTCTCCCTTCCAATTTCAGAAAGTGGGATATTATAGGAAAAATAAAGAAAAGGAAGTGAAATCACTATTAAAAAATACCTGGAGTGCCTGGGAGGCTCCATTGGTTAACCATCTGACTCTTGATTTTGATTTCTGCTCAGGTCATGATGTCATCATTGTGAGATCCAGCCCTCTATGGGGCTTTGCCTTGGGCATGGAACCTGCTTGAGAATCCCTCCTCTCCCCTGCTACTCCTTCCCTTCTGTTCCAACCCCTCCCACCCCAATTCCCACTCTCCCCACCCCCGTTCACACTGGTGCATGCTCTCTCAAAAAAACAAAACAAACAAGCAAACAAACGAAAACCCCTCATCATTGTTCTTCAAGGTTAGCTATGTTTTGGTCACCATTTCCTATGCTCATCTAAAATCGTGGGACACATTTTGAGAATTATTGACTTGAACCTCTTGACCCTAATCTACTTTTTCCTCAAATCTATCGCACTTGCTTCCTCTCCTAAAGTTTCGTTTTGCTCATCCTGATTGAACGCTTCCTCCTCTTCTGAATGATATATTATTCTGATAGATGCAATATATATATTATTATCTGCCATTATTTTAAGCCATATAAGATTGCCATTTAAAATACTTAAAGCGTCAAAATGTTGGCGATTTCATATAATTCAGATTAATATATGTCAAGCAGGAAGTGCATGCTCTCAAATGTGTCATTCATTTAATTCCCTCATGTACTCATTGTATACATTTCATTGTATGTAATTAAACATACCATTTTCCCATTCAGCTAGAAAAATCCTAAGGAAAAGAACTGTCACTTTTATTTGTTTCTAATGAAGAAGAGCACATACACACACACACACACACACACACACACACACACACATTGTTGAAGGAATGAATGAGTAAATGAAATTAGCAGTAGGGAACAAGCAAATACAGTTATTGCATCAACAAATCCACTTGTAACATCTCTTAGCCAGGGCTTCTTTTATAAAACATAGAAAAGATAGAAGTAATACAAAATTTCTTCAACATATGATATGTAATTTTCAATCCAGAAGCATGGATATTTCTTCATTCGTGTATTCATTCATTCAACAGTATGTGGTCTATACTAACTATTGTTTGGACATAATACAATAAGTATGAGAGACAAAAACAACAATATCAAATATTCCTTGACCTCTTATATGCCAGGCACCATTTTAAATGCTTTACACATTTCAAGTTATTTTACACTCACATGAAATATATGAAGTATTATCTATAGTTAATAGTGAAAATGAGACACAGAGAAGTTAAGTAGCTTCTGCAAGGGCACACAGATCATAAGTGGTAGAGGTTGGCTTTGAACCATTCAGTCTAGTTCCAGTCTGTTCTCTTAACCACCCTCTGACTGTTCCTCAAGATAAAATCTATACACAACACCTACTATATGCTGAGGCCAGAAATCATTTATATTGTTTTCATCACTGCATCTTGAGCACCAAGACTGATGACTGATACATTTTATGTACAGAATAGCTGTTGTTGAATAAATGAATGAATGCTCAAGAATTCCTCTAGAGAAGTGATATGGTGAGATAAAATCCATACTAGAGACCTGAAAAAATAAGTATTATGGAAGGTCTCAAGTGTAGGATCTGATAGAATTAGGACAGGTTTCATGAGTATCATGTGAGCAGTGTTTAAAAGAGATTAGCCATAAGAGTATTGTTAGTGTAGAAAACAGCATTTGCAAAGCTGTGAGGCTTGAACAGAGGTAAGTTCTATTGCTGGGTGTTAGTAGAATATAGCGGGGATGAGAAAGCTGGAAAGTTCCTCTTGGATGGTCTATGAAGGGTGATGTATCTCATTCTCAGGAGATTGCATTTCATCCTATGGACAATGCAGAAGGCAGCAGCCTTATTTTCTTTGTCTTTACTCTCTTTTTGTTTGAATCTATCCTTCAAAAGTTTTTCACTTCATTAGAAGATTTTCTTGTTGCAGTTATAGTTGTTCCCAATTGTGTCTCAGCTACATTTAGTGAAAAATCATTTATTAAAACAATAGGTTTCAGATTTTATAAAAAATGTAACAGTATTTATTTTTATTTCTTTAAAATTTTTTAATGTTTTATTTATTTTTGAGACAGAGTGACAGAGCATGAACAGGGAGGGGCAGAGAGAGAGGGAGACACAGAATCTGAAGCGGGCTCCAGGCTCCGAGCCGTCAGCACAGAGCCCAACGAGGGGCTCGAACTCACAGACAGTGAGATCATGACCTGAGTTGAAGTCAGATGCTTAACCGACTGAGCCACCCGGGAGCCCCCAAAATGTAACAAAGTATCAAACCAAACCTCCACAAGGTCTAGGGGAATGATGAGTAATTTAACTGCCTGTTAGAACAAAAATAAACATTTTCAGAGAAAGGTAGCAGAATGCACAGTTTCTACAACTCCCTCCTCCATAATGTCTAACATGTAATAAAAAGTACTAGGCTTCAAAGAAGCAAGAAAATATAAATCATTGTCAAGCAATTTTTTAAAAAAGTGTTCAATAGAAAACTCCCTTGAGATAGCCAAGGTATTAGAAGTAACAGACAAGGGCTTTATTTATTTATTTTTTTTCTAGGTTAGTTTTTACTTTATTTTTTAATTTTTTAAAAATATATGAAATTTATTGTCAAATTGGTTTCCATACAACACCCAGTGCTCATCCCAAAAGATACCCTCTTCAATACCCATCACCCACCCTTCCCTCCCTCCCAACCCCCATCAGCCCTTTTGTTTGTTCTCAGGTTTTCAGAGTCTCTTATGCTTTGGCTCTCTCCCACTCTAGCCTCTTTTTTTTTTCTTCCCCTCCCCCATGGGTTCCTGTTAAGTTTCTCAGGATCCACATAAGAGTGAAAACGTATGGTATCTGTCTTTCTCTCTATGGCTTATTTCACTTAGCATAACACTCTCCAGTTCCATCCACGTTGCTACAAAGGGCCATATTTCATTCTTTCTCATTGCCACGTAGTACTCCATTGTGTATATAAACCACAATTTCTTTTTTATTTATTTATTTATTTATTTATTTATTTATTTTTTGTTGTTTTTTGTTTTTTGTTTTTTTTTTTGTTTTTTTTTTTAATATATGAAATTTACTGTCAAATTGGTTTCCATACAACACCCAGTGCTCATCCCAAAAGTATAAACCACAATTTCTTTATCCATTCATCAGTTGATGGACATTTAGGCTCTTTCCATAATTTGGCTATTGTTGAGAGTGCTGCTATAAACATTGGGGTACAAGTGCCCCTATGAATCAGCACTCCTGTATCCCTTGGGTAAATTCCTAGCAGTGCTACTGCTGGGTCATAGAGTCGATCTATTTTTAATTTTTTGAGGAACCTCCACACTGTTTTCCAGAGTGGCTGCACCAGTTTGCATTCCCACCAACAGTGCAAGAGGGTTCCTGTTTCTCCACATCCTTTCCAGCATCTATAGTCTCCTGATTTGTTCATTTTGGCAACTCTGACTGGCGTGAAGTGATATCTGAGTGTGGTTTTGATTTGCATTTCCCTGATGAGGAGCGACGTTGAGCATCTTTTCATGTGCCTTTGGCCATCCGGATGACCAGACAAGGGCTTTAAAGGAACCATGATAAATACGTCCAATGTGCTTAGTATGAGATTAGAGATAACAGAAGAAAGTGTCAATGAACTTGAACACAAATCAGTTGAAACTATCCAATCTTAAGATAGAGGAAAAAAATTGTAAAAAAAAAAAAAAAAAGAACAGAACACAGTCTCACTAAACTGTGATAAATATGAAGAGGTCTGCAAATAGAGTTCTAGAAAGAGAAGAAGAGAGCAGAAAATATTTGGAGACATTTTTCACCAATATGGTGACAAGCAAGAAAGCTCAGCTAACTCCACACAGGATAAATGCACAGAAAGTACACAAAGAAAACCATAATTAAGGTACAAATGAATATCAAAGATACAGAGAGTGTCTTAAGCAGCAAGAGGGGGAAAAAGATATATTACATTTAGGGAAATAGCAATATGAATTAAGTGGGCTGATTTTTCACTAGAAAAAAAGATAAAGAGAATGGACTGATACCTTCAATGTGCCAAAAGAAATCAGGATTCTATGTCAAGAAAAAATATTCTTTAACAATAAGGATTTAAAAAGATATTTTTCAGTAAAGCCAAAACTGACATAATCCATACCAGAGATCTATACTACAAGAAATGCTAAAGATTCTAGATGATGAAATGGAATTGGGCAGACTGCTCTTTCTCCTTTATGTATTCCTCCCATCGCAGGTCATGGACTTACTCAAGGTACATGGACTTACTCAGGAATTAATTTCTTACAATCCATTATTGTAATTAATTAACAAATAAAAAGTAGTTTCCAATTATCTGAATGATCAATAACTCATTTTCCAACTTTTGCAATTTTTGTTTTCCTAGCCCAATTCTGCTATCCCTCGCATTTGAAGATTTTGACTCACCTGTCCTACCCCAAAATTTTACTAGAATCAGGTCAATATTTACAGAAGGAATGAGATTTGTGCTATCCAAACAGAAATTCTGAATAACCAACAATTATCCTTGAAAGATTTATGGTTATATATTATTACTGCCAGAAGCATCCGAGTAATTGCCTTTTATTTTGAGATGTTCCACATTATCATGGTGTAACATATTTACATATTTCTACCTTTATTTTCTAGACACAGTGCAATTTAAAAAGTATCAACATGCATTTTGTTGGGATATATTTTAAGCTATGGCCTGCAGAAAAAGTATTATGGGAAATATTCTGCTGCTGTGAGTTTTCTTTCCAGGACAAAAATTTATTAGAGCCCTAAACCTTCCCTTCTGTATTTTAATTTTCCTAATCTCCCAAACTAGAATACACACTCCTCATGAATAGAATAGAATTTTGTTTTTGAAATCCTTTGATATAGTACTTTCTACTCACTAGCTGCTACTGGTGAATAAAAGGAAAAAAAAAATGAATGAATTTCCTAAATAATAGAATCACTAGTTAGATACACAATTTTCTAAATTCTACCTATTCCCAGGTTGATATTAATGAAGTTGGATTGCTAGCCACACAATTTAATTATTTATATGTTGTTGACCTTATAGCCAAACACCATAAGTTTACTATAATTCCTAACTGTATCCTAACTGTATCACGGTTACAATGATTTTCATCTTACAGAATGCAAGGGCTTTCTATCTTCATCATATTCCAACTCTTAGAACCAACAACACCTACCCTGGTATTGAAACTTTTTTTCCTCTGGTTTCTATGATTCTACCCTTGCCTCATTTTCCTCCTAGTTCACCAGCTTCTAGACATATAATTTTATTACGTATTATTTCGCTCACTTGTTAAATGGTTGTGTTTTCTTTATAATACATTGATGATATATCAATATATTTCCTGATATTAATATATCCTTGAATTACTATGAATACCTACAAGATTACAGAGGATTATTAGCTATTGCTGTTTGTAATCAATTCCAAAGTTTTTTTTTTTATTCTACATATTCCTAAACAGGTTTGAGTTAAGTGAGAAAGAGAGTGATTTCCTGTGTCTTGATCTCAGAAATACATATGTTAACTTTGAAAATAATAGAAAAAACTCTCCATTTTTCTAACCTCTGGTAGTTCCCATAGCACCTGTTACATCTGCAATAAAGCTATTCAGGGAAGAATTCTTAAATAAATTTAGCAATGTCTTTAATAAATATAATAATGTGCTTTCATTTTTTAAATATTTATTTATTTAAATATTTAAATAAATATTTATTTTGTATTTAAATAAATATATTTTAAAATATTTACTTATTTAGAGAAAGAGAGACAGAGCACAAATGGGGTAGAGACAGAGAGAGAGAGAGAGAGACAGAGAGAGACAGAGAGAGAGAGAGAATCACAAGCAGGATCCATGCTGTCAATGCAGAGCTTGATCTCACAAACTGTGAGATCATGACCTGAGCCCAAATCAAGAGTCAGACACCTAACGACTAAGCCACCCAGGCGCCCCATAAATTTTTATCATGGTTATTTATTCAGAATACTTTTTTTTTTTTTTACTTCTGGTGTCCATATTGGTAACTTTTCAGAAAATTATCTATTTCATTAATATTTTCAAATTTTTTAGGTTTATGAAAAGCAGTCTCTTAAAACCAATTCATATTTCTTACTTTTATGTCTAAAGCTATTTTTTCCCTTATTACATTTGTCAGAGAGTTTATATTCCATTTTACCACACCTTCTCCTCATTCCCATCCTCCACACACATGTAAAAGCAAAAGCAAGTACAACAGAAATCACAATTTTTATATTTATGAATTATGTTTCTTACTAAAATTTTATAAGTTATCAATTTTCTACCTTGATCCCATTTATTTCCATTTCAGTACTCTCTGTTAACTATTTTTGTCCCTTCTGTATTCTTTATTTGAGTAATTTATATTAATTTCTCCTTTCTTAATAACATATTGCCCTCTTTGAAATAAGTTACTTTACCTCTGAGTATACATTTGGCCATCTGTCTTACAAGCTCTCATTTTTCTTTTCTTTATATCTAAGAATTTTATTAATGCAGATTTTATTTTCTATTTAAGCAAATAATTACTTTGGGAATTTTTTTAATTAAGGTTTTAAATTCTTTTAATTTTTTTTTTCAACTTTTTTAAATTTATTTTTGGGACAGAGAGAGACAGAGCATGAACGGGGGAGGGGCAGAGAGAGAGAGGGAGACACAGAATCGGAAACAGGCTCCAGGCTCCGAGCCATCAACCCAGAGCCTGACGCGGGGACCGCGAGATCGTGACCTGGCTGAAGTCGGACGCTTAACCGACTGCGCCACCCAGGCGCCCCTTAAATTCTTACTCTGTGTATGGCTCTTTCTCTCTGAGAAATATTATTTTCCATTAATGTCTGATACTTGCCAATCAGACCTCCCTGTTCAGCCCCAGGCCCCTGTGCCCAGCTGTTTCCCCTGCTGATTCCCCAAGTCTCACATGCTTTTGCTAGATGTACATACAATTTCCATCCTTTATAGTTTTGCAGAAAATAATATTTATAACTTCCTCTTTTTTCCCCTCCATTCTCCTTGATGCTTTGTAGGAGAGCAATGGGAAGATAAGTAACTAAGTCGTTGCTACTTTTTTTGGAGATTGAATTTGTAAAATATTTATAGTGACTTAATAAATCTGCCATGGCAGAAAGGATCTTTTCTCTCTGCTACGGTCTCTGCTCATTGAATATATGAATATCCTTTTTATAGCATCTCATCACTACTGAAGTTAATTTTAAATTAAACTTTTTCATCAACTAATCTAACTTTAAGTTAATTAATGTTCAGGCATCCTGTGTCTATTCAAAGAATGTGTGATTAACATTTTAGAAGCTAAATTGAATTTATATCTAGGGAATCATACCAAGAGTGATAGCTGGATTACAAGGTATTTTGGAGGATAATGATAAAAATAAAATGAATCCAAAGAAAAACAGTTAATTGTTGATTTGAATGTCTTCAATATTTGGAAAGCTAAGTAAATCACTAGAATAGTCTATATTTTTTATCATGCACTTAGTAATTATTCATATGATCTAGTGAACTATTCTGTGACTTCTTTTATTAGTTTGATCTGATTCATTGTATGTATGATATAATCAAACTAATTTGTGTCCCGGACTTCTTTAGCTTTTACATATAAAATGAAAGGCTATCCAAATTTTTTAAAAAGTTGAGGAAGGACATTAATATCTATTAACATTAATATCTATTAATGTAAGTTTTAAAATATCTCTTAAAAAGAAGTATTAGCAAGTTCCTAATTTTTATGTTTTTGGTAATAGGCTCTAAGTAATGATCACTACACAAGATCTACTCTTATCCTAGTTACACGTAAGCCGTCTACATGTAAGCTTATTATTCATCACAGTTGTACAGTCTCTCCTCCCACTAACAAAATTGTCTCTAAAAATTCTAGTGGTAGATTTATATTAATGAGGACTAACCTGTCTCATAATATTACACTATATGCATTTTTCAAACTATCATATATCATTACCTTTAAAAGTTGCCACCTTCTGCTTGGTTAATTTCCAGCCATCTAGTTTGGATATGATTTTGAACACAGCATATTGTGAGTTTTTTATACTCTTATTTCAAGTGTAATTCAAACTTGCCATTGTTATTTGATTCATAGTTTACAGGTGCTAAATGGAATCTGCTTCTGAGAGTAAACTAAATACTTCTGTCAAAAGTACTGGAACAGCATTGTGGCTATTGTGTTAATAATTTCTATGATACCTACATTAATGCATTTTTATGTAGTTCACCTCCAGCCACCCAAACCAATTTTCTTACTAATAACTTAATTGTGATATACACAATGTTTGATCTTTCTCTTCTTTCAGGTCTTAACTCAAATGTTATCTTCCTGGCAAGCCTTTCCCTAGCCATCCTATTTAAAAATATGCTGCCAATGTCCCCTACCCTGATTTATTTTACCTCATAGCGTTTATCACCCTCTGATATTTTATATTTTATTTATTATTTGTTTGTTTGTTTATGGTCTGCCTCAGCACTCTAGAACTTAAGTTTTGAGATGTCAGAGATGTTATATGCCCTTGTTCATGCTCTAATCGCTGCTACTAGAATAGTTTCCGGAATGGTTTCTCAATCAATATTTGTTGAACAAAAAACAAAACCCAGGTTGAAATGGAAATGTATTTATAGAAAATGTCAAGGGTGTTACAGGAAGTAATGGAGAACGTTTTTAAATAAAACTTTTTTTATTATATTATGCAATACGGCATTTAGTATTCTTGGTAACATGTGCCAACAGAAGCTGGTCTATATGAGTTTCTATATTCCCACATAATAGTTATACAGTTGGATAGGACCATAATATTTGATAGTATCTTGAGATAGAAAATAAGAATGAAGTTCTCAGTACTCTGGATTCATATTGACAATGAAAATATTAAATGATGGCATGAGCATGTGCTATGAAGGGGGGGAATATAGTAGAAGATGGAAAACTGAACCAGATATGCTAGTGATAGGTTGCTTCTCCATTCCCAGATGCTGTGTCTCATTCAGTCATCTTTATTGTGACTTCCTCCTCACTGCCAAGAGCAATATAAGAGCTTGAAAAATATAAAACAACTCTGTATTGATTTTTTCCTATCTTCTGGCATGCATAGCAGTAGGTAAATAAAGACACTCAATAGAGTTTGTTCCTCTAGCATTCAAGGTGCTCCTCAGTGTCTACAGAAGCAAAGTGTTCTACAGCTGAATAGGTAGGAGCATACCAAAGCAGCAAATACGGAACCATAGCTCATTTTCACACTAGTTCCTATGCAGAATGAAGAAAGTAGCAATATGCCAGGTGGAGATAAATCACTTCGCTGGCTGATTACATCAAATTGCTTCCAATATAAGCAGCCGGGACACATTTACCAAATTGGCATTTCAAATCATTATAAGGAAGTGGAATTAGTTACCCATTTATATGGGTTAATATTATGTGCTCAGTATGTGCCATTAGTAGGCACTTACAAATGTTAATTATTACATATGGAAGAGAAAATAGAATAACATCACAGCTAATTTTTTTTTTGGTAATATTAGACTTATCTTTACATTATGACTCTGGAATATTGTCCTAAATATAAACTCTATTAGCTGTCAATGAATGTTTTTGATTAACCTAATATATGTACTGAGGCATCAGTGGAGAAAATTAGGAAAAACAGACCTCACCCTAAAACATTCAGCACCTGAATTTCCTTGTGTCATTTTCCATTTAGAGTCAATCAAAATTAGATTGCAACTCATTTTAAAATTTTCCTAGTTCTTCATTGCTATGTGACTGCCAGCCCCTGGATCACAATTCGGCTGTGTTGTGTCCTGTGTACATTTTTCTTGATTAAAAGGCTTTATTGGTTGGTTGTGATGAGGTTTTACACAGTCTCTTGATCCACCGAGTTCACTGTCTTGCCATTTTCACATTTCATTACATAGAGAAAATGAAGCATGGGGAAGACTGGGGTATAGTATACATCATTTTTCTAACCTTTGAAACTGATGACATGACAAATGGCAATAAAAATCCATTTTAAATCCTAATATAGTGACATTGAAATTAATGTAAGTGGTGATTCTGTGACTGTCTTCCTTCTCTATTGAAAATAAGTATTATACCACTGCCTTGATTTCATAACAAAGATTTTTTTAATGCTTTTTTTTTTAAAGCTGTTTTCAGAGCTAAAGGTTCCCTTTCCTTGGGACTTTAAGACTCTGACAACATCAAAATTAAAAGTATAAAGAGTGGATGGAGGCTTTTCTTTATCACTTCAAAGTAATTTGGTCAGAGAAGTCTCTAAAATTTCACTCCTGACATAGAAAAAAAACTTCCAAACTATTAACACTGGCTACTGCAGGAAGGATTATAATTTTTTGCTACTTGTTAAAATAAGAAATATTATTTTTGAAATTTAAAATATTTAGCAACATAAATTTGATCACAAAAAATAATGAGCTCTCATTTCAAAGAGGTTGGTTAGTCCTTAGTTTTTATAGAGCATATTTATTATAGTCCATATATTCATTTGCCATAACAAGAAGATAGATGTATTCCACCGTTTTTAGTTCCTGGATGTTTTTGTAAGATAGTTGAAAACAATAATTTTTCTTAAGTTCTCCAGAATTGATAGTGTTGCTTACAACAAAAGCTCTGGTGAAGAAATTGGCTTGGGGGAATAGATTGTATACAGCAGATACTTAGAGAAATAAGAAATTTTGAATTGGTTATGGGCTCAAGAATGTGGAAGGGGAATGGGAATCTCCTGTTATTATGATGCATGGAAATCTGGCAATAAAGGTATGTAAGGCATGAACAATTCAAGACTGTAAGGTGGGGTGGCTACTTTTAATTATGTTGGAAAGAAAAAGAAAGAGACTAAAACTTGTGTTGTCCATTGTGGTAGCCACTAGCTCCTATAGATATTAAAGACTTAACGCTTGGAAAAAAAGAATGTAAAATATCTCAGTATTAATTTTTATACTGTTTTTATGTTGAAATGATAATATTTGGGGTATGTTGGATGAAATACAATATAGAAATAATTTCATCTGTTTAATTTTTACTTTTTAAAATGTGGCCACCAGAAAATTTTAAATTACATGAGACTTACATTTCTGGCTTATGGGTTATGGCATTGGTTGAGAAAGTGAGGACACAATAGGGATAGATAGGTGAGATTCTGGAGGACTTGAAATATCCTCATTCTTCAATCCCACTGAACTCCTTTTGCCATATAAAGAAGTCCTTTCTCATTTGCCTAAAACACTGTAATTCTCTTGCATGAGAGTGTTACATAGAAAATTAAGCTAATTTCCTTCATATCACACGGTCCATCCTTCATGGTCTCTGGGCTTCCAGTTGGAGTCAGGTATTAACATGGTTCCTATAGGCTCAAAGAATTTCAGAATGTTGATATTTATTTCTGTAAATGTGTGGGAACATGAGTGAAAATAGATTCTAAGAGTACTCAAAAAAAGGGACTAATATAATTTGAAATTGAGCTGAAAGTATTAATGTAAACATACCTCCCAGAGATTACTGATTCAATATGTTAGGTCAGTCAGCTGACATGAGCCTAATTGTTTATTTCCTAAAGCCACTCGTGACTAGTCACCCACATAACGGCCCAAACACATCAGGGAATTGGTACACTGAGCCTGGTTATCTCCTATTATCCCACATCACCCCTGAAGTCTGTCAGTTAGAATGAGTTTATTGCAGTCAGAAGGATAATGGAGTTCTGACCAAAGAAATTCTGCCTCATGGTTGACCCCACTGAAGCCTAATTCATAGAGATTTTATCCACAATCCCTGAAATTGTTTTGTAAATTGCATTTCTGCTAAAGTTAGCCAGAGTCCATTTCTATAGCTCACAATAGAGGACATTCACTGGCTGATTAGATTTATGGAACTTAGTCATGTCTTTCACTTATTGGAAAGGGTACTGATATGGAGGAGAATATACCATCTTTTAAGTTCAGCTTTGAAACTGAGTAACTATGACTTTGAGTACCTAACATCTTCACCTACAAAATTAGAATATTTGACTATCATTTGAGTTGCCCCCAAGCCTAAAATTCTTGATACTTTAACCATGATGGAATCTACATGCAGTAAATGTCTGCAAACTAAATTTATATTTAACCCAGTGGTTTGACAGCTCCTACCCCAAATATTCACGTGTCAACAGAATCAGAATTATTGACAAAGCCTGCAATAAATCTGGGTTTTTTTTTATTTCCCTGCTGAGTGATATGTCCACCAAAGTTCTAAAACGTAAAACCACATTTACTAATTTATCTCCTCAAAAAGTACTCATCATTTTTTAACCTTGTCACTATAGACTTGGATTATTCATTTACAATTAAACCAACTTCTTGAGGCTACAATTTAACATAATCTCCAGGCCAAAGCGGAAGACAATTACAAAAAGAGCAATTTTATAAGCATATCACAACTGTGGTATGTGCCACAAAAGTTGAACAGGGTGCTGTGAAAACACATAACGAGGCACCTGGCAGGTAAGTGCCTCCGAGAGAAGCAATGCATTTTTCAAAGCTGTGATAAAGGTGGAATCTGGATTATATTAAGGCTGGCAGCTGATGGGTACAGGGATGTTCTCCAGCTGATGTGTTTGATGAAGATCAAACTGAAGCACAGGGCAATGTATGGCGTCAGTCTGCTGACATGCTTTATTAATCCTCTTTTCCTCTTGGAGTTCTGGAGCCTCAATCCTCAAAGGGCTTGGATCCAGTTTTCCTCCCCTCACCAACCCAAAATAGGTGTTCACATCACTTGAGAAAGACAGTCATGAAAAAGCAAATAAATGTCTCCTGGTCGCCTCAAACATCAAGTTATCTGCAAAGTCGCGCCATTCCTGTGTGCAGCCTTTACTTCTCCTGGTTAGGTCCACTTTCTTGTAAACTCAGAGAGTAGAAGTTTCCACCTGCAGGAAATAAATCCAGAATTCTCCTTGAGAAACAGAGTCCCATAAAAACCCACTATCCACAAAGCAGAAAATAGATTTTCTTTTAGGCTAGTGTTCTCATTTTCTTTGCCACTTCAGTTTAATTTAGGTCCTGGGCATGAGTTTATTTTCACAGAGGTATTTATAGAGAGAAGACGAGAGAGAAGTTTAAATTTGAATTTCTCCAGTGCCTTTAAGATATCAGGGCTCTCTCCAAGGAACATGAATGTATTTCCTTCATAGTGGCAGCTTCCTAAACATGATAGCCCAATGGCTAAAAGCCAGGCTCCGAAGCCAATAGAGTAGGTTATTATTTATAACTGTCACTTTCATGGGAAAATAGTTTAATCACCTAAGACTCAATTTTCCAGTCTGTACAATGTGGGCAGTAGTAAGATTCTGGTGAGGAATGAATGAAATACATTTGTGATGGATTTCGTACAGTGCCTGGCCAATATCTCCCCGACAGCTGGTACCCATTAACATAGCCATCATCATTATTTTTTCAAAAGAGTAATTATTTCAAAGAGTATTATTTCAAAGAGTAATACCAGAATATCAGTGGAAGTTTTGGGCCACAGAAAGATAAACAGGGAAAGGAGCACATTCATGTCACATAGGCAGCCTCTGGAAACATTTTAATTTATATAAAACCTATGCTCATCTACATTATTCATTCTAAACATTTTTATTGACTATGCATCTTTGGATTAACCTTTATTTATCACATTACAAGCAGCTCATTAAAATGTTTGAATAAGGTCTCTGGAATCAGGATGCCTGGATGCAAATGCAGTTTCTGCCATTTTCAAGCTATGCAGTGTCAGGCAAGTTACCTCTCTGAACCTCTATTTCACATCTTCAAAATAGTGGTACTAATAGTGTATACCTCATAGAGTCGTGAGGATTAAATGAGATAAGATAGATAAAGTTTCCAGAACAGAGCCTAGCACAAGGTAAATATTCAAGAAATGTTAGTTCACTATAATGATATTATAGAGCATCATAGATTTATTATGTTCTTCCCTCAAAATCAATAGTGTTCTCATTTCTTATCCTGTAGAGCCTGTTTAAGGATTTTGCTCAGTGTGGTAAATGTTGATCAAATTTTCACCAAAAAAGTTTGGGCTAAAACAGGTAGTGTTGCCAAATCTCAAATTTTCAGGATTGATTTAAGCAATTTGTGGTATCAGTCCAGGTTGAGTCAGAAAAATGGACTACTCTGGTATTTCGAACAGGAAGAAATTTAATACAGTGAACTAGTGACTTAAAAATACATAAGGGATTGGGGCGCCTGGGTGGCTCAGTCGGTTAAGCATCAGACTTTGGCTCAGGTCATGATCTCATGGCTTGTGAGTTTGAGCCCTGGGTCGGGCTCTGTGCTGACAGCTCAGAGCCTGGAACTTGCTTCAGATTCTGTGTCCCTTTCTCGCTCTGTTCCTCCCCTGCTCACATTCTGTCTCTTCTCTCTCTCTCTCTCTCAAGAATAAATGAACATTAAAAAAATGTTTTTAAAAATACCTAAGAAGGGCTAGAGGAGTAGTGATTGTGGAAAGCACCCACAATTACTCAATGTTATTCACTTTTATCACCAGCCATGAGAGGATTAGAAAGTTCCAGGAGTCACAGGAAAGTTTGCTAATGATCTCAGCTCACCACAGCACCAGATGAACAATTTCCAGGGATCCGAAGGAGTTGCAAAGAATCACATCTGTTGAAGCCCATGAGGTCTCCTTACTGGACGAAGAATAATGGTTTCTGCTTCTTTCCTCCTTTGTGACCTCTGCTTAGTGGACTCTAAACCAGAAAGCTGTTAGCAAGGGATTCTGGGAAATGTGTTTTCTAGACTCTCAGCCACTGTGATGTGAGGACAGCAAGAAAAACAAAAAAGTGCATGCCAGTCGTTCTGGCATGGAAAAATAATATGTAAGTCACTTCTTTGGCCATTCAGCATCCATATAGACCCTTCTACATATATTTAAGGTTAAAAACAACAATAAAAATAACAATGTTCCTAAATCTAACATATTGCTATTATTTCTTATTTAAATACAGGTGTGCTTACTCTCCTTTTTTTCTAAAATTTTTAATGTTTATTTATTTTTCAGAGATTGATAGTGTGCAAGCAGGGGAGGGACAGAGAGAGAGGGAGACAGAATCCAAAGCAGGCTCCAGGCTCCTGACATGGAGCTCGAACTCACAAACTGTGAGATCATGACCTGCGTGGAAGTCCAACACTTAACCAAGGCGCCCCTACTCTCTTCTTATAAGGGAAGGATACCAAATTACATCAGATACTTTATCCAAACCAGAGTGATGTTACTTACCCTTCTAGTTTGGTCATGACACTGTTTTGATAAACTTTAGCCTAAACAATAAATTTTTAAGTTATCCACCACCAGAATACTTTATATAAAATAGGAGAAAGGAAAAAAATAATATAGGTTAATATACACAAGTATATTCATAATGAATCTGGCAAGAAATTATGTCTGGGCAGTATAGTGATTTCTGTACCTAGATAGGAAATAATAATTGATTTTAATAACTTTGTTTTTGTGGTAACTGTTTTGTCACCTTTGTGCTCAGTTGGCACTTTAGCTCCTTGTAGTTCTTTACCTGGTGAGTTGCCCTAAACCTCAGTGGTCCCACCTGCATTAGGTTGCTATGGTCCTCCATAGATGCAAGTCATAAGAATGTCCTAGAAAATCCCTTCTGTTTCACACCCCATCCCACTGTGTAGCAGAGATCTTATTTTTCCTTAATAACCAAGACCATTCACTCCAAACCATTTAGTGAACCTCTTCTTTGCCTATTGATTCATTGGCAATCTCATCTTCCAGTTTCATAGAAATTCCATTTGTCCTATAGTAGAAGCATTCCTCCCTTGGGACCCAGGGAGCAAAAGTTGTTAGGACAGGATGTGGGACATTAAGAATGAAATGAACCACTCCCACTTATTTCCTTAGTTTCAGACCCTTGTATTCTCATTACACTTCTAGGTGATTGGGTGTCTGATAAGACCAGTGGATCCTTTGGGTATTAGTTCATTCCCTCACTTATAGTGCAATAAATCAGTTCCTTGGTCAGAAACAATGTTTTCTCTGACAGAAACAATGGATCCTATGACAGGAAGTTCGAGGTTGACTCTGCCAGCAAAGTTTATGGGACTGGCGAGGAAAATCTATATCCATAGTGTCTATTGAACAGAGCTCAAATTGCTACCTTTAATGAGATAAAAATTCAATGGATCAACTTGCCGCCATGTGATTGGCTGATGGTAGGGAATGGTGCAGTACTGGGGACTCAGGTTTCATCTCAGCCCTTGGTGGACTGGGGACTCAGTGACAGTACTCACTGGCTGGATTAGCATTAGAGAACTTCCACTCAAATGGCTTAACTTTGCATGACTTCCACCTGAACTACATTGAATACTTTGTTTTTTAATTCATTGAGCAAACACTGGGGTGGCTGTTAAAAAACAGTGATTAACATGCACGTGATTATTAAGAGTTTCCTCCTCAGTGTATGACCTTTTGGTGAGGCAGCGTGTAAGAGGGACACAAGAATCCTTACACTAAGTAATGACTTAAAAAGGTCCTCTTCTGCTGATCTTTCATTTAATTCCTTCTCTGACTTCCTTGTCACCAGTGTTCCAGCGACGTTCCTCCCATATTTATCACTATTTAGTAAATCCATTAAAATCATCTATTAATTGGTGTATACCTGTATATCTGGTCATTTCCAGATTACCAGCAAAGTGAAACACTAAACGCCTCGCTCAAGGTTCAGTCTACTAGGAAGATTTCTCTTTCCGAGCCTTCTAGGACCCCAACTGAGTAGAGTTATTATGCTACTGTTGTGTAGTTCTGACAGGTTGCAAATCTCTTTTTATGTGTAAACCAAAACCAGCCTTGGAATTTTTCTTTCTTACACGATCCGTTATAAGAAACTCCCCACGAGGTCACTCTTGTAGGCCGAGAGAGAGGTGGTAATGCTTGCTAACTGCAGAATCTGAAGGGGCTCTTTGTTCTCAGTGATAGTGCAAGGTGTAGCAAATTCTCTTGTACTTTGAAGGGAACATGTTAAGATGACAGAGGCCACTGGCACTTTAGAAACTTTGCTGAGGTAGCAGGCTCCAGAATTTTCATGGAGATTACTTGTGAACTTCTGGCACATTATTTATCCTACCAAGGGCATCTAGGATACCTGTTGATTCTTGTCAACCAGATCCAAAAAAGATGTCATCAGTGCAGTAAACTTAAAAAAAAAACTATGGGCTGTAAGGATGATTAAGATTCCTGTAGAGAGGTAGAAAATTGAAATAACCGTGGTAAGCAAAGACAAACTGCTCCTAGTAATCTTTTTAATGGGTTTAACTTTAAAGACTAGCTATAGGCTTTTCACTTGTGTGAATTAGTGTTTTAGAAAAACTGACTACAGAACAAAACATAAATGCTCATCGTCTTCTGGTAATTTACAATCTAATTCATAAACGACTCTAAATCCCTCCTCATTTTATACATCTGTGAATTTAAAAAAATCTCATTTCATTGTTTTATAGTTTGGATTTTATTTTATTTTATTTTTAATTTTTTAAATGTTTTTATTTATTTTTGATAGAGAGAGAGAGCACGAGTGGGGGAGACGCAGAAAGAAAGGTAGACAGAATCTGAAGCAGACTCCAGGCTCTGAGCTGTCAGCACAGAGCCAGATACGGGGCTAGAACTCATGAACCACGAGATCATGACCTGAGCTGAAGTCTGATGTTTTACCGACTGAGCCACCCAGGTCCCCCTATAGTTTGGATTTTATAACATTACAGTTCTAATGATCTGTCAACATAAGAAGTTAAGTGGTATGCATTTTAATGTTCGTTTTTTTTTTCTTCAGATTTCAGCTCTAGTATTTTATAAAATTTGTTTTATTGAAATATAATTTGCATACCATAAAATTGAACCATTTGAAATGTACAATTCAGTAGTTTTTAGTATATTTGCCACTATCTAATTTTAGAACATTTCATCATCCCCAAGAATTCTGGAGCAATCAGTACTCATTCCTCCTTTATCTGAGTCCTTAGGATTCACCGCCTATTTGTCCATTCTGTACATTTCATATACACAGAATCATACAATATATGGCTTTCTTCATCTAGTTTCATTCACTTACACTGATATTTTCAAGATTCATCCATATTGTACCGTGTATCAGTACTTTCCTGTTTTTATGGACAAATAGGACATGTGGAATACCATATTTGTTTATCCAGTCATCAGTTGACTGATAATGTTGATTGTTTCTACAGTTGGGCTACTATGAACAATGCTGCCATAAACATTCATATACAAGTTGTTGTGTGGAGATACGTTTTCAATTGTCCTAGGTACACACTTAGGAATGGAATTGCTATGTCATTTGGCAACACATGCCAGTATAAGTAAGATCCATTCTTTAACAAAATAACGCATACACAGGTTATAAATTTTATGAATGTCTTTGTCACACCAACCTGGAGGGGTAAAAAAGTTATCATTCATTATCATCTCTGATTATTGGAAATTTAGCATCATTCCTAAATCATCTTATTCTGCATCTAGGTTGGCAGGTTTTTGGACTGAAATTTTCATGAATTTTTCATGAAAAGCCCTCCTGTGAGAAATAAAAGCCACTGGTTGCTCTTGGATCAATAGTGGGATACATGTGAGATTCAGCAGATGTGAAGATTTGCCATAGCCTCTGAGAATTCTCCCATAAATTTCTGCTTGGATACTATAGATGACTATAAATATACATAGTGAATCTTCACATTTCCTGAAGTTGCTTAGGTCTCAGAACGTTAACAGTGAACCTGAGACTTATAGAGCCTTTTTTTTTTTTTTACCTTTTCTCTTCCAACATACCCAATGGTTTTCCAAGTTTTTAAGTCCTTGTATTAAATCTTTTCCTTCTTATAACACTTAGAATAATTTTTGTTTTTTCTTATTGAAACTGGATATATTTACGTTGGAGGCTTTACCACACACATATTTTTAAGTCCTGTGAAATCAAAATTCTATCCACATGTGTAAGAGATTTTATTTTAAACATTATTACAAGAAACTTTCTCATGCGGCTATATCCCTTGCCTTGGCATTGCTGTAGCTTCATCCAGATTGTCTACAAAAAGAGGGAAAGTTTTCTACTGGTGCTTTATGCTGAGGTCACTGTCTTAGTGCCTGTGGCAGAATGGGCTCCGCTGCCTAGCTCTTGAAATATCATAGCCCAGAGAATTTTCTTCCCACTTCAGTCAGATGTCTCTGCATGGACAACATGTGGGGAACCTCTGATTTCTTATGGGAGGCTCTGATTACTTATGAGACTTTGTGGGAATGCATGAAGAGATAGTATTCATTTTCATCTTTCACCGTTTTTAAAATTTAATTTTTTAAATGTTTATTTTTGAGAGAGACGGAGAGACAGAGCATGAGCAGGGGAAGAGTAGAGAATGAGGGAAGCACAGAATCCAAAGCAGGCTCCAGGGTCTGAGCTATCAGCACAGAGCCTGACGTGGGGCTAGAACTCACACACCATGAGATCACGACCTGAGCCGAAGTTGGACACTTACCCAACTGAGCCACCCAGGTGCCCCTCATCTTCGCCTTTGAAAAAGAGTTCTTAGAGTGTTATTTTCTGCTCATTTTGTTTTCAGCCAGTTTTCCAATTTTTTTCTTGTATAATACAAATCTGGTACTACAACCAAGGCATGTAGATAAATACACTGATAAAGATGTTGATATCTATAAATACATGTGTAAAGACTGCCATTTTATGAGAAGCAATTATGTGTCAGATCCTGTGTGATTCATTTTATATAATAATGAGATAGTACTTTTTAGTGCATTGTATGTTCAAGGCACTTCACTAAGGGGTTTATAATCATTATCTTATTTAATCATTAAACAATTTGGAAAAGTAAGTACTGTAATCATTTACATTTTACTGATGAAAAAACAGAATCAAAAAAAGGTTAGGGGCCTCTGGGTGGCTCAGTTGGTTAAGTGTCCAACTCTTGGTTTTGGCTCAGGTCATGATCTCACGGTTCCCATGTTAGGCTCAGCACTGACAGCTCAGAGCCTACTTGGGGTTCTCTCTCTGCTGCTCTCTCTGTGTCCCCTGTACACACTCTTCCTCTCTCTCAACATAAACAAACATTAAAAAAAAGGTTAAGTAATACTTCCATAGTCAAAAAGTTACTAGGTAGTGAAGCTAGGTATCAAACCCAGGTTTCTGTGTCCTTGAAGCCCATACTGGTTATACCGGCAGATTCTCTGAGTTATATCTACACATATAATAAAGAAGTCTATAGTCTTCATCTGTATTATTCCAACCCATCTTCCATAACCACAGGGTGTTTTGTTTTCTTTTTTTTCACAAGCAAGTAATATAGTCATCTCTTGCTCATAGTTCTTCAATGGCTCCCTATCACTTACACTATGATATCTATGCTTTTTAGGATGGCTCAAAAGGCACTTTGTGTTTTCACTCTTTGAACCTTATTTCCTCCCATTTCCTCCAAACTATATCTTTTCCTGACATCATGTTTTTCCATCTGTTTGGAATGCTTATATGACTAGCCAACCCCTAATCATTCTTTAGGTCTTCTGTGAATGTTCTGTGAAGGTTCTATTGATTTGATTTCTTCAGGAAGATGGATAGAATTTCACCTCACCTGACATTGCTTCTTGGCACATCTGAGTTAGTAAAGTATGGCTGTGTCATAGGTGTGTTACAAAGATTAAGTAAGAGTGTCCTTGGAAAAGGCTCAACAGAATGCTTTTACTGCTAAGCGTTCCCTAAATGTATAAAATTAACACATTGTAATTTCATTTGTTTTTATTATAGCTTTCCAGTTTTGATTATTCTATCTTTAATACTGTAAATTCTTTTACACGGTGTTTATGCTTATGACCAGAAAAATTCCTGAGAATGTTCTAGTCATGGTTTATTGGTTAATATTCGCCTGCTGCCGAGACTCTCTAGTCGGTCACCAAACCACATTTGAAAAGTTTTTAGGTCCTAAGGTGAAAATAATATGTGATGATGCTGTACATGTTGGTTTGTACTCAAATAGTGTTATTAACTGGGAAGAACTGAAGTGAGCCAGTGAGCATCTATGAGGACAATCATAGTTTCAGATGCTCAGCTACTTTAAAAAGTGGTGGTGAAAAAAAAAAAAAGTGGTGGTGCTAAGCCTCCTTTTGGGAACAGCTTGAGGGAGCCACAGGCACTCTTTGCCTGTTCTATTGGCTGCTGGGGCATGATGAAGGTACCATCTATTTTCTAGCAAGGAGATGACAATACATGACTCACAGCTTGTTAAAAGACACAACAATTCCTATTCCTTCTGGTAGGAAAGCTCATGAAGTGTGGCCTCAGTGAAAGCTAACAATAAAGTGGCCTTTTCAGTTCTTAAACTGAAAGTGAGTATATGTGAATGTGTCTTGTCATTGTCATCGTCAAACATGAAAGAACCCGAGATCTATGACCTGAGTGACATTCTCATCCATTGCTAATGCCCTATCTTTTTATTTTGTGACCACAAATTCTTAGCAATATTCTTGTGCCATATGAGATATTGGGTGAAAGCTAAAAGAAAAGAAAGAAAAAGAAAGAGGGAGACACACACGCGTGCACACACACACACACACACACACACATAAAATGAAGGAAAGGTGGGAAGGAAGAAAGCCTAATAGTCGTTACCTTCCTGAAGAGGAAACTCTTTTTTTAATGTTTATTTTTGAGAAAGAGAGAGAGAGAGAGAGAGAGAGAGAGAGGACGAGCTCATATGCGTGCTTATGTATGGGAGGGGCAAAGAGAGAGGGAGACAGAGGATCCAAAACAGCTTCTGTGATGACAGTGCAGAACTCAACATGGGGTTCACACTAACGAACAGAGATCATGACCCGAACCCAAGTGGGACACTTGGGTTAACTAACTGAGCCAGCCAACTTCTCCCCCCATCCTCCTGAGGAGGAAACTCTTCAAAACCTTAGCATTCTTCATTTATTTATTCATTGAACAAATGTCTACTTTATAACAAAAGTCATTCAGACAGTTTACTGTATGCTGGGGGCCCTGCCCTCATGGGGACACCAGATAATAACCAGGAAACCAAATGAACTAGAAAACATTAGATAGTGAGAAGAGCTACATATAAAATTAAACAGGATGGTGTGCCAGGCAGTGCCAGGGAATGGGTCGCTTTAGATTGGGTGGTCAGGGGACACTCCTTACCTTATTAGTGTGACTTCACACCTATTCGTGTGCTTTTCTGGGTGAGCTCACACTGCACCAGGTGCTGTGCAAAACAAAAACAAAATTAGCCCCAAACAATTGCCCACAAATATATTAGTGAGTTTGGGAAGAACTATGACCAAATTGGCCCCAGAGAGCCTGATCAGCTTCCTCTGTTTTGCCAGTCACACCAGTCACCCTTCCAATATTGAGGCCTGGTCCAAATCCAGTCAAAACAGTTTCCATCACAACGAAATTGGTTTATGAATGTGGTGATTCACACTGCCATCTGACTCTGTGCATTTGGCTCGGAGCAGTGCTCCAGGCATGGAGACATGTGAAGCCAATGCAATTCAGATTTAAAAATACCATCAGTATTATATTCGCTAAACACTCCCATTTTTATCACAGTGTTTTTATTGACAGATATGAAAAGGAGAATTATTCTTATCACAACCGCATTTTAAAAAGGGTCAATGAGGGGAAGTTCAAGTGCCATGTAGTACCAAGGATATTTTGTTCTGTGTTGACAGCAAATGAAATAGTCATTTAGAAAAACTAACAGCATGTGGATTAAGTGGGCAACAAAACTGCTGCACCCAATGAATCTGAGTCATTGACATCTAGGAGGGCGTTTATTGAACCTCAATGTACAGAAAGCCAAAAATTCTCCCTCTGAGCTTTTCACACATGCTAATGCAGAAGATGATATTCCATAAATGGGACAATGGTTTAGCTGACACCCACAATCTGAAGGAAGGAAGAAAAAGGTAGTAGAGATTTAGAATGTGGTTGATACTGTGCATGTATTTCCTCACTCCAGGTGTCCTTCCATGTGGCGTTGAAATACTTCCCCAGGGCATCAACCTCTGCCTTTGATAAACACTCTTCAGTTATGTTCAAGTCTTCTGCAGCTCTTATTGGGATGTAAACATGCAGACTCCATGACTATAGTTACGGTTTATCAGTACAGAAGAGCAGTGTGCCTATTCCCACAAAAGAAGTAAATGCACGCTCACAGGGGCTAAGGCTGCGTATTTATAAAATCCCCTCCTAGAAAGTGTATTTAGGAGATGGATAATCCTATAGTGTAACCATATTTGAAATATACATACATAATCCCTTTCATTAAAAAAATAGAAAAGAAAGAACAAAGAAAGAAAGTAAACAAAGGATTCTGTCATCTTGCCTCTGACTTATTTTTAAGCTTTTTATATGGTAATATCAGGAAAGGAAAGATAATGTCAATATTGCAAAGAGATGAAGGGAAGAGCCAAATACTGGAACACAGGTTGAGAGCCTTTGTGGCATACCCCCTTAGGCTAGGACATAAATTAAACCATTCCCCAAGGGTTGCCTCACAAGAACAGACTGTCTATTAAGGGAAGGTTTAGAGATCATCTTATTTATTGTCTGGGTTTTGTTGTTTCTTTTTGTAACTAAAGCGTATCGGACTTTTTCTCCCCGTATTTTCATTTGAACCAAGGTTATAAAAGTAATCTGAATTATATATGAGCCGTTTACATCCTCACGAAATCTCTCAACATGGCAAATTTGAAAGTGAATGATTATGTGAGGTATGTTTAGAATAGTAATGCCATAATGGGAAATGTGAACTGCATTTTTGACATTTATCCATAAGTTAATTACTCAAGTATTCATGTGTAAGTGGAAATTGTTGAATTTTCTTCATATGTTAGTTATTGACCAAAATCGTATTAATAATAGCTAGATACACATCATTCAGGCATTATTTTCTTATGTGGAGTATACCTCCAGAAATAAAATATGAGCCTCTAGGGTAATTGAAAAACCGATACATTCTACAATTATCAGATAAAGTCTAAGGCAATAAATATTGTCTTTAAAACACCCGAGAAACCATTATTTCTGAAAATAAATTGTAAACTAAGCATGATTTTATTTTGCAGGGCTTTGAAGCTATAAATCAATTTATGCTTGCTTCTATTCGTTTAACCTATTGTTCCCTCAACTTCCTTTTTTCCAAGGAGGTGATAATAATAACTCCCCTGTATCTCACAGGGGCTATTATGAAGATAAGTGGCATAATATACATGAACATGTTTTGGGTTACTTGAAAGAGTATGTATAGAGACTTGAAAGAGTCATTTAGAAGAACAGCCTGTAGATTAAGAGGTCAACCAGACTATATTGTTAATTGCTATTGAGAAGCTATAGAATGGACATTTAATAATATTTTTATACTTTAATGTAAATAAAATTACATAGATATATTCCACTTGATCTTAGCCAAAAGGCTGAGAAGCAATTAGATATATTCAATACATCTTAAAAAAAAGCGTCAGTGATTTATCACATTCTCTGATTCAGATGATTCAGAATAAATGCTATTGAGTTTTTCTTCTTGAGTTCATTAGTTTTGATCTTCTAGTAAGTCCTCATGGGCCAGCATTCACAGCATTTCTTTCTGGGCCATCGAGCTTAAACCCAGAATTACATACCCAGACCTTTTTATCCTGCATTACAACCATAAACAGTTAAGTCAATGGCTATATAGAGTTAACAAATTATATTCTTCACATTAATTCATAAAATCCATTGTGTTGTTATCTTCAATCTTAATTGTGTTATTTCCAAACCACCATTTTACCTATAAATAGAAATGAGCGATGATGCAAGTTATCAGAAACAACAGATAATCCATTGATCCCTCTGGCAGAATAAGCAATTCTATGCAATGGGGACAGTTGTGGGGATTGTAAAAATGTGACTGTAACTAGGTTGGATTTATTATTTATTTATTTATTTATTTATTTATTTATTGAATTCAATATATTATTGGAAAGGAGTCTCAGCTGGGGTCTCCAATCCCTCAGTTGAATTGTGGTTATTCATGGGTTCAAGGTCATCAACAGTCATTAAATGAATGCAGATTAATATGGGGAATTGAATTTAATTCTCATTACTCTGGAGAAATAGCACTGAGAATGGAGGCTGTGCCTGCTTGTCTAATAGATCCCTTCTGTGCTCCCAAGGCACCTTGCCTACAGAGATATTTTCACTTGGATAAATAAATAAGCCAGGCAATGACATGTATCCTTTACATGACCAAAAGCATCGATTGTGCATTTTTACTCCCAGCAACTAGAATAGTGGCTGGAATGAAACAGATGCAGTATAAAATATGCTTGTGTGAATGAATAAATGTCTTGAAAAAATAGTCATTAACCATTTTATCTCAATTTGGAAAAATATTATTCTTGAATTTTGAGGTCAGCTAAAATTAGAAAAAGAGAACTGGAAAGAAATTTAGGAGAAAATGGTGGAATTTGAATAGTCCTTTAAAGGACAGTGCTTTGTTGGGGAAAGGAGACACTTTATTAGGCTATTCAGTTACGCATAAACAAAGCGAGTTCTTTGCCTCCTCTTTGTTCTTAAAGGAAACTGGGGCAATTAATCAGAGCTCTATTTCTTTGGGGAAGTTACTCATAAAATAAAGAGGGGAGTCTCACTCACTTAAGGTAAGGAGTATCGGATCTTTAACCAAGAATTAAATAATGTGCCCAGCACTTTACAGGGATCCACGTATCACAAACACTGGTGAGGAAAGGTTCCCCATCTCTTGCCCAGCGTTTTCGTGTCTTCAAAACAAAGGCACCTGCTGTTAGGTGTGGAGGTTTGCGTGCTGTGCTGTGCCTTGATGAAGTTTGAGACAGACCTTAGTACTTCCAAAGATAGGGATTATTTAAGTGGTGAACAATGGCGAAAGGTGAGAGAAAAGACAAGTAACTTCTCAAATTCCTTCTCTTAGGCATGCAGCAAAGTCTCGCCTAACAAAATCTCATTTCCCATTTGTAACTGGGTGTATGTTTTCTTGCCTACTGATCCAATTCATAGTTTCAGAGGCAGTTTCAAATTGCACAATATTTGTGCCAGTCACTTGTGGAGGCTGAAAAACAGTTTACAATATAAAACAATTCATATTTCTCTTAAATGTGAGTATAGGTTGGTATTTGCTACAATTGATAGTGTAAAAATGTTTAGGAAGATTTAATTGAAATTTCAAAAAGTGATTAAATGCTTCATTTTATTTTACTTAAATAGGCTAGAAGACTAATAAAATAAAATACATGATAAAGTTAAATAATGTTAAGGGCAAGCTCACGAATTAGTACTAAATTCAAGAATTGCAGCCAAACACTTAGAATCACATTGTTTGCTGTGTATGAGCTTACTCTAAACTACTGCAAACAAACAAACAAAAACAAACAAACAAAAAAACATGGGGCTTCAACTAGGCCAATAGTGGAAACATTCTTTGAAATATCTGGTGAAATAAATACCAAATCCCACACTCAGACTCACTATGAGTCTACCACATGGTTTTAAAAGAAGACACACTAGAGAAGTTAAGGAAAAAAAACAACAACAAGGTTCTCAGATTAGGAGTGATTGATAAAACCAGACCCCAAATTCAAGGAGTGCCAAGAAAAGGAGATGCTTGGAGGTCAAGCTCCGTTTGGGGAAAGGTTTATAAAACTTTCGTAGTCTATATGTTATTCAAATATCACAACAAAATCTTGTATTTATTGTTTTGTTAAATGAAGTTAATTAGTTCATGTGTTGCCCCCAGAATACCCAAATTATTAAGAATTTGTCTTGAGCAAAGAACTCTCGTATCTCTTTGACCAATTCCATAATAGGTCTGAGAATCTCATGGGATGTGTATAAATGTGGAGCTGTATCTTTGAAATAGTATCAGATCTTTATACTGTGATGGGAATTTGAGATGTCAACGTCAATACTTGACAAGTATTGTCAATCAATACTTTTGGAATCTGTCCTTAATTTTGCACAAGTGATGTTTAAAATTGTTGTCTATGTGCTGCAAAAAATTAACTACAGATAATGTTCATTATATATTAAAAATTTCCACTGGGATTAATGTAAATAATTGGATAAGGTATTAAAATAGTAAAATAATTTTTCAAATATCAACAATAATAAAGGAGTGAATTAAGGTCTTTGGCAGAAAATGAAAACAGTTTTAATTTTGTTCTATATACAATTGTTTGGTATGAACTATTGCTTGACATTGATAATGTTAGAAAACACTAATGTTGGACACCTCAATTTTAGACAGTTTAAAGCACACTATTTCAAAATCTAGAGAAAATAATTTTTAAATGGAAAAAACTGCATATAAGATATGCAACAAAATTGAATTTCCAATAAAATGTGAAGAAATTAAGGAAATGAAAATACTTGCATAACTATAAAGGAGAAGATTCACATCAAATAATAGTGAAACTGTCTATAGATACTATTTTCTAGCTATTATGAATTCAAAGTATAAAATAGTATAAATTCAAAACTAGAATATTCAAAGTATAAAAAGTGTAAATTCAAAGTATAAAACATACAAACTGAAGCATATATTACTACTTTCAATTTTCATTATAATATCTTATTGGAAAAAGTCAAAGAAACACGTATATTTCTAGAAGTTGTATTATGAAATGGCAAAAATTTGATATAAATAATATAAAATAGTGTAATTAGATATTTTTGTAATAGCTTCTGTGAAGTGTTAATTTTTCATGTATTACTACCAATACAATGTTTGAACATGTAATAATTCCAGCTATTGCACTATAAATTTATAAACAATTCCAGACAAATTTCTCCAAATTGAAGTTATTAAAGCAAATACACTGTATTTAAGCACTGTGATGATTTGACAAAAGTCTAATTTGGCATTGCTGTCAATATAATAAAAATTATTTGAAAACCTTGATGATAGCAATATAATGAGTAATTCTGCTGACATGAGAGCTAGAAAATTATATGAAATAAATATATAATAATTTATGATTTGCTTTGCTTTATTATTCATCCAAATACCTTCTTCCTTTCAATAGGACAGCCAAGCATGTGTCATATTTAAATTTGTTCATTTTTGATGTATTGCTGACCTTCAGTAATAAAAATTATCAAAGCTTAGTGCACATATTTCAATGTATTCATTATGAAGGGATGTTTGTCAAGGTAAAAAGGAAGACTATATTTCATTTAATAGCCTGTAAGTCTAATTTATAACTTTTAAATATTTCATCTCATTGTATATAGACCTAGATTTATAATATTTTCTAGGTCTCACAAATAGCAGGTGTAAATCTGATAGTGAGTCTTGCTTTGAAGGAAGTAGGTATTTCTATTTTCATTAATCTTGTGAAGAAGCCAGAGCATCAAAGTATAATTTTCTACCAGTTAAAAATATAACTCATAAAAACATAAAGTAAGCTCATGTTGGAAACATTCATAGGGGACTAAGCTAAGGGTTAAACTAGTTCAGTGAAGTATAGGAAAGACCAAAGTGTGCATAGTCACAGAAGGGAAAAAAAGTGCTGAAATGGCATTGCTAAATTAAATACAAAACTATTTAATATCCTCCAGGTCCATAAAACATAACCTTTGGGGTTATCTTTTCTATCAGACAGAACTCATTTGTATCTCAACTGAACAAAAATCATTTGTAATTTAACAATCTTCTAAAGGTTACATCTAACTGCACAGGGTCTGGAACTTTATCAATAGTAAATAGTAAATCAAAGAAAACTGAAGCCTCCTAGAAAATCAGATAAACTTTGACTAGAGCTGTTAGTGTTCTAGCATGTCATGGACAGGATGTGCAGTCATTCTTTGTATCCCCAAATTTTGGATACTTTTTCTCAGTAAGGGAAAGGAAATAAAATAAAATAATATATTGGGGTGAGAGAGGGACTTCTTTAACTGGAGCTTGGGCTGTGGGCCAGGACTCTGATGACTCTAAGTAGACTCAAAAACATGCCATGTAGTAAGAGTAACTTGGCTTTGCCCAAGCAGAGGCATAAATAAGGCCAGGAGGTGCCCTGTGACTGGGATTCTTCAAGGATCAGCCAGGAGGGGTGCACTCCAAAAGTAGCCTTATTTTATTGTAATTGTGTTTATTCTGTGTTTTGATAGCTTTTCTGTATCTCCAGCCTTTGGTAAAACCCAGTCAATGGATAGCCTCTTGGCTATGGATAGCCAATGGATAAGAACTTAAACAGAGGGTCTGTTCCATGACTGGGTGAAGTATTCATGTTAAGCATGGAGAGAAAAGGGAGGGACAGTAGTTTTCCAAATGCTGAGGCCAGTATAGTTAGCAGCAGTTGTTCAAGGAAAGGTGACCAAGCAAGACAACATATATGAAATTACATAATGTTAAAAATCGTTGGTTATACAAAGAAAAAGAGCTGTATAGATTGAACTTGGCCAACATCAGTGGTTAGCAAAGATCAGGTCATATGAAAGACCTAGGCTGGTGTGTATCACAATGCTTAGAAGGGGGTCCTGGAAAAAACTAGCTTTTAATTTTAGACAAATGAATGAGGGTGCTGAGCACCTGTGCTTGTTGAATTGTAGTCCAATTGCAGGTATGAACTCTAGAATCATATTGTCCGGGTTCAAATTTTAATTCCACCTCTTGATAGCTATATGAGTTTGATTGATGTGATCTAGCTTCATATTGCCTCTAATTCCTTGTGGTGAAATACATATAAAGCATACCTACCACACAGGGTTGTTAGGAACTAAATGTATACCCATCTGGGGCACCTGGGTGGCTCAGTCGGTTGGGCATCTGACTTTGGCTCAAGTCATGATCTCATGGTTCCTGAGTTCGAGCCCCAAGTCAGGCTCTGTGCTGACAGCTCAGAGCCTGGAGCCTGTTTCAGATTTTGTGTCTCTTGTTCTCTCTGCCCCTCCCCCGCTCATCCTCTGTCCGTATCTCTAAAAAATAAATAAACATTAAAAAAGTTAAAAATATCTATCTGTCTATCATCTATCACTATCCATCATCTTAAAAGACTTAAAGCGGTGCCTATCATATCGCATATCTTTTGGCAATCTTCTCTTGCCATAACTCTTTCTTGCCTTTCAACACTCCCTTGTGAATTATAGGAGCCATAGCCTGAAAATCGTATTTCCCTTGTTAGTTAGGCTCAGATTTTCGGAAAGCAAAAGGAAGAGAAATGCCATTTTCCTTTCTTTTGGAGATGCCTTCAGCAGAAGGAGTAGCAGCAGTGTCAGTAGGCTTTTCCGTGGGAATGTCGCTGTCAGGTTTCCAGTCAGTTGCAAAAACAGGAGAGACAGAGCCTCCATCAGAGTGGTGGTTAGGCAGGGCTTTGGCCTAGGCGTATTACCAGCTCGGGATCAATGAAGAAACCCCTGTACCCTTTTGTTCACCCAGCTCTGCCAGTACCTAATACTGTGCATTAAATCCTTTTACACTTGAAATATCTAATGGTTTCTGTTTTTCCGACTGATGGACATAGTTCTTAGAACTTTATTATATTATTTCTATTATTAATATCAGTTATAGTATTAATATTACCATTCATATCCTCTGAAACATTATCCAGGAACCACAATGTCTAAGAATATAACATCCCTATCCAATGTTTTCAATCCACTCCTCTATTTCTTTTCCCCACAGACTTAATCCTTGATCCAGAAGCATATATAATGAATGATCAATAGTTGTATGAACTGTTGTCTCATTTAAATACACCACTATGGGTTTATATCTATCATTGATCAATGGCCTAATGGGTGGACAGATTTATTTCCTTTGACACCAGTCTAAGGAAGATCATTGGTGTTTTGGAGAACAGATTTTGAACAATTAGAAAAATGTGTAATCAATAACAGGAGAGTTCTTCTGTCCTACATAAAGCAAACATGTCAAGAAATATTGTGTGATTTACCTTTAATACATTATCTTTCTCTAACTCTCTATTGATTACCCATGACTTAAAACAGTTTGAAGGAGAAAATATATACCACACAGGTGACCTTGTACCGCTGAAACAACTGTAGTTTATTTTCAGTATCTGGACTGCCTTGCTAGGAGGAACTTTGATCAATGGACTTAGAATCTAGAATTACAAACTCACAGAAAATTTTGTAAATGTGAGGACTTAAAACTAGGGAATAATTTTAAAAAAATATCTGGAAAAGAGAAAACTGATGTGGAGGGAAAGCATCTGGCTCAGCAATGCACTTAAAATGTTCTAAGAGATCAATCTGGCTCACATTAGGGTCTCTTCGTTTTGATTTGGTTCTCATTCTTCTCTTTCTTCAAGGACTTAATTCTATCTTAAAACTGTCATATCTGTCTTTCCTCATTGTCTTCTTTTGTTGCTGTCTGACAAAGACTATCACTCACTTTGTCAGTCCTATATTCTTGTTTTTGCTGGCCAACAAGAGGCTCCTTATTACACATTAATTATGTTAGCTGGAAAAAATGTCTTTACTTTGAATGGCTGTTCCCAACAGTATTTTTCAGCAAGCAGTTTTGTTGGTTAGGTTGATGCCTTTATTAATAATCTGGAGTTGATAACCATACCACATATGAGTAAATATAAATAAGATCGATACCCAGGCATCACACTAGAATCGGCATCGTTGTTACAGTTACACTACTTGTGACATCTGCTAATTCTACACATGAAACAGTTTATTGCTTTCTGAAAGCTGAAAGAAGAAAATCCAAAGAACTGCTGGAACGTCATTTGAAAAAGTTGTTTACTAGAAGACATTATGGTGAAATAAAAATAACACTGACTTTATAATGAGAAGCCTTGAACTCATTCCCTGACTCTTTTTTTTTTTTTTTTTTTTTAGAAATGTTTATTCATTTTTGAGATAGAGAGAGTGCACACACAGGCACGGGGAAGGGGGGTATGGGCAAAGAGAGAGAGGGAGACACAGAAACCCAAGCAGCCCAGAGCCAGACAAGGGGCTCAAACTCACCAACCCCAAGATCATGACCTGAGCCGAAGTCTGAGGCTTAACTGACTGACCCACCCAGGCGCCCCTGACTCTTTTATTCTAAGGATTAACTCATTTAATTCATCTCTCTCTTTCAGTCCATTTGTCTGTCTCTCTCTCTTTCTCTCTCTCTCTCTCTCTCTCTCTCACACACACACACACACACATGCACGCACATGCCACACATTTGGTTTATATCAGGAGCCAGCCAACTATGACTTGCAGACTAAAGTCAGCCTGTCACCTATTTTTGTAAATAAAGTTTTATTGGAAAACAGCCATATCCATTTGTTTACATTTTCTCTATGGCTATTTGTTCACTTCAAAAGCAATTTAGTAGTTGTGCCAGAGACCAAATGGTTGCAAAATCTAAAATATTTACTATCTTATTCTTTATAGAAAACATTTGCTGATCTCTGGCTTAGATTATAGCAGAATACCAAGAAATAGTAGTCTTGTCCCTTTTAGCTTGAAAAAATATGACAGAACACCTAGTGCCTTGGGTCTTGGTTTTTTCTAAACCAACCTCCAATAAAAAGAACCAGGGCTTCTTGGAGAAATGATTGATTCTAGGGCTGGGGCAGGAAATACACAGATGAGCCTGGAGCACCCTATAGTGGCAAAATATAAAGAAGCGATTAAAAAAAGCAAAATAAATAATAATAGGGGTATGTCAGTGCGACATAAGAAACAAATGAAGGTTCTCCTGATGGCAAAAGCTGAAACATTTGAGTAAATAAATAGACAAATAAAAAATGGTATTGGATTGTAACTCAAGGTCTAAAATAAATCTCCATGAGTCCAAAGTGATATAAATACCTGACTGAATAAATAACTAATAGGATAAAACCAAAGAATCTCCAGTACAGAAGAATTTTAAATAATTTATGTAGATACTCTGCCCTCAAGGAGGTGTAACATAACTGTCCATTCCTTAAGCATGGCTGCACTAGTGACTTCCTTTGAAGAGTACAGTACAAAAAAAAAAAAAGGGAAAAGAGTAACTTTGGAGTGGAGAAACCTGACTAACACTACTGCAGCCAGGAGATCAAGGTCAACAGTAACAAGAATAAGTCAGATTGATAATATGTACCCTTGATATGATGGGATGAGAATGGTACTTTGCCTCCATGGCCTTCCTCTACAAAACATATAACCCAGGACTAATCATAAGAAAAACACCAGAAAAATCCCAGTTGAGACTTATTCCAAAAGTGTTTGGCCAGTACTCCTCAAAACTCTCAAGGTCATCAAAAACAAGGGAAAATTTGAGAAAGTGTCACAGTCAAGAGGAGGCTAAGAAGACGTACCTACTGAATGTAATGTTCCTTCCTGGATGGAATTCTGGAACAAAAAAAGGGTATAAGTAAAAACTAAGAAAATCAGAATAAACTATGGATTTTAGCTAATGATACTCTATCAATATTGCTGCCACATTAATTATAACAATGTATCATACTAATGTAAGATGTCAATAATAGAGGAGACAGTTTGGGGTAAACAGAACTCTCTGATCTATTTTTATACATTTCGTATATCTAAAACTATGCTAAAAGAAAAAGTTTATATAAAGATTTGGGAGAAAACACTTGAAAAACTAGTGTATTTGGATGGCTATCTCTACGCATTTAGATGTAGAAATTATTTCACCATGTGTCTCTAACAAAGCAGAACAAAATGAACAAAAAAGTTCCAAATATTTTTATTCTCTTATAGTAATCTACTGTACTAAAATGTTTACTTGAAAATTTCTGCAGCTTTTGCATTTGTAACGAATGGGCTCTGATCCTAAAAGTACTAAAGAAATAAGAAACTCTATTTCAAGTAGAAAAGACAAAAATAGCAGGAAATAGCAGTCATGTTCTGAAATATAATAAAGTCATTCAGAGGTTCTATGTCATTGCAGTACAAAAAATGAGAAAGGGATACAGTTAAAGGGTAAAATCTACTGGGGACATGTTTAATTCAAGCATTGTGTTTTGGAAACTACCCAAAAGCAGTAAGAGACTTAGCACAATGTCAGGAAAATTAGAGAGAGCAGTACAATAAAATGGCAGTTCATTTGTACATTGGAGGAAAGACACGGGCATAATAAGAAAAAAAACAACTTTTCCTACTTTTGAAAGAAAAAATAGTCTAAGCCATAAGCATATTTCCCAAAGAAATAACTGTTTTTAGGTTAAAAAAATGTGCAGCTTATTATGTGCAGCTTATAATGCAAGGGCAATTTTTGGCCAAGACTAAATCTAAAATTGACACACAGTTTATTCTAGAGACTGCTAAAGTTTGAATGCTTTAAAAGTTAAATAAAAAGGGGCGCCTGGGTGGCTCAGTCGGTTAAGCGTCCGACTTCAGCTCAGGTCATGATCTCACGGTTGGTGAGTTCGAGCTCCACGTCGGTCTCTGTGCTGACAGCTCAGAGCCTGGAGCCTGCTTCAAAATCTGTGTGTCCCCCTCTCTCTCTCTCTCTCTTCTCTCCCCCGCTCATGCTCTCTCTCTCTCCCTCTCTAAAAAATAAACATTAAAACATTTTTTAAAAAGTTAAGCAAAAAAATCCAAAGCTGTCATCTGAAGCATTTTAAAGCCATGACACAATGCTTGGTTTTAAAATGATGACTCTAAGCCAAATTAAATCATACTGGCAACCTTTCCCGAAAGAGAAACTGGGTATTTCACAAGGGCTGTTGTCAGGTCATGTTGGAGTAAGGTATCGATACCCTGGGTCTCTGATGCTAGAAGCAAAGGGATTCAATTCTCAGGAAATATCTTTTTCAATCTATTCAAATACAAGGAAGTAATGCAACCTTTCAGAAAACTATGTTATTCCCTTCAGAAGACATGTTATTGTGAATACAGTTAACCCAAATCACAGGTTTCAATGGTTTTCCCTGAAAGAATAGAAACACTCAGAATTATACCACCTTTGCCTAGAAAATAATTTTTTAAAGATAGATAGTCCTCAAACAACTCAAAGTAATAAAGCAATTTAACTTATCAGTTCCATGATACTAGATGGGAGAATATCTGTTAAATTGAATGTATGTATTGGCTATTGATATTCTATATTTGTACTTACATATACAAAAATCAGACAATGAGCTATTAGGAACTTCACTGTCAAAATTTTATTATAATGACTAACTAAAAATTGAGCATTATAAATTCTACATATGTTTGCTTTAGCCTGATGTCCATAGTGTTGTTGTTGTTGTTGTTGTTGTTTTAACACAACTGGTATTTCATTGAAGAGTAAAACAGTAAAGGTGAAACAGACAGACTGATCCCTTTGACTGCTTAATAGTTAATGTTGTTTCAGTTCTTGGATCCAGAGTAAGAATTAATTTTGCTTATTCCAGTATAGCCTTCGCATAGATTAATCAAGTTTCATTTATTTAACAAATGTTTACTAATCACAAAATTTGCATCAGATACTATACTAAAACTCTAGGGATACAATTGTAAGCAAAATTAAAAAGGGGTGTCTGTCTTTGGGGAGCCTATAAGACAATAGAAGAGACAGATATTAATTAAATAATCACATGAGCAAATGTGAAATTCCTCTTATATAATTGGCAAGAAGGACAAGTACATAGTGCTATGTGGCATAATCAGAGAATTGGAAAATCTTCTCTCTGACAATCACACTTGAGATCAGACCTAAAGAGTAAGTAAAAGTTCACTAGAACACGAGAAGAGGGAAAATTTCCCAGGTAGAGGGAAAAATGTATGCTACTACATTCTTTGAAAGTTAGTGTGGACCATGAGGAGCTTTGGAGATCACAGTAAGAATATCTGCCTTTATCTTAAAAGAGTAGGAAAACATTGCGTTTTAACCAAAGTGGTGTAACTATTTTTGCCTTTCAAAAATGCCATGTAGTTTACTATGTGGATAGATGACGAGACAGGGTTGATCCAGTTTCAAATAACCTAGTTAAAGGGCTATTACAGTATAGGGGAGTTAGTTTCTGAGAACCTGAGTCATGATGTTTTCTCTGGAGATTCTAAGAAAGTGGATAGATTTGAGCGCCATTTAAGAAAGAATATGCACTGGACTTGGTGATGGGTGGAACATGAGCCGGGAGATAAAAGAGAGAAAGAAAAACAGGTATAAAAATTAGCCCATAGATTTCTGGTTAGTGTAGTTTCTGGTTAATGTAGTGTAGTGTAGTTTCTGTTAGTGTAGAAAGAAAAACAGGTGTAAAAATTAGCCCATAGATTTCTGGTTAGTGTAGCGGAGTTTCATTGGGACAGACCACAAAAGATTGTTAAAGAAAGAAGATGATGTTGAATACAATGAGCCCATTTTGGGATGTTGACTTTAAGATACCACTGGCATCTAGAAGAAAGGATGGCCACAGTGGCACTTCCCGAATGGCAGAATAAGGATTTCTGAAAATTTGCCCCCCGTAAGAACAATGAGAACACTGGCAACAATTGTCAAAATCAACTTTTTTAAAACTCTGGAAATCAAGCAAAGGCTTACAATGATTACAGGAGTTTTCATGTAAGGAAGATGGTTGAATCACAACAGTGAGCTCTGTGGCACTTTAATTTGCCTTACTCCCATCACCCTGTTCCCAGCTGCTCAGTAGCACTGAAAACCCACAAGCTAACAATCAGCACCCATCAGCCACTGGAGGGAACAGAGTGGGTTTGGACCTTCCTAAAGCCCCATCCCCAGAGAAATGTTGCTATTTGGTCTTTCTAGCAGCAAAGAAGGTATAGTTCTCTTCTTAGGGCTTGCGTTTAGTTGACATAACTCAGAACTCCTTCTCTGTTTGTTTTATATCCATTGCATTCATGGAAAATGGTTACTAGTAATTATTTAACATTACAGTTGCTTTAGGCAGCAATACCAGTTGTAGCTAAGAAATAAAAATCACAATCTTAACAAGGCAAATGGGGTAATGAAATGTCCTCTGGGGGATTTGAAAGGGTCCAGCATATTTCTGGAAATCCAGAAGGACATGCTTACCTGCGAGGCTGTGCATATACCCAGGAATGACTTGAGAAGGCTCTAGTCTCTCACCTTTGGCTGATACTGATGCTCTGCCCAAGAAGGAAGTAGTGACTAAGGCAGAGTTTAACTGCATAATGGGGCATTGAAGGCATATCCCAGCATACAGGGCCCGTCAAGAAAGACTGAATGACTTAGTGGTTCAAGGCCTCTAAGGAAATATTTGTCTAATCGCTAGCTGATCACTAAGTTAATTGAGAAAAGTCCTCATTGGCTGCACATAACAAAGAACACAGGTGGAAATAGCTCAGGTAAGTCACTAAACAAACAACTTTGTCAGTGAAGTTGCAAAGTGGTGCAGCCATTTTGGAAAACACCTTGGCAGTTTCTAAAATTCTTAAAGGTAGAGTTACTTTAAGATCCAGCAATTCCATTCCTAGATATATGTCCAAGAGAAATTGAAAATCTATGTTTATACAAAATTCATACATAAACGTTCATAGCAACATTATAATAGCAAAAAGTTGGAAACAACACAAATATTCATCAACTGAAGAATGGATACAAAAATATGGTGTATCTATATAAGGGAATATTATTTGTCCATAAAAGGGACTGAAGTATTGATACCTGCTGGAACATGGATCATCTCGAAACATCACGGTAAGTGTACAAAACTAGACACAAAATTATTCCATTTGTATTAAACTTCCAGAATAGGTAAATCTAGAGAGAGAAAAGATTTGTGATTTCTAGGAGCTGGGGGGAAGTGGGAATAGGGAGTGAAAGCTTCTGGATATGGTGTTTTCTTTTGGGGTGGTGAAAATAGTCTAAAATTATATAGAGGTGAAGAATGTACAACTATGTGAAAATATTCAATTGTACACTTGAAATGGATGAATTTTATGACGTGTGCATTATAACTCAATAAAGTTGTTACAAAAAATAAAAAGGATGGAATGATAACTTTCAATGTTTGGTGTTTATAGGAAAGATAATAACTTTGGATGCAAGGGTATAAAGTTTTCCTTAAATTTTTAATATGTTTAGGGGCACCTGGCTGGCTCAGTCAGTTAAGTATCTGACTTCGTCTCAGGTCATGATCTCACCGTCCGTCTGTGGGTTCGAGCCCCATGTCGGGCTCTGTGCTGACAGCTTGGAGCCTGGAGTCTGCTTCGGATTCTGTATCTTCCCCTCTCTCTATCCCTTCCCTGCTTGCGCTCTGTCTCTCTCTCTCTCTCCTTCAAAAATAAATAAACATTAAAAAATTAAGAAAAATTTTAATATGTTGTTCAGTGAAAAGTTTCATCATTGTCTTCATTTAGGCTGCAATAACAGAAACACCATAGACAAAATATATTTCTCACTGTTCTAGAATCTGGGAAGTCCAAGATCAAGGCACCAGCAGACTATATGAAGGACCACTTCCTGGATCTTCTAACCGGTTCTCATAAGGTAGAAGGGGCAAAGGAGTTCTCTGGGGTCTCTTTTATAAGGACACTAATCTCATTTGTGGGAGCTTCAGCCTTGGGACCAGATCACCTCCCAAAGGTTGCATATCCAAAGGCCATTACATTGGGGATTAGGATTTAAACATGTGAATTTGGGGGAGACACATTCAGTCCATAGCAATAATGAAGTTACAGAGCACAATTTTTAAAAAGAATATAAAAAATAAAGTAGGGGAGATAAGGGCCCTAGGGACTAAACAAAGAGGTGGTTGAAGAAAACATCTCAGAGACATTGCATGTATGTCCCTGGTTTATATTGCCGTAAAGCTATCATGTCAGAGAAAGTAAATATGTCCAAAGTAACTTTGAAACTGGGCAAGAAATATTATTAAGATAAAAGGAGCTCACTAAGGAGATTAAAACATATGGTCCTTTCCCGTTGTTTCTTAAACTTCCAAACTTTACAAAGGCATTTGGATGATAGAACAAAGCATAAAAACAGAAAGAAAACTGAAAGGAGCCATTCACAGTAATTGAAATAGCCAAATGTAAAATGCAAATTGTCTTTAAGGCACTGGTTCTGTGCTTTGAGAATGCTTGAAGGTTTTTTAAGAGGAGCTGGAGATGGGCACGATTTATATGGATAAACAAGAGATTTAAATAAAAAAGAAACAACATGACTTTCCACTTATGTGGTACATTCAAACCACTCCTCAGATCTGAGGGCCAATTATATACATATATAAGAAAAGCTAAAGAAAACATTTGAGTGTGTTCTTTTTGTGAGAAATACATTGTAACTACAAATCAACCTCTGCATCGATCCTCATTGTCTTATATAATTATAGCATTTCTATCTGCTTTGTCCACATTACAGTCTTATTCAAAATAGTGTTCATATCAATACAGTTCCTCTTGGCCAGCTAACCTGCTGGCATTTAAACAATTTCCGGCCTTGAATATTAATCTCAGAATTATTAACAAGGAAGATTGGGGAGGTGATAGGTGAATTCACTTTTGAACAGTGGATGAAAAGCTGATATGGTCCAGGGTACGTCTTTAAAAGCAGCTTTTTGAGAGGTGGAGATAGGGCCGAAAGAAAGAGAGGTGGGCTTTGAAATCAAGCTCATGAGGGAAAGTGGCCTGTGTATTGATTCTCTATTCTTAGAGAGTAGTATCTTCTTCGTAGAGATACAGGAAAGATTAAGTAAAATGATGTTAGAATTAAGACATCAGGAAGTTCCTGGAGAAACATTTTACTCTGCCTGACTCAAGTATTTGTCAGTGGGCTGCAGGTTATAAGGAAATTCAAATTTTATCTGCCACTTCCTTCTTGCCTTTGTTCCCCACATCACTATGGAGGGGAGGGTGATTTGAGGGCTCCAGGAAACTGAGTCTATAGGTTTTTGGAGATTAGGCTATTAATAGATTGCTTTTTCTTGTAATTTAGTAAGGTGTTTGTAAACTGATGGAGACTCTATCAGTTTAACCATTTGCTTTCTGTCCTTTCCTTTGTCCTTAGGCAGCCAGGAGTGCCTGAGGAAGGTCACATGTATCCCACCCTTGGGGGGAGGGTTAATGCCAGCTTGTGCTTGGCCCTCAGCTTGCCTTATGGTCCCTCATCAACTATATTTGCCCCTCACATGTGTATAATACCTGAATGTTGACAAGTGTTTCATATTTACGTAGGATGTGGTCTGGTCTTGCTATCCTACAAAGGAAAGTTAGGTACAGAGTCGCAACAGTGGCACATATTATAGCAAATTTTCATTAATATAATTTTCATTCCTCCCTTCCAGCTCATAGGTGTCATGAGATCAGTGTATCTTCTTCCTCATCCATTGGTCTCCTAAATGCACTATGCGATCTCTGGTAGGCTGCGATACAGAATGCATATTGGTTCAGTGACTGAGATATTCAGACTAGGTATGCTTTCAGCAGGAAAGGGTACAGTCTGCCCTTACACTGGCAGAGGCAGGGGTTCTCCTGACTGCTCTACCAGGCAAAAGCTCAATGGAGGTAATGGTGACAAAGAGGTAGAAGTTTAAGTAACTGGAGTTACAGAACGTGTGTGTGTGTGTGTGTGTGTGTGTGTGTGCAGAGTGAATAATGGACCCCACAGCTTTCAGACAGAGCACCTAGAGAAACCATTCCTTTGGGAATTCTAGCTGGGGTTGGATATGCTGTTGAAACTTGGTGAGCTATCATACTATGGGGGGGCTTTTTGGCCAAGAAGCTGAAAACGTTTTATGCAGAAGGAGTGACGTGGGAGGTCTCAGTGCAGTGGAGTTATAGTATAGGTACTTTTGAGGTGGATTTAGAGCCTAACCCTTATTTCATGGCATTAATGCCTAAGAGCACGAGCCTGATTCCTGTTCAGCGGGGCCTCAAAAAGGTATTGACAGACTGGAAAGATAGATGCAAGCAGTCAAGGTCCTCTCCATACTTTTTCCAAGAATAGTATGCATGTCCAGCTGTGCACGCAAGATTTAACTTAAAATCCTGTAAGCATTTACCTACTGTGTGCCAGGTGACATTTTATCTTGTTACCTCCTCCCAGGAAACAATTTATTTATATTCATTAGGTTTGCAGAGGCTGATTTATTAAAACAGAATGGACTAAATCCTTCAGGCAAACAGAAACATTTTATAATTCTCATCCATCATTTGCTCTCTATTAGGATTTTTATAGTTTTCAAGTCAGGAGGAATAGCGAACACATTTACTACATGCCAGACACCGTTGCAAACAGCTTATACAGATTATCTCCTTTGACCTTCACACCAGCCTATTCCATAGGTACAATTATAATCCAATTTTACAGATGTGGAAACAGAGCAAGAGACACTGTCATTTAACCAAGGTCACACAGGTGCTAAGTGATGGCTCTAGGATTCAAAGTCTGTGGGCTGATTTCAAGGGAGGGACGCTTAAACTGCGGCCACACTGTCTCCCGGCACCAAGTCGCTAGCTACCTGAAGGTTTCAACTTTGGTTTTAAGTTTAGCATAGTAGTCCTCAGATTTTAATGCATTTAAGAATTAGGGCATAAGGGGTGTCTGGGTGGCTAGTTGGTTGAGTGTCCGACTTCAGCTCAGGTCATGATCTCACGGTTTGTGAGTGTGAGCCCTGAGCCGGGCTCTGTGTTGACAACTCAGAGCCTGGAGCCTGCTTTGGATTGTGTCTCCCTCTCTCTGCCCCTCCCTAGCTTGTGCTCTGTCTGTCTCTCTCTCAAAAATAAATAAACATTAAAAAAAAAAAAAAGAATTAGGGTATAGACCCAAATCAAGTTTTATAGATGATATAAAGGAATTCAAGGACAATTTTTGCCTTACTAGCTGACTTGAGAATTTAACCCTGGCAAGAAGCAATCTCACTGTAATGTGCAAAATCATAGCCAGCCTGTGAAGTAAATGTAATGTAAGTAGAAGCCAGCCCTCCCTAATAGGGTGCTTGGACATGCTAACTATCAATAACTTATCTATTCGTTTGGGCCTAGGCATTTTTTAGGTACCATTAGTGTGCCTGCGGTATTACAGTTAGTATATGAAATGCAAAATGTAAAATAAGTACTTAGAAATGTATTTTTATTGGCACGGCCCTGTTTGAATGGCTCAGAGTGGGGCTTGGCCCAGCAGCGGAGGGACGTTCTAGGCTGCCGGGCGCAGCTTGTCAGCCCCGGGGCAGGGCTGAGGTGCTGTGGTACCAAGAGACGCCGGTATTTAAGACATGATGGCATGTGAAGCCCAGAGTGTTAAAAAAAGAACTTATTGTGATACTATGGAGGCCTATTCCACCGGTCTTCCTAGAAAAAGGGTCTCTAATTTTACTAATAAGAACATGAAAGAGGGAGGTTAAGAAATCTCCAAAACAGTTGGCTGCTTACATAAATAGAACAGTTGGACAAGCTGTGAAAAGCCCAGATAAACTACGTGAGGTGATCTATCGCAGAAAGTGCATCATCCTTTTCCAAATCTTTGTTACAGAAAAAAGCAGTCCCCTAGAAGTGCGGGCTGCGACACGGCAAATAAAATGAACTGGCTTGTGCAGGCCACCCACCTGAAAAATTACGCCATGATAGTCGAACATACTTGCTTAACTCCAGTGATTCTGGTTCTTCACAGACAGAAAGCCCATCATTAAAATATAGTGGGTTTTTCTCTGAGGTTTCTCAGGACCATGAAACAATGGCACAGGTTTTGTTCAGCAGGAATAGCTTTAGCGTTCTGGAAAAAGAGAAGTATAAGTGAGCTTGTAGCTTATTTGGTAAGGATAGAAGACCTTGGAGTTGTCATGGATTGCCTTCTTGTGCTCACCAATAGTTTACAGAAGGAAAAACAATACATCTCACTTGGCTGCTGGGTAGATTTGTTACCTCTAGTCAAGTCCCTACTTAAAAGCAAATTTGACAAATATAGAATAGTTGCTTTAAATTGGCCTCAGGCAGAAATAAAAAGGTGGTGGTCAGAAATATCATCCAAATCAGAAACTATAAATGATGGACATATTCAGATTTTAAAGCAACAATTAAATGGACTATGGGAACAGGAAAATCACCTTGCTTTGCTTCCAGGATATACTGGTAACATAGCCAAGGATGTAGATGCTTATTTATTGCAGTTGCATTGAGACACAGTCTACTATAAAGAGCATTTGATTATTTAAAATGTCCCCAGACTAAGATTTAAAAAAAAAAAAAAAAAGTCTCATCTGAGAACTGTGAATTGCGCAAGAAATTGAAACCTTTTTTTTTCCTTAAAAAGCCACATACGAAACCACTAATGAAACCCTAACAATCTACGTCACACTGAAGTGGAAAAATATACAAAAGGAGCAGCTTCAACTTCAATGAGGTGAAAGTGCACAGTGAAGACTGTGGCCTTTGCTGCATTTGGGACTAATATGGTTATTTGGTAACATTGTTCAAGAGCTACTGGGTCTTAATGCAATCCTGCATAAGAATATAATTCATGCTAGGGGTGCCGGGGTGGCTCAGTCGGTTAAGCGTCCAACTTCAGTTCAGGTCATGATCTCAATTTGTGAGTTTGATCCCCGTGTCAGGCTCTGTGCTGACAGCTCAGAGCCTGGAGTCTATTTCAAATTCTGTGTCTCTCTGGCCCTCCCCAAGCTCGTGCTCTGTCTCTCTCTCTCTCTCAAACATAAATAAACATTAAAAAAATGTTCTTAATAAAAAAAAGAATATCATTGATACTATGTCAGAAAGAAGACAGGACTTATTACTAGGAATCACAATGACCAATCATTGTGACTTTTTTGAAGATTGTGTTTTATAAGAAAACACTTAAATGTGTGCAGCCATTTTCTTATTTTGAAAAGATTTTGCAAGTTTAAACTGTCATAGGAAATAATCAGTACTAAAAATCTGTTGTCCACACTGAGATACTGTGTATACAAAATGCCTTAATTACTAATAAGCCAATGTGTATGATATGAATATCTGTTTAAAAAATTAATACCAACCATGCTTCTGGCATGATAAAATTATGGAATTAAATCAGGGGTTTTCAATCAGGTAGAATATTGTTAAAACTTATTCCATACCATTTTTAAAACTTGAGAATATTTTTAGTATCTGATTTTTTTTTTGCCAGAATCGTGTCATGTATGTATGTGCTATTCCTATATAAAAGGAAAAGATGAATATATATCTGTATGAATGCTTAACTAGAAATTTCCATGTAGTTGGTTAATTTATGTTTACTTTTTATTGTATGTAGAGTTCTAATATTTTCAGTTCTGTATCATTTAAGCTTTCTTCATTTGAGTAAACTCACTAAATATTTCTAAAAAAAAGAAATGTATTTTTGTCAATATCGCCTTTTCAAGCAAGCCTTAATCACTCTTCATTAATTTATTCACTCATTTGTCCCTTTACTCTTTCTCTCCTTTCTTTCCATCTATTCATAATTCATTTGTTACTATGTGCTGGGTATGTGGACCAAACAAAGCAAAATAAAATAAAACTCAAACATGCTCAGCTTATGCCCTTCAAATGACTAAGAACCAGCTACCTTTCTCAGTAGTGCCTTCCCTCCTAGGAACATGCCTGGGTGCCTGGGTGGCTCAGTCAGTTAAGCATCTGACTCTTGATTTATGATCTCATGGTTTGTGGGTTCCAGCCCCAAAACTGGCTCTGCACTGATGGTGCAGAGCCTGCTTGGTATTTCCTCTCTCTGTCTCTCTCTACCCTTCACCTGCACATTTTCTCTCCCTCAAAAATAAATAAATAAATGAATTAATTAATAATAAATAAATAAGAAACATGCCAAATATTAATCAGTGGAACTAGGCCTTTTGCCTAAAGCCATAGAAAAATTTAAGATGCATAGAATTATGTCTTGATACTTATATTTTAGAATTCTAATGGATAAAATTGCGGCAAAATAAGAGGATTAAAATAATCTCTTTTGAATTTGGTACATGTATTTGCTTGTCATCATAACACTTTCTTTTATTGCTAAATAATAGAAATAATGTGTTTAGCTCTTAAAAACGTCCATCTGTTATCAAGCTAGGATATCTGTATTCTATTCTATGCAATTATCTGTATTCTATTTTTATGTTTCCACATTTAAAATTTCCTTAGTAAGAATTCCTGGATTTTAATTTCTAAATGTTCCAACATTACAAATAGAATTACAAAGTTTGATGCCCAAATGCTATTCTGTCCAAAAGAAAATTTCTAAGTCATGAATATTACCAGAATATTATTAAATGAATCTTGTGAGAAGAATCCAGGCCAATAGGATGAGGAAGTTCAACCTACATCTGATTCTGAAGGAAACACATTTATATTCCCTCAATGCAATAAAGTGATGCCCATTGGAAAAGATCTCCGTTAGTGGAGACAAGGATATTGTCAAGTTTTAGAAAGACATCTTAATATATTTAAAATTTTATGATGAACTTGTAGTTTGTATATCCAGGAAAATGAATGTATGACTCACGTTTTCCATATAGATAAAACAACGATCAAAATCACTGATAAGTTTATGAACAAATATATAAGCTTTTTTACTGTAGAATATACACAGTTTTGTAAAACTTAAAAAACAATTTTAAGTGATTGTTTTTAAAAAAAATTTTTTTTAACGTTTTATTTATTTTTGAGACAGAGAGAGACAGAGCATGAACGGGGGAGGGGCAGAGAGAGAGGGAGACACAGAACCGGAAGCAGGCTCCAGGCTCTGAGCCATCAGCCCAGAGCCCGACGCGGGGCTGGAACTCACGGACTGTGAGATCGTGACCTGAGCTGAAGTCCGACGCTTAACCGACTAAGCCACCCGGGCGCCCCTAAGTGATTGTTTTTTTATCAAAATAGGCATTTTCTGACAGAGAACTTAAATTGTGAGGTGGGCAAGGTAATGACAAGTTTTTTTTAATTTTTAATATTTATTCATTTTTGACAGAGACAGAGCATGAGTGAGGAGGGGCAGAGAGAGGGAGACATAGAATCTGAAGCAGGTTCCAGGCTCTGAACTGTCAGCACAGAATCCGACATGGGACTCGAATCCATGAACCATGAGATCATGACCTGAGCCAAAGTCAGACACTCAACTGACTGAGCCACCCAGGGACCCCCATACAATTTTAAACATGTAAGTGATGACAAAGGCCTATAAATTTAATTTGACTGTTTCACTAAACCACCTAATAAAATTTGGAACCCAATGGAATGTTCTTTTCCAGAGCTCTCTTTTAAAGGTGAAGAGACAAAAGAAAAGTAAGTTTTGTTTATTCCTTTTTTTAGTAATTTTTGCATTTAATAAGCATGACAATTTACAGTTCACAAAAGGTTGTTTTATATTTCTCTTTGCCACCTTAACTTCATCAAGATTTGGTGTTTCCAAACTGAACAATGGAATGTCTTAAAATATAGACATTTGGAAAGGTAATATTAATATCAATAAAAAGGATAAAAATAAAAGCAAACATAGAAGTGGAAATTTGAAGAATGACAGCGTGAAGAAAAGAATACATTAGTAGATGGAAAGAAAAATGTAGCTATTTTTTAATTTACATAAATATTGACTTTCTGAATTAGCAAAGTAAACTATGTTGATAGTAATCTGAAGTCTCAAATTTAAAGACAATGTCAACATGAAATTGATGATAATTAGGTAGTAGTATCCTAGTACATTATTATAGTATAATCAACATCTAAATCACATTGTAAAGATGAGGACTCAGATAATATGAAAGCCAAATTATTGAAACTGCGTATTTGAAGTCAAAAGTTCTTTCTTAACAGGGAAGAAATTTCTATAGTCATTGAGTAGGTGGATCCCAGAGGACTAGAAAACTACTAAAAGAGAAAAATGACCTGTCAGATAATAATTAAAATTACCTGCAGGCTTAGCATTGGTGATATACCACAATCTTTAGAATGCCATGGAGACATCTAGTAAAATACCTCTTTCTTCATAAAATCTATTTTTCAAAAGGTTACTTGATAATATTTTCCATGAAACTGTATTTCCAACTCTATATTGAAAATGAATAGATGAATGGCATTTTCTTTATTTTGAAACTGTCTTGAAAGTCAACTTTATGGAATATATTTCTTCAATAACCCAAGGAGTTAGGGGAGGAAAAAAATCAGACATGGGATGTAAATAATAACAAGTGAAGAAAATCTAACAAGTATAGAGATGAAGGAAAATTGAAGGGCAGAAATATAAATGCTGTAATTTTATCTCCACTTTTTCTCCTGAATGATGTTGAATGCAACAATTAACCTGGCACTAACCTCCACCTACACTTCCCATTGACTCAATGGGAGCTCTTTACAGAGCTACAATTATGAGCTGCACATAATACAAAACTGCTACCTTGCTCATTTACCATCTCTCCTATTCTTTAAATATTTTATCTCATCTACTAACATGAAGGTTCCACTGACGTCAAGTGCAGATATTTTGTATCTTAAGAGCTATAATGTTTATATACATCCCATATGAAAATGAAAGATAAATCTCATGTCTTTGCTTAAGATATGTCTTACACACATGAATCTTTGTCTTATATAACCACTTGTCTGAAGACAAATGGCAATCACTGTGCACTAACACATTATGATGCTGAAAGTCTCTGGTAGGAATGTTGTCCAAATAAAGACTTGGGGTAAGGAGAGGAAGATTTCTCCTACCTGATAACATAACCTCTACAGGCTCAGTGACATGTTCCATTTTTTCCTGGGTTTTGTCTCTAATCTAAAAATTGGTGTTAATAGTAATTGTAACAAGAACGACATAAGTAACTCCGTGTATGCGCCGCCATTTAAATCTCTATAGCTATTCTCTCTCCTCGCCTAGTTCATTTTCTTCAAAACATTTCGACTGAAGGAACATATCATGATTTCAAAACTCATCTGGGAATGAAGAGGTTTCCTCGATAATTTCCTAAAGCCTTTCTTAATGAGCATCTTATCCTCGGTGTAATACCATATTTTGTTTATATCCTATCCACATTAAAATTTCTCATCTCCCAATAAAGAAAATGGTAGTCAGTGCCATCAAACCAATGAATCGAGCTATAGTTTGGTGTAAAGGTCTGTATCTATAACCTCAGAATGGATTTGTTGTCTTCAAATGTGACGTGGCTAGAACATCCCTCACTGATATGGATAATTTTGACTGTTTTATCCAATTTAGAACTTGTAATCATTTTTCTGTAATAAATCTTAATATACTATTTCAAGAAGAGCCACATATGACTTTCTCACTCAAAAAGCTCTAAGGGCCTTCTGAATAAATTCTAAGTCCTGAGAGTGACTCCCAAAGCCTTCTGCAGTCCCTGCCATTCCCCTTCCCTGCCAGTTTCTTTCTCGTCTTAACATTTGTTTACTTCATGTCTTCCATGTTCTAGTAAAGTGAACTGTTTCAACAATAACACGCAAGCCATTGTTTCCTGACTCCATTTACATGCTCTGTCAGTTTAAGTAAAATGTCTTCTGATTCTATCTCCATCTAAAAAATCCTCCTATTTTTAGATACCCAGCATAAATGCCATCTCTTCTATAAAGCCTTCCATGTTCCACATAATGCTTTGTTCATATGTCTTGTATGTTGCATTTACCACACACTACCCTGTTGTGCATATAGCTGTAATCTCAAATTTAATCTCTCTGGATCTCATTTACCACTGTTGGTTAGATTTGATGTTCTTTACCATCTTTTATGGCTCAAAAATATCATTATATTTTATTTTGACTCTAGAGAAACACAGTGGATGCAACTTGTTCAATTATATATATGTCAATATCAATGTTGTCTTTTTTAAAAATAATTAGATTGCTTTCTCTCTGGGTAGACCAAATAGAGTACCGGCACATGTATTTACTAAGTAAAAGCACTTAATCTTAAGGAAAAAGAAATCAGCTTCAAACAAATATTTTAGTAGGCCTAGTATAATTTACAAAATGTTAATAATAAAAAATATAGGATTAGTATGTATTGCTTCAGACAAACGATGGCCCTCCCTATTGGAAACTCCTGGCCAGAAAGTGCGCCAGAGTTGAGTGTTCCCTCCAGCCATGTTTATTCAGTCAGATAGTCATGATGGAAAGATGACTTTCACAAGATTAGTTCAGTGCTATAGGAAGGAAATAAGGACACTAAACAATGGCTAAACCATAAACTATAGAATGTTATGATCTACTTTGAAGAACATTAAAGAAAGTAATTCACAAAGCCATTCAGAGTCCACAGTTTGGCACTTAAGGGATTCGAGATCAGAAGACCTTACAGACCCAGTCATTCAGTGAACGCAGGAGAAAAATCCCTCTAAGACTGACTGAACCTGGACCTATATCCACTTTTATCAACTCTATAAAATAGTTGCTTCAGATAGTCTCTACTCTTCCCAGACCGACTTTTATCTCAACAGATGGGCTTGTTTCCTACATCATTGAAATCATAGAAGCCTTGCAGTGGGAGCTTTGCCAATCACTTCACAAACTCTACAAACCTGCCTGCAACAGCTTCTATTCTCTTCTCTTATTAAGACCTATCTAGCCACCTATTCTCTGGATCCCTCTTACCTTCTCCTGCCCTCTTGATAACCATATGCTACCTATTATTGTTTCTCCTGTATCTTCAACCTTCCATCCCTGGTAGCTACTTCTCCCTTAAAAGTATTTAAATATGCTCAAGGATTTCCCTTAACACACCATAAATATTTCATCTTTGGAGAAGTTTTTTCTGAATCCCCAGATTGGTTTAGGTTATAGACTCATTGCACCATGTACTTTCCTTAATAGCATTTATAACTTTTTAAATTGAAAAATAATTCAATAAATACCAATTAATTCCAGTAGGGTACTTGTTGTCTTAAAAACTGCTTTATCATCAAGGCTTAGCACATGGTAATCACTTGACATGAAACCACAGAATGAATGAATGTATTTTCCTCTCTCTCTCTCTCTCTCTCTCTCTCTCTCTCTCACACACACACACCCTTCTGAAACAAATGGCTTGCATAAGTACTTGTAATAAAATTTTCTCCTAAGCTTTAAAAGAAGCACCAATATGTTGATTGTTTTAGTATTTGCAGAGTGGTATAGGAAGGTGTGGTAGAGAGAGAAAAGAGGAAAGAGTCCGTGGTGGTGGTCACTGTTTACTCTGAATTGCCCATATACACGGACACCCATTCCCTTGGGAGGCCTTCCCCTGTATTTTCCAGGGATCAGGGAAAACAAGTGCCACTGCTTATTAAAACAACTGTATACGAAAGTATGCCTTACATTAAAGCTCCCCATTCATTTTTCTGTATTATCTCTTTAATATATAATTATTTGTGATAATGTATGACAGCAATTCATTTGCAAAGTTCAAAACTAACTTTAGTATAGAAATTCAAAAGTGAATATTTATGTACACACCTACATATACATGCAACACACACACACACATGGTTAAAGTGGAAACCAAATAGAGATTAAAATAAAAATACTAGTAGTCTTTTAGGATAGAGATGATTTTTGTAACTCTGTATAAATACCTATTTGACACTGATTGTAGTTGCAATAAATATAAGACCAGTAGAGAGCACTGCTTGCACTAAATTTTTAAATATTCTTTCGAATACTAACTAGTAACAACATTTAATGAAAGGATATTATTTTTCATCTTAAATATTACTTATGTTTTTCTCCAATTAATAATCAATGTGTTCTTTTTATTTGAAAAATAAGGTACTTAAACATCTCCTTTTGTTTTCATGGTGTTCCTATCTCATTTCATTTGGTGGAAATAGAAAAATCAATTAAAAAAACATCTAAGAGTGTATTTTTAAGTTTTTAATTTTCACTTGCTTTAGACATATACACTGTCAGCTTCTTAGGTGAAAATTATGGTAATCATCATTGACTTTCTGAATTGCTGGACGGTGCATCATACCACATATTTTAGACAGAATAATGGACATCAGTCTTTGGCAACTAATTTTTTTAAATCACTTTGTCATCTTAGGTTTCAAAAATTCAATTAAATATAACATTTCTGTAGCTAAGAGGTATCAGCTGGTGTATGATAGAATGTTAATGGAGCAGGAATAAAATAGTCACAGGTATTATAATCTGGAAGCATATCATTGAGAATGGCCACATTTAGCATTGGATTATACAAAAGTACAAAGCTTTCACTGAGTGGAATCTATGTTCATAATGATGATATAAATAACAAAGATTGTCAATTGTAGCACTGTTTGACATAGAAAAAAAACTAGAAAAAACCTGGAAGAATAGCTGTAAGAGCCTATTTCAATGGAATTTTGTGAAGTACTTAAGAAATGTTATATATATCTATATGGATTGCTATGAAAATATCAGTATATAAAATAATCAAGGTGTAAATATGGTGTACAATATAAAGCTATTTGAGCTTTTATTTATTTATTTTGAGAGAGAGAACACGTGTGCATGAATGGGAAAGGGGCAGAGAGAGAGGGAGGAGAAAGAGAATCCTAAGCAGGTTCTGTACTGTAAGCATAGAACCCACACAGGGCTTGGTCCCACCAACCGTGAGATGATGGCCTAAGCCAAAATCAAGAGTCAGATGCTTAATCCACTGAGCCACCAAGTGCCCCAAAGCTATTTGAGTTTTAAAAAAGATATGTGCATACACGTGTGTATCTATAGAAATTAAAATATTGTATATAATATTTAATATATGTATAATATATAATATTTAATAAGATACTTATAATATAATAATGCAATAATATAATATAATGTGACATAATATGTATAATTTTTGGAAGAATACACCAAAAAAAAAATCCCTGTTAACATTTATTGCTTGCAATGAGTGAGAGAGCTTTTGCAGTACCTTTTGAGAATTGTTTTCCATGTGCATGGTCTTACACTTAAAATTTCAAAAAAAAACACTTGTTAAAAAGAGAATACAGAAACCATATAAAATATGTAATAGTTTATTTACTTGTCCTAGACGAACAGTAGAGATTTGTTTGCTCTCCCCATTTATCTGCCAAAAATATTTGTTTGGCTTGATTCGCCACTACTGATCAAGGCAAAATTCCAGGTGACAGGAACGTGAAGATATTTGGAATTAAAACCATTTCTATTTGCCTCACTTTTTTCTTATTCTAGTTAAATCCTCAAGAAGCCAAAATACAAGTCATAATTGGATTTATTATGTGAGTACATGTTTTGAGTAAGAAGTAAAATTAAGAAATCTTTAAAAAAAGGAAATTTCTCAGAGACACTATTTCAGGAGGCAGATCTACCTTGTAACTACAGACTCTGGAAAAGGCAAAGTGAGATTATAAGTGTCAGAAAGGGCCACTGACATAGGCAAGTGGGTAAGAGTTCATCCAGTACCAGAAAGGCAGGGAAGGCAGAGAAGCTAAAAGAGAGGAACTTAGTTTAAAAGAGCATAATTTGGGGCGCCTGGGTGGCTCAGTCAGATAAGGGTCCGACTTCGGTTCAGGTCATGATCTCGTGGTTTGTGAGTTCGAGCCCCGTGTTGGACTCTGTGCTGACAGCTCAGAGCCTGGAGCCTGCTTCAGATTCTGTGTCTCCCTCTCTGTGCCCCTCCCCCACTTGTGCTCTGTCCCTCTCTCTCAAAAATAAATAAATAAATATTAAAAATAAATAAAAATAAAAAATAAAAGAGCATAATTTAATCCAACTGCTAAATTACAAAAACAAACTAAAAACAAAAACAAAACAAAACAAACAAAGACAAAAAACAAAACCAAAAACTTAATGCTTTGGGTTGGGGTCAGAAATTTAAATGCAAACCAATTAAAATTGTAGCAATTTTTGCTTTAAATTAGAGCACTGGAGGATAAAAATGAGAGTTTTAAGCTCTGTTCTGAATGTGCTGTCCATGCTAATTTTGCATTTTGCTGTTAAGCTTGCTAATTACTGACATATATGTCCCTCAGCACACCTACAATAAATTCTGTTACTAGCCTCAGTTACTGTACTGTATCACAATCTGGGAAGAATTCAAGGATGCCCTTTTCATCTGTTTCTCCCTAATATCCTTAATTAATTCCATAGCACCAGAATTAGAGAAAAATAAATAAGTTGAGCTGGATTTTTTTTTAAGTCAGGATTGAGGTGTTTTTCAATAAAAACCCATGTAAATCATATTTTAATTGAAGCTGAGAACCTAAACAAACAAACAAACAAGCCTTGGCCACAGTGCCCTCTTCAAGGATCAAGGTAAGAGTGTTCTTTTTTCACCATAGTCAGATTCTCCAACAATACAGATGCCCAATTACAATGATCATATTCCTCCTTTTTCTTTAGTTTCTCATCAAAAGATCCTGGCCCACTTGGTTAGCAATCCTTTGATTCAAAACCGCAAAGAGTAGCTTCCTGTTCAAAAGTATAACATTTTATGCTAGTCAGCACTCCATCAACTACGGGGTAGATTTGTCATTTAAACATATTTTCTATCAAGTACAATGTGACCTATTTTCTGACCATTCTAAAGTTGACTTACCCCCTGAGGCATATTTCATCACACCTTCCTTTTTTATTTTTTTTGTGGACTTTGTGGTGTGCTGGCAAATGTTTAACTTTCCGGGGTGGGTGGGGGGAGAAGAAAAACAAAACAAAAAACTTCGCATAGAGTATTTGCCAATGCACAGGGTGTAAATGCTCCCACCGTGGCCATTTGTACGTGATGTCACTGAAAGCAATGTTGGAATATTATGCACATAACTGGGTCTTGTGAACAGTGTGAACAAGTTTCAGCAGATCACTGTTTGTGGTTGTTACCACTACCTAAGATTACTTGGTATAATGACTGTTTCTTCGTAGTTTATCTGTTTCCCTTCATAAAAACTAAGGTGCATAAGAAAAGGGACGTATCCTATTTTACCATCGAATCTCTCCAGCCATAAAACAGTGCCTGGAGCATAGCAAGGACATAGTAAGCAGTTTTTGTAAAACACGTAATTCTCCACTCAAAATTGAATGTATTAAATGTTAAAAAATGTAACAGTAATAATTGCTTTTATTGAACCTTTCCCAAAGGTTGTGAGTTTTAAACATTTGGAAATATCTCCTAAGTAGATGTGAGAAAGAGATAAGTCCAGTATCCCTTGTAAAAATCATTTTATCTTGCTTCTCTTAAATCTCTTAGGCTTTCTCAGTGGTGTATGTATGAGGTTGGGATGCATAAAGAAAAAAAGAAGAAACTTGTGAGCTTTGAATTTAAATTTCATTATAAAAAGATCAGTCACAATTTGCAATTGTGAAAACAGAAAAATGTTCATTTCAAAATGAAACAAAAACATCGTTATATTCAATGAATTAAATAGGCATAAATAAAATACCCTAGTACCAGAAAGACTTTGGACTTATTATATGTGCCATTGCCTGTGGCAGAATCAGAGTACAAGTTAATTATTATACTTATGATTTGCAGGATAACTGGTAATGTAAAAAAATGCAAATAAGACCGTACCACTGAGGAAAAATTATTCATATTTCAGATTTCTGTCTCTCAAAGTCTTTTTTCGTTTTTTTGGAAAGAAATAAAAAATAATTAGAATTGACTTTTTGTATTTTTATTTCATCTTTAATTTTCTAACATCCAACTCTGAATTAGTAACTCTTCATTTCATTCTGATGCGAGTGATTTTTAATGTAGATGCTACCATACAATGTTTTTTCTTACCTGCATTGTATTGGTACATTTCATTGTATGACGGACACAAAGTAGTTCATAAAAAGGTTCATTACATTTCTGTTAATTAGATTATCTTTCACAACCTGACTGTCAAAGGCCCTCTTTAGGTTTTTCTTTTACTCCAGATTAAATAGCTTTTTTCCCCCCAAATATACACCATGTCTGTTCTCCCATCCGTGGTTTTGCTCTCCTGCTTCTGGGAATGCCCTTCTGCCTATCACTGTCTTTTGTAAACCTAATGTTATTCTAGACCCAGTTCAGTCATCAAATCATTCATTCTTTGCACAGCACTTAGTCACTAATTGATCTCTTTCATGTTTGTTTATTACTCTGTTTATTGTCTTTCTCTCTCCTGCAGAATATAAACTAAGTGAGAATAATTGTTTACTGCAATATCCCAGTGCCTAGAACAGTGTCTAGTATATAGCAAGTGCATTAAGCATTTGTTAAATGAACAAAGTAATAATCAAAACAGATCCAAGGATTAAATAAATTTAGTAGGATTCTATATTTATGATGACTAAAAAAACACAAACATTTACATTCCAAAGTATAGTTTGGCACTTTATCTCAATCTAGTGTTATTTTGACAAAGCTGTGAGAATCAAGGAAGATAATGTGATATCTTGAATAAGTCAAAAATAATTTCTAACACCTAAGGTTGAAAGAACTCCAGTTTCAAGGTGCTATTTTCCTCATATGAAACTGTGTTTATTATACTCCATTTATAATCTAACTAAACTCATTTTCTTGGTATACTAATTCTTCATGCAAACACTCACTTGGTTTTGTCATATAATTCAAAAAGATTCAATTAAGTGAAACAGACCTTAACATAAGTTTGAAATACTTTTTTAGAAAAAAACAGATTTTATATTTCAAAGTAGGTAGTCATTTTAATATTAATCTGTATGGATATAGAATGGATTCAGGATCACAATTCTTTTCTCCTTTGACCTAAATTTCTTCCATGCATTCCTCTCTTTGAGGTTAACTCAAGCATAACAAAAAGAGAGAAGAGATATTTTATACATACATTACATATATATATGTTACATATATATAAATTACATATATATTATACATATTACATAATTACAAATATAATATAAAAGGCTGAATTCCCTAAATCTTCAGTAATACAAAATGAGGTGTAATATTTCTTAGCAGGAAGCACAGGGGCTCTTGAACCTCGGTGCTACTATTCTTAAGCAAGGTGCTTAACCCCTCTGCCCTCAGTTTACTTATCTATAAAATGGGATAACAATACCTACTTTTTTGGACTAAAAAGAGGAGAGAAACCAACCTGGCACTAAGCCTAGCATATAGTAAGTGCTCAATAATCATTTATTGAATTAATGAATTCCACTGAAAACATAGTTACCACACATATACTATACATGATTTAATGAAAGACTGTAGTGATTGTGTAACCCAATAGCTAAGGTACAAGTGTAATTATAGGTGTTTTACAATTCCCTGATTAATACACAATCAACAAAGCAAAAAACATATGAATAGATCAAATATATTGACCTTGATGAAATGCTATGGTTAGTATAGTAGTGATCCAGGCAACTATTCATGAGACCTAAGTATGATCACATCTACTGAAGCAAAAGAAGAGGATAAGGAACTTTTCTTAATGTGTCTGCATGTCTTAAGCAGACACTCACAAATACTATTGGAGATAGTTATTCATATTCTATAAAAAATAAATCTTAACAGATAATGCAGTGTTTGCTGTTAATTTTCTACACCTACATACACATAAGCTAAGACACTGAACTTGTCCCTACTAGAAATAATAACTAATGAATATATGGTGATTTGTGCTTTCTCTTACTTTTTCTTTTAATCCTTACAAAAGCCCTACAGGGTCAACATAGAGAATGATAGAGCAAATTTTCAATTAGGGAGCTCAAGTTATAAGTACAGAAACACGTTATAAAATGTTTGGTGCTGGGGATATATCAGAAAACAAAAAGACAAAAAACCTAATTTTATAGACCTTACAATCTGGGATTTGTGTGGAAATTGGTACAATTATGGCTTTTAGACTTATGAATCAAGCCACTCAAACGCATATTCATAATAAACTATGTTGTTAAAAGAGCTACATTAGTGACCAAGAGATTTGTATGTTCTTTTCATCTTCAATTATTGAATGAGGTTGGATATTTGTGCAAATCCACAGAACATACTCTACTGTTTATTGTGCACAATTAAACTTTTCTCTGTTGTTTGATTTAAGGGATGTGAATAATGATAACCATAGTTGTTGCTTCATCCTGTCCTTTCTATGCTGCTTGGAGCACTTACTTCATGGAATTCTCACAGCTTGCTCATTTTTTGTCTCCCAACTTGCACTGAGCACTGTCCAGGGAGAAGGCCAACTCTCTTTAATCTCTGCATGGCCAGCACCCAGCATAGTGCTTGCTGGACAGTTCATGTGGGATGTATGTTTGTTGTATGAGTAAATGTATATATACTTTACTGTTTCCAAAGCATGCTCACATGCAGAGTATCATCAGACCTTCACAAAACTCAGTTTGATTGCAGGGTAGAATTACTTCTCTCATTTTACAGAATCTCAGTGAAATGGAAGGTTATTAATTCCTTTGTTTGACAGATGAGGGAAGGGGATCAGTGAGAGATTACATGATTTCTGAAGAGCACATAACTAAGACTTGAATTTCAAGATCAGGGTTCTTTTTTAAACACTAAGTGAAAACATAGGCATTTTGAACTACTATTTTAAGTATGTCTTTAGGATCTATTTGGTGTGTGGCCAGTCATCTTTGACTTGTTTGAATCATTGGTGAAATCTTGCTTTTTTTTTTTTTTAAATGTAGAAAATGGGATAGAAAAGATCTTCAGAAACCAGTGGTTTCTATAATCCGAAGACAATGAAGTAGATAATATGCAAATATTTTGCTATAAAACAGTGTCTGCCTCTAAGAGTAGATTGCTAGCCAAAACAATTCTGCTTTGTCATAGGGAAGGGGATGGAGACAGCCTTGTCATTTTCAATCCTGAACCCACAGTCATCACCATTCTGCTTATATAAGATTTCTATATGCTCCTTATTTTCTTGATCAGAAAATGAAAGTCCCAACAGTGGCAGGATAGTGAAAACAGTCTGTTGGGGTGAAGGGGTCACAGTCAGTATTTGAAGGTTCTAGTCATGGAATCTTGATCAACTGACTCTAAAATGACCCTTTTAATAGCATCATCTCCCCCTAGACCACAGGCTACATGAAGGCAGGAACTGTCCTGAACCCCCAAGTCAGACCATGGCACAGGGCATGGAACACTCCTAGCTAATTTCCTGTCACACATGCCAATTAATCAGTAAGTGGCAACTCTCAGTAACCACTGACTGACTATAAATTAACCCGACAAACTGCTAGGTACCTGGTACATGTTCTTCAAACCGAGTGGTAGAAATTTCCCTTTGTGTTTTTTGATTCAAAATCATTTTTAAGAAGTTTGTGTTTAAAGTAAGTAATTTTCTAGGCAATACACTAAGGTCCTTAATGGAGACCTAATGATGAAACCCTGGCCTTAAGTCAGTTGTCTTATATACTGTTACAAATCAACATTCCAAACGTGGGGGGGGGGTACTTTAACAGAAATTAACAGCAACTATAATGAAATCCTAACATTTCTGAACTAGAAGCATTTTGTCTCTAAGGGATGGGATTACCGGATTGACAAATTCTCCGAATCTGAAAAAAAAAAAAAAATCCATCTCTCCATCTCCCTCCCTCTCCTCCCCCCCCCCCTTCACCCCCCCTCCCCCCCCCCCCCCCCCCCCCCCCGGCACACCTACACTCTGACCATTTTTATTTGAGTGGAAAGTTGAAAGCGAACACCACACCGGCTGCACCCATCCGGCGCTCGTTGGGGTGGCATAGCAAAGTTCTAGGGCAGAGCCTTCCTGCCCGGAGCCCGCGATGCAGCCGACTTCCGATACCTGCTCAGCTTCACGCCGCAACTGAAGGTCCGCCCGCCGCGGAACAGTTGCGTCTCCATCTGGCTGCCAACCCACCCAAGCTTTCTTCTCCTCCACCACCACCACCTTCCCTCCTTCCCCCCGCCTCCCCCTCCTTTCCGTCTTCCCTCTCCACCCCCGCCCCCAATCTCCTCCTCTTTTTCTCACTACAAGCGGTTGCTGATGCTGAAGCCGAGCGTCACTTCGGCTCCCACGGCAGACATGGCGACATTGACAGTGGTCCAGCCGCTCACTCTGGACAGAGGTAAGGGAGCGGCTCGCCCGCCAGCCTACTGCGTCCCCTCTGCCTGCCCCTCTGCCCCTGCCAACTCCCACCGGGACAGCCGGACGCGCTCGAGCAGGGGCAGCGGGGCGGGCGAAAACGAGCGAAAACGAGCGTAGAAGGCGTTCGCGCCAGGAGCAGGACACTTTCTTCCCCTTTCTCTGCCCGCCACGTCCCCACTGCCCCCGCACGCTGCACTCGCCCGGCCGAGGGATGCCTTCGTCGGGCTCTGGCGCCCCCGCCGCCACTCCCAGCCCCTCGCCGGGTCGCCTAGGGGCCGCCGGCTTTGTTGGAGCTGAGGCGCAGGGACCGGTAGGCGCCCGGGCTCGGGGCTGGAGAGGGGCAGGGAGGAAGCTCGCCGTGCCGGGCGAGGGCGCCTGCAGCCGGAGACCAGGGAAGCCTGGCGAGAGAGCCGCCTGCCAGCCAGCGCGGCCCGGGGGGGGGGGGGGGAAGGGGAGTGGGGGGGTCCAGGAGGGAGGAAGTTTGTCCGGGCGCCGGGGAGGACGAAGGTCTGTCCGGCTGCGGGTGCTCAGGCGACCGCCCGGGGGCGGAGGAGGCGCACGGGGCCGGGCTGCGGCGGCGGGGAGTCGCCCTCGGCCGAAAGGGCAACGCGGGGCGCGGGCAGCAGTGGCCAGGCTAGGGGCGCAGCGTCGCTGCAGCGGAGCCCGACTCTGCTCGGCTTCGTGCTCCGAAGGTGGCCGGGGTCTCCTCTGCCCCCGCCACCCGCAGCTCTCCGGTGGTGGCAACTCAGTTTCTCCTGCCCCAGCCAGCCTGGTTTCTCTCCCAGCCCGGGCGCCAGAGCGATGCCGGGGCTGCGGAAGGCGCCGGGACGCTGCGCAGGCTGGGTTGAAATTCAACTTCTGACCCGCGACCCTCTGCGCCCTGCTCTCTGACTTGAATGGGGAAGCAGTGTTTGCTTCCCCCCAGAGCCTTGCCAAGCCTAAGGCTAGAAGGCTCCGCTGCGCTGGGGGTCTCTCTGGAGCGCGCGTGCGAGGTTATACCTGTGCCTGTGTGTTCAGGTTTCCTTTCTGGCTTCCGACGTCTAGTTATGTTGGCGCTGGAGTCCCACGACGCCGCCGCAGCGGAGGACACCTGCTCGTCCCGGTCCGCAGCGGCCGGATTTAGGACCCTGGGCGGCCATTTGGAGATGGTGTGCTCAGTCGAAGATGATTTAGTCCGATGTGCCTCTAAAAATATTCTTCTAGCAGATTAAACTGGACTGTGGAGCAAAGCAAAAGAGCATCCTGCTGCGAGTACAGTGCAAAGCCGGTGAACTCAGTAGGGCTTTAATTTGGAGAGACTGTGGATGACTTTAACGCAATCTGTTGGCGCCAGAACAGATATTATGTGGTGCCCATAGCAACCTTACTTGGGGTAAGAGTTGAAAAATTAGCCAAAAAAAAAAAAAAAACAAAAAAAAAAAAGTAATAATTGATTTTGTGTTGGGAAATGTTGATTTGCAAGTTCGTAAATTAATAACAGTACTTAAAGAGCTCAGAAATGCACTCTATAATCCATGAATGCACCCCAGTATCATCATCTGTACTAAGCAGGATAAATCCATTGCCACTAAGAGCCGAACAGATGGCGAGCTATTAGAAATTATAGATTTCCCATGAATTTCTGTTTTAATGTAATGGGCTCTTATATTGTCCCATTACTAAATCAGTCTTTAAACATCCCAAGTAAAACGACTACATTGGGAGAAAAAAACAAACTCCAAGAAAACTGCATACCTGGGCAATTTTACATATTGCTACCACTGAAAATATTTCACTTTTTGGATTTTATCCTGACCCTTAGATTCCTTACTCAGTTGTGGAGAAGAACTGCAGTCAGACCTAGATCTATTCTTAAAGTTTGTTCTTGTTCACAGCCAGACAGTACCTGTCCTTTCCAGTGTGGTTAGGTCCGTTTAGTAAGTAGCTCAAGAGGCAAAATGAGGCTGTGGATGTAACTGAATAAATTAACCAGAAGCTAACTGCAAAGTATGTAATTAATGGATGATGGGTTATTGACATCATTGCTGTGCATGAAGTCAGATATTTTTCCCATACCTTATTAAAATGTGATTAATTAATTGATTAATAGCATCATTAAACCAATGAAAGAAGGGGTTCTGAAAATGTTCCTACAAAAAAAACCAAAGTCTTTTTAAAAAGGCAGCATAATAATATGCACGTTGGTCCCATCTAGTTATAACTGTCATACTTACATTGGATGGCTTGGTTAGCATCTTTGGGCATCAGTTCTTTTGGGGGGAGCAGGGGGATTGTTTGTTTGTTTTGTTTTGTTTTGTTTTTTTGCTCCATAAGAAATTTAGATGAGATGATTCTGACACTGTGCAGCTTTAACAGTCTATAATTCGATTAGTTGCAATTAGAACTCAGTGTCTGGTCATCTACTGCAAGGTTTTCCAGATTACTCCCTCTCCCAGGTTGTTGTGGTGCCCTTTGATGTGCTTGGAGGTCACTCACTGATTTGGCCCTATCAAAGCATTTCTCACATGCTGATGATGTATCTGTCTCCTTACTGAATGGTGCTCCTTGAGGGAAGAGACCATTTCTAAAATCATCTTGGTATTCTCTGTGCCTGTCATAGTTTCTGATGCACAGTAGATCAAAAATTAATGTAAGTTAGTGTAAGTGAACTAAGGACTGCAGTGATTTAAGCAATGTTAAAAGATAGGGATTTAGTAGTGAACCAAGGTACAGTTCACAGATTCACAATATTTTGGCCCTGGGAAAGATGGCAGGAGGAACACAGGCCAGTGATTCTTAACCTTTCTTTTCCGTTGTGTGCTTGTTGGATTCCAACCAGTAACCGTGGCTCACCAAAGTTACGATTAATAACCAAGAGGGGTTGGGGCAGGTGGGCAAAGGAGAAGAAGGAAAGAAGATGCTTGACCAGACCTTCCAAGGGCATCTCAGCAAACCTAAAGCATGAATCCATAGTTTGATTTTTTTCTAGCATCTTTCCTTTTCAAGTGAAAAATATTGAAGAAGCAATGATAAGTATTTTCAAGGTTACTCTACTAGTGAGTGGGACATTTTATGCTAAAATTTAGATTTTCTTGTTTGATGCCCTTTGGCACCATAAACTGATTTATCTGGAATCTTCAGGGCAAAGGTTTTAATTAAAGAAATCAAACCTATGACTGAAATTAAGATTTACTCCTCCCAGAATTTAAAAGACACTATCTGAAAGCAAGACACTCAGAAGTCTGCACTAGCTTCTTGGATCTTATTTGGGAAGGAAGCCTTTGCCAAGATCAGACTGGGCCCTGGAAAGGATGAACAGAGTTACTTAAGGTTTTCACCACTCTGTGCATATTCCAAACTCTTTTCCACCTGTCATTAAGACCTCAGATTAACCCTGTGTAGGCCTCTGGGTGGCTATGAGCCAGAGTAGGCTCCTGTTCACTCTGGTCCCAGTACTTTGGATTCTTCACTAACCCATTGAGTGCCTGGTATAAGCCAGACCCTACTGTGGAATTGGTTAATACAGTGGTAAGCTAAACAGACATAATTCTAGTCTCTGTGGCAATTAGAGCCCATGGGGGGAGAGAGATTAATATACACACATACACACGCACACACACATACACAATTTACTCATTCAATAAATATTCATTCCTTGAATGTATGTATCATATATGTGTATATATATATATATACATACATATATATATATATATATATATATATATGATAATAATATACTATAGAAATGCCAGAAACAAAGTTTCTGCTTTCCTGGTCCTTAAGAGCGTAGTGGGGGTAATAGATAATAAATAAGGGATTAATTAATTAATTCAGCAAATAAGTATTAAGTGTCAGCCTTATGGAAAGCACTGTTTTCAGGTTTGTGGCTAATGAGCATAAGAGATAAAGTCTAATGGAGTTTATACACTAATGAGTGAGTCACTCACAGAACATATACACATAAAACTGTAAGTGCCAGGAAGAAAAAATAAGACTGGGTCAGGGACAGTGGCAGGGGCTGCTGTTGTGCATATGATAGTCAAGAAAGGTCCTCCTTCCTAAATGGATGATGCTTGAGAAAAGATCCAAAGGAAATGAAGCAAACTTTGCAGATGTCTCGGGGAATGCACTCTGGAGAAGGAGGTCACGTGTGCAATCTGGGAAAACAAGGAAGTCAACATGAAAATGGGAGCACAGGGAAGACTGGTGGAAAATGAATGTGTGAAGTTGGTGGCCAGGGGTCAGATGATGTATTTTATGATTAGGATTTTAGATTGGGGTTTAAAGTATGAAGTTCTATGAAGACAATGGAAATGACAAAAGGATGGAGACTAATGGGGGAGGACCTATTTATTTAGATTGTGCTGGTCAAGGTAAGCTCCATGAGAAAGGAAAATTTAAACTGAGTTCTGATATATTAATAAGATTCTTAGGAACGGCATTCTGGATAATTCTGGATAAAGGGAAGAAGACCCTAAAAGCAACTAGTACGTGTATATCTTGACTACCATCCCATTAATACATCTATAACCAAACATATAATCAAAAAGAAAAATTACCAAGAAGTAATAGCACTCTAGGTATTCATCCTAGGATAGGAATATGGTTTCAAGTATACTAAGAGAAATCTATAGATCAGCTTTTGCTTCTTATTACTAGGCTAAAATATCATATAATTAAACGTTCAAAGGCATACGGAACACTGTAATTTACATGTCACTATGCATAAATCTACATGTCGAACCCAAGTGGTCGTAATATGAGATATAGTTGCTTTTAGTCTAGTATTTTATATTAGTGATATAGGAAGTAGTGCCTATAACTTACCCTTATGGCAAAGAGGAGAGGCTGATAAGGAGATTAGTGTGGAGTCTTTTCTGCCAGAGTTTAGATGTTTATAGCAATTCTTCCCTACACCAGAGGTTAGTTTGCCCCATTATAATCTCTAAAACCAGGAATGACCTTCAGCTAAACTCAGGAGAACAAAGCAGGATGCAATCTTCGATACTTAACACTTTTGTAACAACACAGGAATACTTCACTACATTCAAGACTCCATGGATTTAGGTACTTTCTTAAATATAGTAGTTCAGACTCTCCTTCACTCTCCATCTCAAGGTTGGAAAAGGAAATACAACAGAATTCTTCAAAATTTCACGTCTGTGTAACTTCTCCCTCTAACTTTAATCAGAGGGAGATTTTTTTTTTAAATCATCATTCATAAACAAATAATACAAAACCAGGTCTTGGAGAAATAGGGATAAATAAAGCAATTGCTAGGAGTAATTAAAATTATCTAATTTTAAATATTTGAGACTTTGTTAATGACACAATCGATAGTTTATAATCTGTATTAGGTGCCTATGTAAAATAAAATGTTGTCAGTCATCGAACTTTTTTCTGTGAGTTAAATACAACTTGGTTAAGTCACAAAAGTATAAATGGAAATCATGATTCCTGGCTTCTAAAAAGAATTTTAATCTAAGATATTGATTAAACAAATCTTGATGTGTTTTCCCTTTTAAAAAAATAAAACTTTTAGTCCTTCAGAAATTCTAATATAAAACCTAAAACCAAGAGCTTATATTTTGTGGGTTTCAACCTTATGGGGGAAAAAAAACTGAAATTGAACGCAAATGAAAATCCCATGGGCACCACACTTTTCATGGAATTTGTGATACATTAAAATTTTTCTTTCTTTTCTTTCCACTTTTCAAGGCATGCAGAGCTTATTACTTTATATATCTCCCAATTCAAGCCTTGGGCAGCATATAGCTTTCTAATCGACTGTATTCACCAGTTTTTATAAAATCTATATTTGCCTGAAAATTGCTTTTGCTCACAGTCCAAAGGGACTTGCCCCTTTTCTCTCTCCTTACTAGTTTTTTTAACATGAGGAGAGATTAAGAAAGGAAAATAAAAATTAAATTAGTTCAGGGTGCCTGAGTGGCTCAGTGGGTTAAGTATCTGACTCTAGATTTCAACTCAAGTGATGATTTCACGGTTCCACAGTTCTTGAGTTTGAGTCCTGTGTCAGGCTCTGCACTGACAGTGTGGAGCCTGCTTGGGATTCTCTCTCTCCTTTCTCTCTGTGCCTCCCCCCCACCCTTGTTCTATTTCTCTCTCAAAATAAGTAAATAAAAATTTAAAAAAGTAAGTTATTTCTTCTGTTGCTTTAAAGATGTATACCCCAGTGATCATGATTGTGGAGAAAAAAAAGAAGAGGGGTTGACTATATACGGCTCTTGTCCTAAAACCTTCTCACAGCAGCTGCCAGAATGTTTTAGTCTACAAACATTAAGTGCTTGCTTGATTTCTCACGTTTTCTGTGAGCTTCGCTACCCATTAAAAAAAAATACTTTCACTGAACTTTTTTTTTGGCAAATCAATGTTTGAGTCTTTCATTCTGCACTATATAGTTACAGAACTATCAGGGATCACAACTAGGACTTAACTATTAGTAAAGAAAAGGAAACATTGAGAGAGTAGCATCAAATGTATACTGGATCTTAGGGATGCAATTCTAAGTGCAAAGCCAATAGAGAGTTCTTTTCTTAGTCTTGACATCTGTCGATTAGGATACAGTCTTCGTCAGATCAGAGACCATGCTGGATTTGTTTATGTAGAGCCCAACACATTGTCTGGCACATAGTTGGCACACCCTTAATATTTGTTGATTGAATGATGGAATGCAATTGACCTAGCTGGACTCGTTATCATGGACACATTTTTAGTGCTTAAAAAACAAAGCCTTCCAACCTATAATAATATGAAAGGGATGACTACCTTACTTTATCACTTTGTTTCTGTGCTTATGTGTAACAAACTCCTAAGAGCGACAGCTTTCCCCGGCCAAGAAAGGATGTGAAGTGATGGTATTGATATCATAGCCTACTTCCATTGCTCACCTCCACCCACTATTTTAACTTGTTATTTGAACCACATAAACTAAGGCCAAAATACAACTGAAAAGCAACCCCCATCCAAAAAAAAAAAGTGTGTGTGTGTGTGTGTGTGTGTGTGTGTGAGGGGGAGAGGTCTAGCAGAATTTCCTCTACACACACACACAAACACACACAAGCTCCACTGCCTCATCCTTTTTTTAAAAATTACAAATGGATGAATGAGAAAGCTGTGTCTTGATAAAGCAGTTAAAATGGATTTAATTTGAAATCACTCTGTGTTGGCAAGTGAGCACACATTTTAAAAGTCATATTGATTACATCAATGATTTACTAATGGTTTAAGTGATAGACAAGTTGTTTTATGATTGAATTTTACCACCGTTATGTGCTAGCTGAATTTGAAGACTGGTCTTATAAAATATAAATATGCCCAAGGATTACTTGCAAAAAAGTTATGTTGAATTGAAACTTATTTTGAAGTTATACTCGGATAGTTATCTGTATTGGACAGAAAAGTATAGCTTCTTTTTTAAACTGATGGTAATTTCCCACAGAAATAATGTGGCTATTTCAAGTCCAGCCAGTTCTGCTATTTTTGTTTACTTGCTCAGTGTGGTGATAGTTCTGATATTTCAGTATAAAATCTGTGTTTTTTTTTTTCCTACCAAAGAATTATCTGTAATCAAAAAAGGATAGAATAATGGGAATCCAAAGTGACAGTACAAGTTAAGCCCCCAATTTATACGGGGAAGAAAACCATTAAATTACAGCTGAGTCTATTTAATAATAATAAGAGAGGTGGGGAATATGGCTGAGAGACTCCTGAAAGAGATCTTTGAGAAAAATTGGGGAAGAGCAGTAATTGCTGATGGACAAATATCCTGGGTTCCAAAAAGGTGAGAAATGTGTCTTAGGAGACTACCGTTCAATCTACTTGTTTTTGCTTTCTGACAAAAAAAGAAAAAAACTCTAATGATATTAATAAAAGAATGGGGTATTGGCACTTATAAAAGAAAGTGGTGATCCCACAGAGCCTACATGGGATCACTAAGAATAGATCTTGTCGAATTTCAGGTGTGTGCTATGGCCCTACCATCCTCATGACACCCATGACATCACAACTTTTATAGAAGCCTTGTGGAAAATGTAGAAATACATCAAGTGGATGATTGCACTTTTGGATTTCTAGTGGTTGAAACACTACTACAAGGCAGTTTGCTTCTCTGTCCTATTCGACATTGTTACTGATATTTTGGAGGAGAGTCCCCAGAAGATTTATGTAGGTGACATAGAACTAGGAGGAATAGCAAATTATTTGAGAAATCCTATCGATATTCTAAAATTATACCTAGCTGGAATAGCAGGTTACAATATAAGAGAAAAATATAGGGACAGTGAATATAGCCATTCATTCATTCATTCATTCCACTGGGATAAAGGGAGCCAGCCTTGACTATTTATTGCTCTTGGTTATACTGTCCAGTGAACACTGCCCCACTAGACTCCACTCAGTTACTTTGAAAACCACAGACGGGCCATGTCATCATGACTCAGTCCTGGGCTGGAGTTAGGGGTGGTTTCAAATGGCAAAGATGCATTCCACAGCCCGCCTGCCTGATTTTGAAGCCCTGCTTTTCTGTTTACTAGCTCTGCAAACTTCCAAGGTTGCTAGACCACTTTGAATCTCCATTGTCTTATCTGTAAAATGGCAAATGACAAAAATAGCGCTAACTCCATGAAATGTTGGCTTTAAATGAGTTAATATGTATGAAGTAGTTACAACAGGTCATCCTAGGAACCACTCAACAATGATAATTATTTCTTCCTTGAGTCCTGGAAGTTCTGTACTCCCACCCTACTGCCAAGGGGCATAGACAGAAGATATTTCTTGTCTTCAGGCTATACTAAAAGGTAGAAATTATTTATTTTGGTATTCTCTAGAAGCAAGATGCATTTGGAAGTGCCTGGAGGTTGAAACCAAAAGTTTCCTCATTTGCCGACTTCCTCTCCCCAGATCACTTCTTTCTTGATGCTTAAATGACACTTTTCTTCATAATTCTATTGGAGTACTTACCACACAGGATTAACTTTTCTTTTTCTTTTACACTGCTGTCACCCTAACAACATAAGTTATTTACATCTATCTTTGTGTACCCGTTGCCTATCACAGTGTATTAAATAAATCACTGGTTTGTCTTCACATGTTGCATAGTTTTGTGGGGGGATAAGATTAGGTAAATGAGCTGATGGCACAAGATGATAACTTTTTATTCAAGAAAAAATTCCCTACACCTATTCTGCTCAAAATTCAAATGAGTGCCTTCCAGGAATCAGTGAAAATCCTTTTACTGGATTATTGGAAATGTACAGACAAAAGTTGAATGACAAACTGGAAAAGCTACAGAATGACTTTAAGATTCAGTAATAGCTTAAGACAGGGATTTGGGTTTATGTAGATGTTCATTGTTTATGTTTGATTTGATTTATATGCAGATATCAAACAAATATGTATTAAATAGTTGACTGGGGAAAATACAACCGAAAACGACTTTTTAACTCCTTTTTAGGGCTATTTAATTGTTAGGCATCACAAAATGCTGAGAAACATACGTGTGCCCCTCAGAGGTGTGAGCTCTGGTCCAGATGCCTGGGTTCAAATTCTACTTATCCTTGCCTCCTCCTTGGTATGTAAACTTGGCCTGTTGCTACCTTCTCTGTATTTGAGTTTTCACCTGTAAAATTGAAAATAGTATTTCTTTACCTCCTGAGATTGTTATAAAAATGAACTGGGAAAACATATGCAAGTGCTTAGAACTTCCAGGTCCGTACAAGTGCTCAATACTGATTGATTATTCCCCACCTCTTCTCCCCAGGGCATGCATTTCCCCCAGTGCAATAAATGGGAAGTGCACAAGCTTCAGTTTCAGACACATAGAGATTTGAATTGCAATTCTGCCACTTACTATCTGTGGACACTTAAAATATTGTTTATTCTCTCCACATCTTAGTTCTCTCATTCTTTTTTTTTTATTTTTTTTAATGTTTATTTATTTTTGAGACAGAGAGAGACAGAGCATGAATGGGGGAGGGGCAGAGAGAGAGGGAGACACAGAATCGGAAGCAGGCTCCAGGCTCTGAGTCATCAGCCCAGAGCCTGACGCGGGGCTCGAACTCACGAACCGTGAGATCGTGACCTGAGCTGAAGTCGGACGCTCAACCGACTGAGCCACCCAGGCGCCCCAGTTCTCTCATTCTTAATGCAGGGATGACATTCACTTTGTGTGGGGATACAGTCCTTTGATTCTTCCTTCACTTAGTCATTCAAAGAGGAGTGAATGAGAGTCTACTTTGTGCCTGGTAGCAAGTCAAGGGCTAGAGGTAGAGCTTGCAGTCTAGGGAAGATGGACATTAAGCAGATGACTTATGATACATAATTTAAGGATTATAATAATAGCTCACACATTGAGCATTTACTACATTACACTGCATCACATTACATAGACTACTACACAGCCAGGCGTTGCACGTAGATCTCGTCTTTTTTTTTTTAATGTTTATTTATTATTGAGAGACAGACACAGAGTGTGAGCAGGGGAGGGGTGGAGGGGGGGGAGACACAGAATCTGAAGCAGGCTGTAGGCTCTGAGCTGTCAGCACAGAGCCCGATGCAGGGCTCGAACTCACTATCTGCGAGATCATGACCTGAGCTGAAGTCAGTCGCCCAACCAACTGAGCCACCCAGGTGCCCCACGCATAGATCTCTTCTTATTTCATTCCAGTTAGTCGTCAAAATGAGCCTTTGAGGCAGATGCTATTAGTATTTTGAAGATGTGGGAATTGGAGCCTTAAGAGGCTAAATAAAGTGATCGAGGCTCAGGCTGGTTTATTCTTGAGGCCTTCAGCTCACTATGCTACACTGGAGAGCAAGGGCATAGGTCTGTAACAGGGTCTGTATCAAGCTTTGAGGAATTTGAACTTACTTCTAAGGGACAGAAGATGCAGAGGTGCTTGTAAAGTCTTCAGGAGACAAACAGACAGAAGGCACACCAGGAGAGCATGTGACCCTGGACTAAAGAGAAATAACTTTCTCCCATGCTCGCAAAAAGGACCTTATACTAATGTTGGTAAAGATTAGCGTAAGTGATATTTAAAAAATTTTTTTTAACTTTTATTTTTATTTTTGAGAGGCAGAGAGAGACAGAGCATGAATGCAGGAGGAGCAGAGAGAGAGGGAGACACAATGTGAAGCAGGTTCCAGGCTCTGAGCTGTGCAGCACAGAGCCCGACGTGAGGCTGGAACCCACAAACTGAGATCATGACCTGAGCCGAAGTCGGACGCTTAACCGACTGAGTCACCCAGGCGACCCTAAGTGATATATTTTACAAGTTTAGCACAATTATTATAAAATAGCAAGTGTTTAATAAATGGTTGTGCTTACTGTTGATTTCTTAATACCGAAGAGCAAAATACTCATAAATGCTAGTATCACGAAGTACTAGCAATATTCTGTTCCTTCCCATGTTGTGCCAGTGAACCAAGAGAAAATGACTGTGGCATTCAGATTACCTTTCAGTGACCTATATTGCACTGCCAAAATTTCTTTAATAGACATAGAATTTTGACAGGCTCTTATAAGTGAGTGATAATAGTGTCCCAAATTCCCTTTCCTTGCAGTCCTTGCTTCTAAGTGGGATTAGTGAGAGGAATTTGGGAATATAGTAGGACCTAAATTTCAGACCCAGAGAAAATTGTTGACTTCTTTTTCTTCTTCCAAATTAGCTTTAAATATCTTGAAGATTATAAATACTCTCTGCTTACTCATTATTATTAAAATGCATGCACTGAGGTTTTAATATGGATTCCAGTGGTCCAAGTAATACTGTATTTGCTTAGCATTAAATGTGAAAGAGATGTTCCATCTAAATAAAACTTAACAAATAGCTGAAGTTTATTCCTTGAGGCCCCAAACTTACTAATTTTTAACCTAAAAATTCATTTACTTTCCTTCTTTGGTACAGTGTATGTTCTCCAGAAAGTGGGATTTTTATAAAGGAATTGTGGAAGATAAAACAAAGAAGTCAGTGAGGCTTAATGCACATTACTGAAGGAATGATGAGGTACTTATTTGGCTGGCTCAAAGGGAAATTCTGCGTCTCTCCTGCTTCTCAGACCTATTTTAGTTAGTTGAGGTTGACAGATAACCTGCCTCTGGATAAATGAACGATTCTGGATCACGTAGGCACTCATTTCTTCTGATGTCACACACTTTCCAAGCATTGCCAATTTGGCATCCAAATGATAACTGTAAATAGAAAAATATTAAGTTGGGCATATGTTATGGACTGACTGTGTCTCTCCCCTTCTTATTTGTATGTTGAAGCTCTGGTCCCCAAGATGATAATATTTGACATGGGGACTTTGGAAGGTAATTAGATTTAGATGAGGTCATGAGCGTGGAGCCCCAAGATGGGATTATTGCCCTTATAAGAAGACATCTGAGTTTTCTCTTCACTGATTGAGTATACACATCCAGAAGGCAGAGGCTGCAAGCCAGCAAGTGAACTGAAGGAACGGAATCTGCTGGCACCTTGATCTTGAACGTCACAGCCTCTAGAAATATGAGAAATAAATAAACTTTTAAGCCACCTATTCTATGCTATTTTGTGATATCTAAGTCATTGCATTGACTATATTGACGATATCTATAGTCACTCTGAACTAAGACAGTGTAACATTCACCCCACAGTCTTGGCCTTAGCAACCCTCTGTCCTAGCAGCTAAACGAACTAGCCATAGGCAAGATGTGTTGTACATAGACACACCCTAAAGCATGCCTAATTTCCTACCTAATTCCATTTTCTCCCCTCTCCGGGTTTAGAAATCTCTGTTTTACATGTACTAACAAGTTTTCAAAGCGTCTTCTCTGGGATTGCTCTCCATTGTTTTCAGGGCTTGAAAAGAAAATACATTTCATTTATCTTTCTTAAAAGTTTCTCTGGAATATTTTTCAAGAGGAGATTTTCTATTTGCAAATTATATCTTTTCCAAATGTAAAGGATCGCTCACTAATATTGTCTTATATTCAAATAATACTTTACCCATCTGTTATTGATGCAGGCCTTTGCTTATCTTGCTGTTACCTTCCTTTTTCTATCTGTGGTTGTAGGCCCTAGGGTGTATGGTATACGTCTTTAATTTAGCATAGTTGTGCTTCAAACAATATACCTCGCTGCTCACTCCCATCTTTTGTGCTATTGTTGTGCCCATGTTGGAAACCAATGATTCACAGCTACTAATTTTGCTTTGAACCAGGGGTCACAGGCTATAGCCCCCCAATCCCATCCAGCCTATGAGCTAAGATTGTTTTTTTTTACGTTTTTAAATAGTTAGAAAACTCAAAAGAATATTTTGATGGATGAAGATTCTATTAAATTCAAATTTCAGTGCCCATAAGTAAAGTTGTATGGGAACACATCCATGGTCATGCATTTACATTTTGTCCATGGCTGTTTTCTAGCTACAGAGGCAATGTTGAGAGTTGAGGAGCTGTGACAGACCATTTGGCCTATAAAGCCCACACTGCTTACTATCCGATTCTTTACAGAAAATGCTTGCTGACCTCTGATTTTAGAGCATTAAAAAAATAGAGAAGAGAACATGTGTTTTGTATTTACCTTCAATTTAAACATTTGAGCGTCTTCACCCTCAGCTTTTAGTCTTCTCAGTCTTAGTCACCTGTGTTCCAGAGGGTTCTTTCTTCTTGCTCTCTGCCTTCCCCCCAAGGGCAGACTCCTCTTGCTTGTTACTTGATACTTATTAGTCTAGGAGGTGGGGGGAGGAGAGGTTTCTCTGTTTTCCTGGCCCAGCCTCAGTCTCAGGAAGTCCCTATAACTAAGTCTCAAGAATGGGGCTTTCTCAGTGATAATGCCTGTCTTTGTTCTACAGACTAAAAATTGTGCCTTCATCATTGGAGGGTCTTATGTGGGAGAGTTCTCTGCCCCTTCCTGGTGGTAGGGGATTTCTAATAGCATTCGCATAAGATCCTGGAACTAGGACTGTTTTTCCTCTTCTTTTTCCTCCCCCTTGTTGTGGAGGGTTTTTTTCTTTTACTTTCTCTTGGTTGTAATGGGTCTTCATTTCTGGTCCTCATCTTGGTCCATTCTTTCTCATGAGCCCCCAGTAAACATTTGTGGAAAAAAGCCTATGAATATTTGCCTGTGCTCGTTCTCCCTCTCAGCTTGGAAGAGTTTCTATACCCTTGCAGCTACTGTTTTGCAAAGTTAGCTCATCCTGTGTGAGCTATAATTCATACTAACCTAGTTGAGTAAGGAATTGTGTTCCCAGTTGGGAAGACAGGCTTTGCAAGCTTTTTTACAGCCTAGTTAATTTTTGGTACTGATTTGCACATCTGAGTATCTATTAGGTTAGGTAGACTGTCTTTATGTTGTTAGTCATATTTCACATTAAAATCTAATTTAGAGACTAATTTGACTGAATCTGTAATATGGTAGACTGAGCTAACACAGAACCTCTCCCATTACAAGCATCAAGATGTGCCAGATAAAATCTAACAATTATAAAACTATCTATAGCTGAGATTGCAAGGGAGAAAGAATAATCTCCAGATGCCAAAAATGAAAAGGGAGGTGAAGGCTAGAATGGTAGTGATTTTGAGCTGACGTCTTGGTAGAAGTGAAGGGGAAGGGAGGTGAAAAATGTGTCAAGTGGTTCTAGACTTAGAAATTCGCCCCATGGCTGGGGGCAAAGCAGGAACTGGGGGTGAGGTATTAGATATGCACTCCCGTACCTTAACCTGTGTTACTAAGCTTGGATTCGAAATATGCACTATGGAGTTGGTTTAGGAAATGTTCTCTCAAATTTACATAAAATGATTCTTAAGCTAGAACAAACTAGAGGAAGAAAATTGAAGACCGTACTCTTGAGAAACACCTAGCTACACTGGTTTCTCATAAATAATCCCTGTCAGAGGTGCACTCACAGACATTAGAAACATATGAGAAGAGGGACACCTGGGTGGCTCTGTTGGTTAAGCATTTGACTCTTGATTTCAGCTCAGCTCATGATCCCAGGGTCATGGGATCAAGCCCTGGATCAGGCTCCTTGCTGAGCTTGGAGCTGCTTGAGATTCTCTAGATTGCTCCCTTGGCCTTTCTGCCCCGCTCGTGCACGCTCTCCCTCTCTTTCTCTCTCTCTCTAAAAATAGCTAGCTAGCTAGATAAATAAATAAGTAAGTAAATAAATAAGTAAATAAATAAATAAATAAATAAAAAGAAACATGTGAGAAGAAACTAGAACCTTGGACTGAGTCAGTATTCATGACAAATCATTAAGTGAATAAACCCTGCATTTCTGGCAGAGGGAACAGAAATTTGCAGAGAATAAGGTATGTTTGAAAAATGAAAACAAGTTGATGTAGGAAAAAAAAATCAGAAAGAGACTATAAAATTAGCAATTTATAATTATTTTAAAAGTGTAGTTTAGAAGAATGGAAACTAAAAGGAAGGAATGCGATCCTGAAAAAGTAATAGGTATGTTTGAGAAACATAATTGAAAAATATGAGAAGAGAATACTGAAAGAAGATTGTTTTAAAAATAAAATGACATTAAATGATATTAAAGTTCTGAAAAATTTGAAAACTTTTACTTAGAAGACCATTATTGTGCATTCACATACAGGAAAAAAATTACTTACATAGGAACCTTTTCACTTTATCTGATGTTATAGGCTCAATTAGAAATTACTGGGGAATCTGAAAGGAAGTTCTTGTGGGTTACATATTAAACAAGCCAGGTACTGGGGGTGAGCGTTATGTTCGGTTTTGGTTTTGAGTATTAATCTGGTCATGCCATCCCTAGCGTTAAACTCTTCGGTGACTTCCCTTTGTCCAACATTCTTGCTATGTTTTATATGTTCTTAATTTTATTAATTGAGCATATGCCAAATATTTTATTCTGCATGACGTTTCCCTTTTGCTCTATGTCCCCAATGCCTGGAACAGTCCGGTACATTGTAGGTGTTTAATAAATAGTTGTTGAATGAACAGATAAACTCAAGGTCTTGGCAATGTTGTGCTTTGTGGGAAAGTTCTTCCTGTCCACCTCATCCCTTTTCCTGGCAAGAAATCTCTTCTTGTTCTCTCAGCCTTGTTTCCATCCCTGTTTTGTGCTTCCAGAGCACCTTATAATGCCCGGTTATCACTCGGTCTTTCACTCAACAGATGGTTTTTGTGTGCTTGCTATGTCCCAATGCCTTCCTAGGCCCTGGGAATGCAGTCCAAAACAACAGATCATCCCAAGTCTTATGAAGTTTATATTCCAGTGAGGTTGGGGTGGGAAGGGACAGACAAGAAGTACGTAAACAAGTAAATACACAGTATTGCATTTAATTGTAAGTAACCTGAGGAAACATGAGGCAAGCTAAGGGGGAATGAGAGAGCCGAGGAACTGGGGGTGGCTCCTTTACATAAGAGACCACGGAGGTCCTCATGCATTAGATGTTTTTAAAGAGAATGAGGCATTGGCCCTGAGGACTACTGGGGGAAAGTGGTACAGTTACAGGGAAAAGTAAGGGTAAATGCCTTGAGGCACTAATGTTCTAAAAGTATTGTAGGACAGCAATGAGTCCAGTGTGGTTGGAGCAGGGTGAACAAGGGGAAGGGTGAACAATATGAAGTCAGAGAGGGACTTGTTTGTTTGTTTTTAGTGATGTTTTATCAACCACTGGGATGGGCTTGGCCGAGGGGGAAGGGGATGGGTGTGGCTTCTGCCTTGCACATGGTCAAAGGAGCACCCCGCGTTGAAGGTGTAGCCCCAGGACCAGCCGCGAGATGGCGCCAGGCTGCACTGGCCGCTTGAGAATGTGTGGCCCCCGGCTGGGAGATGGGAGGCAGCCAGTGATTCTAGGGGACTCCAGGACCAGCCCTCTACAAGGCTGGTGGGCCTAAACTCCTTTCCTCAAGCCTCAGAGGGGGTTCGCTCCACTTAAGGGATCCCGGTCCCCAGTTCTGGAATCCGTTTGAGGTACAGTTCGGTGGTCACAGCTTGGGACTGGGTCGAGCTCAGCCAACGCAGCAGAAGGTCAGCATCACCCAGCTCCTTTACATGCTGCTCGGACGGTCACTGTAGAGAGGGACCCACACAGCCCAGTCCCTACGACTGTGGCTGCTGAGGGCCACGTTGGCCACCTCCTGGAAGAGGGCATGTAAGTTTTCCTGGAGATGAGCCAAGCACTGGAGGGAGGCCACTGCGCCCACGGACTGGCTGAGGCTGAGGCTTGCTATTTTAGGGCTTTGGTTTTTATCCCTAAGATATCAAAGCCACGGGAGGGATTTTAGTTCGAACAAGGTCTCTGCTATGTTAACCATAGAGGGTAAAGAGTAGACAGGGAGATTAGTTAGAAAGTAATGAAAAGGATCTAGAACAGAGATGATGGTGTTTGGGATCTGGGTAGTAAAAACTGTGATAGGTGGTCAAATTCTGAATACATTGGAACGTTGAGCCAGCAGGATTTGATGAAAGATTGAATGGAGAGTGTGAGAGAAACCAAGTAGGCGAGGATGAATCAGGCCTCTGGCCTGAGTATCTGGAAAGAGTGAGGCTTCAATTTACTGAGATTGGAAAGACAACAGAAGAGCAGCGCAGAAGAGGTTATTCCGGGAGGAGTATAAATTTGGACACACAAATGAAGAGTTTGAGTTGGCAGCTGTATATAAGATTCTGGAACTAAAGGGAAAAGTTCAGGATGGAGATGTGAATAGGGGAATTATTAACATATAGATAGTATTTAAATCCATCTGGAGGATGAAAAGATGAAGGTTGTTGACTCGGCTCTGGGCAACTCCAACACTTAAGGGTGGAGAAGATGAGGCACCAGCACCAGCTGGGGAGGAAAACCAAAAGAAGATGGTGATCAGAGTTCAAGAAAATGTGTTTAGGAAGATGATAAGGATTATTTGTGTGAAATGATGCTAGGTGAGGGGAGATGCCATTTGGAAATTGACCATTGTGTCTACCCGTGTGGACGTCATTGGTGGTTCTGACATTTTGGTGAAAAACAGGTGAAGGCTTCATTGGAGCAACTACAACAGGGAATGGAAGCAGATATTTTAAAGACAGAGTGAATTATTTTTTGGAGAACTTTTGCTTTCAGAAGTAGCAGACACATCATAGAGTAGTTGAAGGAAGAGATAATACTCAATGTGCTTACAATGCCTGTGTCTGTAAGAATGGTAAGAACCGTACATTGTGGTTAACAGTTATGTCCATCTTGTTGACTCCTTTTTGCTTACCATAATACCTGACCTAAGTGAGATGTAGAAGTACAAGCAGACAGGTACAATTTAGCTAAAATTGCAACCCCAAATTTGTTATCGTTTAGAAATATTTTCAATTGATGCTGCTTTTTCAGAATATGTATTTTGACAGTGGTAAAAAAAAAATGAAGTGATCACAGATAATATGATTATTCCACATTTACTCCCCAGTTCTCCAGCTGACTTAATTGTGTGAACACTGCATACCACCTTTATTTCGGAAAAACCATGCACTGTGACAAATTAATTTGCTTAAAATATTCAGGACAGGTAGCTTTAATTATCTGTAGCAGAGTTTTTCAAACCATGGAGAAAAGAAAGTAAATCTATTTTTCTTCAATAAAGTAGACTTTGATTTAGGTTTGGAGAGTCTTTAAGGAGTACAGTAGTTGTATGTGAAAGGTTGATTTATTGTTAAGTGATGGTACACATTTATTTAATGAAACGCATTTCTTTTATATAAGAATGGTCAATTGTTGTACTATAGACCTGACATCTAGGAAAGCCTGACATCTAGGAAACTACAGAAATGAATGAAGTCACAAAAGATAAGATGAAATATCTAGGTGCAGATAGATAGGGGTGCTTAGCTTTGTTTGATGGATAGTCAAGAGTGTTTGAAAGTTTTAAGCAGGGAAGTGAAATGATCTGAGCTGTGTATTTATTAACTAATATGAAAATTGGTTGCAGGATTGAAATGTATGGAGAAGAGCAGTGTTTTACAAACACAACTCTGAGAGATTTTATTGGATGCTCCTTGAAAAAGTTCCATGGTGAAACAAATAAGGAAATACCAGGTTTCCAAACACTGGATTAAACAGATTTAAAGATGTTTCTTTAATGTAGTCTCTGACGGGCTTTGTGAATCTCCCAAGTCGAATGCACATCATAGGACTCTTTGTTCAAGAACTCCATTTTTCTTTGGAACAGTTTGACAATTTGGGGCTGTATTATCACTGTGATCTGGATGACCCAACCTGAACTTGAGGAGGAATTATAGGAATGGGAAGGAAGGAAGAGACAATAATGAGCATGCCTTATTGACTAATAGGTGGTGAAAATAGGGAAAGGAAAAAGCCAGAAGAGAAACATCTTGGTCCCCAAAGCTGAATGAGTTTAGCTTAGCACTTAACGAGCTTTGAGATGCTGGAGGAACAACGAAGTATAAACCAGGGCTTTGACCTGGGAAAGGGTTCAAGACGGGAAAGATTTCAGAAGCACAGACACCTGGAGAATAATGGGAATGATTAGAGCATGAATTAAGGATATTGAAGAAATAATAGCTGCTGCTATTTTTTTTTTTCAGGAAAAATGCAGGGTAGAGCAAAAAAGACTAGTTTTAGAAGAGATATGGCAACAAGTACTTTAAAATAAGTACTTTTTTAAATTAAAAAAAAATTTTTTTTTTTAGCGTTTATTTATTTTTGAGACAGAGAGAGACAAAGCATGAATGGGGGAGGGTCAGAGAGAGGGAGACACAGAATCTGAAATAGGCTCCAGGCTCTGAGCTGTCAGCACAGAGCCTGATGCGGGGCTCGAACTCACGGACCGCGAGATCATGACCTGAGCCGAAGTCGGCCGCTTAACCGACTGAGACACCCAGGCGCCCCTAAGTACTTTTTTTTAGTATATGACTGCAACATTTTCAATGTTCAGACTGAAATATAAAAAAAAACAACCAATGTAAAAAATGTTTTTCTGCTCAGCATATTAATTCACCATGGCAGGAAAGTGTGATGCCTCCTTCAGAAATCCTAACATACTCAGCATACTTGCGCACTCAGTGTTTTGTGACAAGTCAGGAATTCCTCACTCTTTTAGCTTTGTCATCTTTCCTGTAAGTATTGATGGTGATCCATCAGTGGTATCCACATCAGGATTACAGTACTAGGTTCCTGTCTCCTCTCCTGGACATGCTCAGAAGTCTACGTTCTGGGCTTTCTGGAGAACCATCGTTCTCAAAGAAGCATTTGTCCTTAGAACCGTGCATGTCAGCAATTGCAGGTGTATCAGGGAAAGTGTAGGAATTTACTGACTGGCAGAAAAGCTGACAGAGCGCCACCACCTGAAACAAAACCTTTAAAAATTCAGAAATCTGAAATTAAATGATATATAACGCACTATGTCCTTTGTTGTATGAATATCCTTTATGTAATTGGGTCTCCCTGCATTTATGATCAGAAAGAAATGGATGTAGCAAAACATGTAAATGCATTTTCAAGGTCAGGATGTGGAGTTTGGAAGAAAAATATCGAGCAGACGGTAAGCTCATAGGAAAATTAAGTCAGCCAGCTCTCCCCAGATGGTCACCTTTATACTGTTTTTGTAGCTTGTGAATTAGGCACCTGTGTTTTCTTCAACTCACTCCCTGCCATGTGATTTCTTGCATTTGACATTTTAATTGAAAATAAAAACAATAAATCCTGATTTTTTTCACCAAAAAAAACCCTTATATTTTTTTACTCTTATTTTTGCTTGGAATGAAGTAACATATTCATATTTGGGGATTCCTAGAATGCTTGTTTGAATTTTATAATTCAAATTGTATGATATGTTATGATAATAGAAATGCAAGTATAGTGGTTTGACACACATAAAGGTTTTCTTTTTTGCATTTTTCAGGAGACTGGCTTGAGTAACTTTTAGGATCTGTTCAATTTCAAAATATATATTACATCTTTTCTATAGCCTGCATTTTTGAAGTAGATCAATGACGTATGATAAGGATAGCCATATAGATTTCATACCTGATTGAATTTAAAATGTTCTTGAATGTGATAGTCACGCGTTCTACTGCACACATCATCTACCCCATGCTTGAGAAGAACATAATATCTTTAAATAAACAATGATTTTCAGGTAAACAATGTACTTTTCTCAGTCACTGCTTTCAGACTTCTATGGCATTTGAACTGGCATTCTGTTATTGAAATGTCAGGTAAAGATAATAAGGCTACTTCTATCAGTGCCTAATAAACCAACACAATGATTTCTTTTGCATTAATAAGTGTTAACATTGAGATGCATGTAAAAGAAAAGTGATTCCTAAGAGATACCTATTACTTTTTTCTCTTTCTGTTAGAGATACCTTTGATCAATGTAATGGGAAAATAAATGCGCCTAAAGCATTAGTAAAATGTGATGAAGTACTTATTTGCACGTGAGTTAAGGTGCTCAATGTATGTACAAGTAAAGATAAGATAAAACTACTCAGTAAATTATGGCAGGAGTGGTTTAATACCACTTGAAAAACAAATGCCTTTCAAATTAAGCTTGTTCATGTGTGAGTAATTTGTCTTGCATTAAAAAAAAAGAGAGAGAGGGAGGGAGAGAGAATCCATGGTCAGATTTAAGGATTGGAATCTTGTTCCAAAGATAAAGTTAAGCTTATTTTATTTAATATTCTCTCAAATGGAACAAAACCAAGTTATTTACTATAAATTTGAGACCTTGTTGAGTAAGTCATTTCAGGTTTATTGCATTTACCTGTTTATTTTAGTTAATTAGATCCTAATGACTCATGAATTAGAAAAGGTACAAGTATAATTTTAAGGACATCTAGTGGTCTGTGGGATTAAATTTTTTCATCTGACAAAATATTAAATTACTATTTAATCTAATATGAGCTTGTAGCATCTGTTTTTATGCAATTATGTTACTTGTGAATTTAAACATTAACTCCTCATGCTGTCTACAACTCAATGTCCCAATTCATCTCATAGAACTTCCTTAAAATTACATTTAAAAAAGTTTCTGATACATTTTCATGTACATACAGATTGAATTATTGTTATAGAGTCAGTAAATAGCCTTTTGAACAACAGTGTGTGTTGAATAGCATTAAGCAATTCAACCCTACCTCCAAATATTTCCTCTACCCTCTGGACAGGTATTTTGTTTTGGCTCACTTATTTATTCTGTAAATACTTAATGAGTACCTGTCATGTTACAAACTTTAAGCTAGGCATGGACGTCAAAGCAAAACAAAAAGCAATCATGGTTCTCGTTCTCATGAAGCTTACAATCTACAGGAGACAGAAAGTAGCCAAATAATTATGGGGATAAATGTAAAGTTCAAATAATGATAAATGCTAGGAAGCAAAGATAGATGGTACTATGAAAGAATGAAGGCACGTGGTAGGCATTTAATAGTAGGCACTTAATATTTGTTGGCTGGATTAATGAAAGAATAACTGAAGGAAAGGGATAACATAGAGACTTCTCTTAGAGAAAACTTCCCTGAGGAAGGTATATTTGATCTGAGATCTGACGCCTGAATAAGCATTCACTTGGTAAAGATTGTAGGAAAGGGGGTCTAAAACAAAAATGAAAATAAGGCCTTGGTGGCAAGATAGAACATGCCAGATAAAGAAGAATGAGCTTGTAATAGAAGTTCAAAATAGCTGGAGTGGGTGGTCTTTATTCACAGACAACATGACTGTCTATGTAGGAAATCCTACACAATCTACCAAAAAAGCTACTAAAACTAATTGATTTTTATAAGGTGAGAAAATATACAGTTAACATTAAACTATCAATTGTATTTCTATAGAGTAACAATGAGCAATTAGAAACTAAAAAAAGAAACAGTAATATTTACAATAGCATCAAAACCATGAAATACTTAGAGTCAAGTGTAACAAAATATGTGCAATTACTGTATACTAAAAACTATAAAACACTGCTGAAAGAAATTAAAGATTTAAATAAATGGAATGGCATGCCATATTTATGGTATTGGAATACTCAGTATTGTAGGGATGTTAGTTTTTCCTAAACTGTTACAAAACTTCAAGACAATCCCAGTTAAAATGTCAGCAGTCTCTTGTTAAAAAAAAAAAAAAATTAACAAGCTAATTATAAAATTTTCATGAAACTGCAGAGGGTATAGAATAGCAAAATTGAAAAGCAGAAATAAAGTTGGAAGATTTATAGTACTCCTTTATTTCAAAACTTATTTTAAAGATATAATAATCAAGAAAGGGCGGTATTAGTTTAAGTATTGATATATAGATCAATGGAATAGAATAGAGCTTAGAAATAGGCTCGCATTGGGGCGCCTGGCTGGCTCAGTCGGTCTGACTTTGGCTCCGGTCATGATCTCCTGGTTTGTGGGTTTCAGCCCTGCATCGGACTCTGTGCTGACAGCTCAGAGCCTGGGGCCTGCTTTGGATTTTGTGTCTCCCGCTCTCTCTGCTCCTCCCCCCCTCATGCTGTCTCTCTCAAAAATAAATAAACATTAAAAAAATTAAAAAAATAAAAAAGGCTCACAAATACATAGTCAATTGATATTGAATATTTATGCTCAGAAACTCAATGAGGAATGGCTAGGCCTTTCAATAAATGGTACTATACAAATTGGATACCTGTATGAACTATATCTTTGGTGCCATATTCAAAAATCAACTCAAAATGGTCCATAAATATAAATGTAAGACCTAAAACTATATTATTTTAAAAGAACATATAGAAGAAAATCTTTAAGACTTTGGGTTAAGCCAAGATTTCTTAGATCGACTGTAAAACGCATGAGCCATAATAGAAAAGAGTGCCAAATCTAAAATGATTGGTTTTCAAAAAAATGAAAAATAAAATAATTCGTTTTCAAAAGAGATTAAGCAAAATAAAAACCAAGGAATAAGAGAAAATATTTGTAAAATATATCTGATAAAGGATTTTGTCTAGAATATATAAAGAACTCTTAAAATTCAATAAAAGAAAAGAAATGACCCAATTTAAAACAAAAGATCTGAATAGACACTCCACCAAAGAAGATATATAAGTGGACCCAAGTAAGCATCTGAAAAGATATTCAATACCATTAGCATTTAGGGAAAAGCAAATTAAAACTACACTAAAGATACTTGTATTAGGATTTTTTTAATAGTCCTTATTTCTGTGTATGATTTTTTTTAAAGGTAAACTGTACCGTGCATGATTATTGTCTCAGTTACAGACAGGATAGAAATGGTTCTTCTCTCGTACAAGATCTCTTATGTAGTCTCAATGCCTTCCATCTTCTTTCTCTAGTAGTTACCTTTCATTTGATAATAAACACTCATCTTCCCAAAATTATCCCTGTCCAAAACCTCAGCCAAATCATATTGTGTCCTTTGACCCCAGTTTCCTCAAATGTAAAGTGTAGAGTTTGGAACATTAAGTCTCTTCCAACCCTGTGATACTAGTTTACTCTCCTAAAATTGAGACAACTTTTTGATAAAAATCAAGCAAAAATAGCCTCCTTCAGTTACATTTGCCATATCTATGCTATGAATAGATGCAGATAGATATCTAATTCTGGTAAGACCTACTCCTAGTACAATTGTGCATTTTAAAACCATAGCATTTATTTTGATTATTTTTCAACCCTTTCCCCTGAGGCAAATTCTTATTTTAACTCTCATTACTTATCTATCTGAATTCCAACCCCCCCCCCAAAAAAATGAATAGTGATAGAGTAGACACGTGAGTGTTGATTTTAGGAAATGTTGTATTCATTTTTAAAAATTTGTTTAATGTTTATTTACTTTTTGAGAGAAGTAGAGAGAGGCAGAGGCATGAGCGGGGGGAGAGTCAGAGAGAGGGAGACACAGAATCTGAAGCAGGCTCCAGGCTCTGAGCTGTCAGCACAGAGCCCGGTGCGGGGCTGGAACTCACGGACCACGAGATCATGACCTGAGCCGAAGTCAGACGCTTAACAGACTGAGCCTCCCAGGAGACGCTGGACTCATTCTTATAATTGGTACACATTTCTGTATACAGCAAGCTATTTTTAATTAGAACTCCAGGACAAAAGCAAGTCTGAACAATTTCAATTAAGTATTGAAAAGGATAGTGGAAAAAGATATGCCCTGGGATTCAGAGTATCTTAGTTTTGGTTCTGGCTTTATCACTATTTCACACTACTTAGAAGTACTCAACCTTTAGATCATGGACAAGTAAGGTTTTGGTTTCCTCATCTTTAAATGTATGGAGTCTAATTTGATTACCACTAGGGTACCTTCCATTTGGATAGTTGATTGCTTCTATTCAGATTTATTACTTTCAGGCACATAGGAAAATTTAAATTAGGCTCACTGTCTATCGAGAGCACTTTTAAATAACTCATTTTCTTTTACTGTCTTATATTTACTGTTTGTTTACCTGGTGGCAGGGTATTCTATAACCTCCTTTTCTTCAAGATTCTTCCTTTTGAACTCAGCTCTCTGAAGCCATCTTAGCATAAATTCTGTGTTGGCCTGTTGTTTTGGGAACTCAAACTGCCCTTTCCCACCACTCATGTTTTGTGTCCCACTTGTTACTTAATAGCACTCTTGTTAAATGAACCAGTCTTTCAGGCAGAACACTTCTTGTTTTTAGGCCAAAAGAGGATCAGCTAGTCCAAGACACTCATTTTATAGATAAAAATGCTGAAGTTGACAGAAATTAAGCATATTTCCAAAAATTAAGTTAGAGTAACAATCTCAGTACTAGAAACCAGGGCTCTTGGCTTTTTAAGCCTTTATGTTTTTCATAATACCATAATGTGTTTCTAGAGCAAGTGGATCATGATAAAAGGAAGATTTGTACCAAGGTTGTAGGTTTTTGTTTCCTTTATTTCCTCCCATCTCAAGCATCATAAATGTCAAAAAGATGTGAAACAAACAATAAATTTTAAAAGGTGATGGAGGAGGGGCACCTGGGTGGCTCAGTTAGGCGTCCGACTTCGGCTCAGGTCATGATCTCATGGTCCTTGGGTTCGATCCCCACGTCGGGCTCTGTGCTGACAGCTCAGAGCCTGGAGCCTGTTTCGGCTTCTGTGTCTCCCTCTCTCTTCTGCTCCTCCTCTGCTCACGCTCTGTCTCTGTCTCTGCCGAAATTAAATAAATATTCAAAAAATAAAATAAAAAATAAAATGTGATGGGGGATAAAGGGTATTATTAAAAGACAAAATTTTGAAGAATTCCTGGAAGTAACAAGCACATAGGATCAGATCGATGAGTGAAAATGATAATAATAATCAGTAGTAACATTTATTAGGCATTTACCAGGTACTGTGCTGACCATTTTCATTTATTATGTTATTTATTATGTTATTTAATCCTCAACACACATACACACACACACACACACACACACACCTGGATAGGTTCTATTATGATCTTTGTTTTAATGAAAAGGAAACTCAGGTAGGTTAATACCCCCATCTAATCCCCTATGCTCAAATCCCTCAGCTTCCCTGCCTCTCTGGGTTTTGTCTGTTTCGAATCACTGTGATATTCTGCCAGAACAGAGAAGACTAAAACTCAAAGCATCAACCTGAGAAAGTAGTGCATGGGTATGGGCAGATCCTCCCAGTGAAGGCTACAGAAAAACCATAAACTCAAATACAAAGGGCAGAAGGGATTCCTAGTACAAACATTTGGTAATTGATTAAAGAACTCAGTTGATCGAGTGTATCCCCTCTCTTTTCTTCCTTCTTTAGACTTCAAGACAGTAGCAGTTGTTCCTAGGTTAAACCTCTCTAAAGTAGGACATTTGAATTTTGGAGTAGGAGCTGAGATGAGAAAAGAGGCATAGCAATATCCCCAGATGCTTTCCAAAGGCCAGGGGTGGACTAAGCCACCATACACAGTGACAGACCATCTCTTTATTACCCCTTGCTGAAGTGGCCATTCTTGAGTCACTTGCATACCTACTCCTGGAAATAAGCTGTTATTATTAGAAACTGTATCCACTGACAGATAGAAATGCATATTTGATTATGGAAGCATATAGTTTAATCTAAGTCTTTAAGTAAACATATTAAGTAGAGCAAAAAATCACTGACTCTTTGAGAATTACCTTCTTCTTTATGAAGAAGGTATATGTATATCTTTATACATAAAATTATCTCAGAGCAAATAGAATTCATAGAGCAAACAGATTGCATTCTTTAAATATCAGAGAAAATCAAGAAAATAATAGGCTGATGTGAAAAAGAGACAATCATAAAGAAAAACTTTGAAAATAAGAGATGAAAGATGTAAGGAACCTATCAGAGTTGAAGAATACAATAGCAAAATGAAAAATACACTAAAAAGAGAAATACTAGGAATAATTAGCACAAAAATATGGCAAAACAATATTAAAATACCAGTCAAAATTGAATTTAAGCCAAAATTAAATGTGATAAAGGATAATACTTAATTTAGAGAAAAATTACAAAGAATTTATTAGCCTCCTAAATTTCATGTATCTGGCATCAGAGTTTTGAAATATATGTGAATGAGGCAAAAACTGATAGTGGAAAAATTAGCAATTCACACAACTTTCTCAGAGATTAATAGCTCAAATAGACAAAAAAGTAAGACTATATGAGATTTCAGTAAATTACTTAACAAGCTTGAGTACACATATAGGTTTGTATATATATTTATTTATTGTTTCAGACATCTGTGGAATATTTACCATGTAGGACTCCAAAAATATTACTAAAATAAAAAATGAGAAATCACACAGGTAATATTCTCTGATGAATATGTAACAAAATCACAAAATAAAGAATAAAAGTGTAGTCTTCTTAAAACCATTCCCTTGGAAACATTTTTTTTTTTTTGATCTAAGTAACATTTGCTTTAAATAAGAAATCAAAATTGAATGGTAGACAAGAATGAAATGATCCACTCTGCCAAAAGAAACAAGATATAGCTATAATTGGGATTCTGAGGAAACATGCAGGGTCATTAACACACCCATAACCTAAGCAAACTACAAGGAAGAAAGTAATAAGAATAAAAGCATACGGTACTAGTAAGTCATAATGACGCAAAATATATTTCATAAAAACAAATACTGGATTGTTGAAAAGACCAATAACATAAGTGAAATGTTTTCATGTTTGTCAATAAAAAGAGCACTGGTACAACTTATAAAAAGAGAAAATCCAGATGAAATACACATTCTAAGACCATAGAAAGTATTAAAACTGACAGGTGATAGAAAATTGAAATAGCTTAATAACAGAAGAAATTGAAAAGAAAAGCTAAAACCTATCCTTAAGAAAGGCCCCAGTTCCAAATGAATTTACAGAAATCTACCCTTCAAAGAATAGGTACTTCTAAAATGTTTTAACTAAAACTAATGGAAAATAGTATCTTGTAACTCAGTAAATAAAATATTAGCCAGCATTTGATTAATTCTAATATAACAAATGATCTGATGTCAGAGTAAATGATTATCATAAAACTAACATTTTATAGAATGGAATCAATGTATACCCATGATTACAAGTCTTGATAAAATAATGAATTTTAGGAGTCAGAAAATTACATACAATAATTATTTTGAGGGGCACTTAGGTGGCTCAGTCGGTTAAGCGTCCGACTTTGGCTCAGGTCATGATCTCACGGTTCGTGGGTTCAAGACCTGAGTTGGGCTCTGTGCTGACAGCTCAGAGCCTGGAGCCTGCTTCAGATTCTGTTTCCCTCTCTCTCTGCCCCTCCCCTGCTCACGCTCTGTCTCTCCCTCTCAAAAATAAATAAACATTAAAAAAATTAAAAAATATATTATTTTGATTTTAACCTAAAGTTATTTATTTAGTTAAATTATTTTGCATCATCTTTGAAAATCTTCATTTTAATTTCAGGAAAAAATGTAGAAAATCTTAAAAGATTTTTTAAACAAAGAAAAAATGTCTAAATCACAGGATTGAGATTCATATACCTCATAAATTCAGAAGATGTGATTTTGTTTTATAATTAGGAGAAAATGTACTCAGGTTTGTTTTTGATAATCTTTAATTTTATCCAATATTCCATATAACTATACTTATAACCAAGCAACACTTCATTAGTTACTTGTTAGTTTGATATGAAAATGCAGTAAGTTACTAAACAAGTATTTTTCCTCCTTCTCTATCCCAAGCTTTAGTTTATAAAAGAAACATCAATAGAAAGCTAGAAAGCAGCCCCAGGGAATCTAACATAATGAGGAGAAACTCATTATTTTGTTTTTTACTTAGAAGTTTAAATCATCTTAATAGTAATCATGTTCTTAACAAAATGCATAAACTATTCACTATAACCATTTCTGCAAACTCCAAGCTTCACCTTGTCTTATGAACATCTTTTAAAGATGTAGACGTAGATAGTATCACGCTAACCTCACCATGCAATTCCCAAAGTAACTAAGAAATTGGATGACAGTATGATATAGCAGCGATAAGGTAAAAGGGGAAACATATTGTTAAGTAACTTGATAGCAGAATAATATATCAAAGTGTGTCAGTTTGGATAAAAACATTCATTCATTTTCTAGTAGAGGAGACACTCGAGGACATAAAAAGTTAAATTTGTAAGGTTTCTTTATAACAAGCTCTCTGAAAACTTACCCAGCTTGATTGGGTGTCTCTCCAGCAATTTCTTGATAAAGTCTTTCTCTTCCAATTTCCTGAGCACTATGAAAAAGGGAATTGGGATTTACTAATGATAATTATGAAAAAAGCCTCCCAGTTTTACAATATGCACGGGTAGAATCACTACCAATATAAAAGCTTGGTTGCTTTCTTATGTGCTAAGCTAGGGAAATATTACAGAGCCGAAGGGTCCACATCATTTTGTGTCTAGTATTTTAAGATGCTGAATAATAAGTATTTAACTTTTATTGAGAAATCATTAGATCAGGAGTTGTGGAAGAAAAGGTAAAATACACACACTTCAATTTTAAGGTAAACGTAAAGCTCTGTGAAAGATATTCTGTTCTTTCATCCAGCTGCATCTAAGGTCAGTTGAGGTCATAAATGAAGCATAAATAAATAATAGTGTGGCTGGACAGGCTGGGTAGCTGGGGGTGCACTATTGAGGTATCATATTGCTAATCTGTATGTGGTAGTTTTATTGTATTCCTACAGTCATATATCCAGTATACTTAACTGGCCAGTGGATAAGTGTTCATTATATTCATTTTCTAAGAAACTTCAGAAACAACTTGTCTACACACAAAATGTTGTAGTTTGGACAATGTATTTTAAAATATCTCCCCAGAGAGCTTAAAATAAGACTTCCTTAAAATTTTTCACAAGTGCTAAAATGAACTTTGATGTATTTTTGAGTCATACCCACTGGTTCTTACTCCTCCCACTTGTGGAAGGAAGATTAAATTTGATCATTGTAGAAAGATGGAGTCCAGCCCCTTAAATCCTCATTTTCTCAGAATTCACATTTTGTAAGAAGTCTAAATCTTGTCAGTAGAGCCTGACACAGGTATCACTGTTAACTAGTGAATACAAATACTTATATTTATGTCACAAGAAAACCTAATTCCATACAATCAGTTCCACTCAACAAACAATTTTTAAGTGCCTACAACTGTCATGATGCTGTATTGGATACAATGGCATATACAAAAATTAGTAGGACATGGATGTCCTAGTATTTAGTATAGGAGAGGACAGTAGGTTGTTCAACGTCTTTCAAACATGCAAAGACAGATTACATTTTGTTCAGGTCTAATCCCTGACAGATTCCCAAAACAATCAAATCAGGTGTTCATTTACATGGATGCCATGAAGGTTGGAAACAAGAAAAAATGAAATGAGCTACTTTCAAGGAGCAAGGGCATAGTTGGTTGTCATGATGTACAGACATAGATGCGAGATTAAATAGAAAAGTGAGGTGAAACTATAGAAGAAAAGGGAAGACATCTAATATAATAGAAAAGAAAGCTCAAACAAAAGGAAGTGAATTTTGATTTCCTGAGGTCTCAGGTAATGCAGGCAAATCAAGATTCAATTTTAGCTGCTTGGGAAAATTAGAATGAATTTAAAAAGGTGGTGAGGGAGAAGGAAGAAGAAGAAAAGAAAAAGGACGAAATGCTGAATATAGTTCCTGGAAAAACTGGGAAGCATTACTCATTCTGACCACATAATGGATTGTTTAACAAAGAAAACTGTATCTTAAGCTTTGTATACCTAAAGATTTGTTTATTGGGTAAGTAATCACTTTCAAATGAAATAGGTACCTTCCATTTCAGAGACTCTCTTAGCAACTACAGCTTTTCGTTTTGGAGCCTAAATTGTTCCTTTGGTTGTGGTAGGTTTGGCAAACACTTTAAGCAGAGTCTGGGCCAGGATTTTGTCATTATATAAATTCATGATTTAACAATTCTAGGATTGTCAAACGTTTTTTGTGATATACTCCAATGCCAGCCCAAATCCCATGAAGAGAAGTCATTCAGTTTTTGATAAATAACACAGAGTAGAATATCTTTAACACCATAGGGAGTGAAGTTTTTAATTTGAGCACATTTAAATTGGGCTGATTATCTTTAGGGTTTACCAGTTAGTCTTCATTTAAGAAACATGGCGAGTTTTTGGTGGATGAAAGCAGAAATGATTGGTAGATGAGAAGGACACACTGATGATCATGTCTTATTAGTAACCGGTAGTGTGAGAGTGTTTTCTTTCACAACACAGCCATGGAAGTGCAAAGCATTATTGACCATTTATTTCATTTTCTTGGTACATATGCTCTGTTGTACAGCTTTAGATTTTTAAACTGACCATTTATCTGTGTACTGGGAGCTGATTATGAAGTAGTGAAGAATTTTATTGGTGGTTTGAAACTGCCTATGGTAGGAATATTTACACAACAGAAATCAGCAAATGGTACCAGCCAGGGCTTCTGTTTTGTTCTGTTTTGTCAATTTATTTTGGAGAGCCGGTTACTGATTATTTACCAGGACACCACTCTTGCTGTTTTGTTCTGTGCCTCACTCACCATGTTCCAGTGACACTGGTTTTGCCTATTTTTCCAACATGGGACTTGCTCCCCTCAGTTTAAGGTCTTTGCCCTTTCTATCCTCTTTGTCTGGATGGTCCTCCTTTGGATTTTCAGAAGGTTGTCTCTTAACATTCAGGTTTCACTCTAAATGTCACCTTTCCAGAGAGGCTTTCCAAGACTATCCTCATCAAGGGACCACCACATGTGACTCAATGTTATCAACCTTAGCTCTGCAACCTGGAATAGTGTCTTCAAAGTGTGCTCCGTGGGGCGCCAGGGTGGCTCAGTCAGTTAAGCGTCTGACTCTTGGTTTCAGCTCAGGCCATGATCTCACGGTTCATGAGTTCGAGCCTCGTATCGGGCTCTGTACTGACTCTGTGGAGCCTGCTTGGGATTCTCTCTCTCCCTCTCTCTCTCTGCCCCTCCCCTGCTTGTGTCCTTTCTCTCAATATAAGTAAACACACTTAAAAAAATGTTACATGTTCTTGTGTCAGTTCGTTTGTATCTGATTGCAAGTCACAGAAAACCAGGTGGGAAAGCATGTGTTTGTCTCAGAGACAAGAATCAAGAACCATGGGGTTACACAATTCAAGGCTAGTACAACAGCTCAGTGATGGCGTCAAGGGCTAGGCCCCTTTCTTCTTCCTGCTCCACCTTCCTTAGCATGGGAGGGTTTTCTGTATGATCGCAAAGTGGGAAAAGAGGAAAGGTGCAAAGACCAAATTGCTGAAGGCATATGTCAGCAGTTTGTCCACTTAAAAAGACTTCCTGGAAGCCATACCCAGTGCCTTTACACTTAAAACAATTGGCCAGATGACAAGAGTCTGGAAAGAAAAGTATTTTTGCTTTCCAGCTTTTATAGTAGAAGGCAAGGGACATGCAGGTTTTAGATGGTTTTGGAGTAGATAATGTGCATTGTTTGCCACAGAACCCAGTGCATGTTTATGGAATTAGTGGACAATATGCTTTAAATGACCCAGATCCATCTTCACCCAGGTTCCAGATTCAGATGAGTCATAGGTCAAATTCTTCAGTCTAAATGTCAGTCAAGTTGATAAAAATTCACTGCAAAGGAAAAAAGAAAATGATAATTGGATTATTCCAGATCACGAGAAGCACATGCCATTTAAGTCTCAGTATTTTCCTGGTTTGGGTTGTAATGTCCAACCTACCTTAAAGGAAATCTTTTCAAGATATGTTATCTTGCTACCATGAGGCAGTTGATGATTGATCACTTTTCAATGGTCAAAATATGTTATCAATATGATTATAACATAATATATTGAAGGGTTACTTCCTGAGACTTTGGGTAGTGTTATTTGCCCCAGCATATAATGACCCATGATGCTATGTAAAAAAAAAAATAAATAAATAAAAAAATTTTAATGTTTATTTATTTTTGAAAGAAAGAGAGGGCAAGTAGGGGAGGGGGCAGAGAGGCAGACACACACAGAATCCGAAGCAGGCTCCAGGCTCTAAGCTGTTGGCACAGAGCCCGACTTAGGACTCAAACTCACAAACCGCGAGATCATGACCTGAGCCGAAGTCAGACGCCACAGAGCCACCCAGGCGCCCCTAAAATTTTTTTTGGCCATACCTTTATTTTATTGTTACTCCCTTTTCTGTGGCAGCATAAGGAAATAAATAAGAGCATAGACACTGCAGTCAAACATGTGGTTTTGGATCCTGGCCCTATCATTTATTCGTTGTATTGCCTTGACCCAGATAATTCATCTTTCCAAGCCTTAGTTTTTCGTTGTTTATCTTTAAGTACACAGAGGAAACAATAGTAATTCTTTTATTTATTTATGAGGATATTGCAAAATGATATAAGTAGGGTCAGTAAGCACTGAATAAATGATGACCATTACCTCACCTTGCTCTGGATCACATAGAAAACTGTGTGTCAGTAGTAAACTGAAGAGATGCCTCTGTGACCAGCTTCCTGCATCAGCGTCATCTGAGAGGACTAATAAAAGAGCAGATTTCAAGGCTCAACCCTCCATGTTCTTTTTATGTCAATTAAAAGAAATTTATGTTTATTTTTGAGAGAGAGAGAGAGAGAGAGACAGAGTGCGAGCAGGGGAGGAACAGAGGGAGAAGGAGACACAGAATCCGAAGCAGGCTCCAGACTCCAAGCTGTCAGCACAGAGCCCAATGCGGGGCTCGAACCCACAAGGGCGAGATCATGACCTGAGGCAAAGTCGGACGCTCAACTGACTGAGCCACCCAGGCGCCCCCTTTTCATGTCAATTTTTAATAATAAATGGTCCAGGGTTAAATTTGTTTGTTGATTAAAATTTGAGAACCACTGCATTTCACCCTCAAGTAAGGATTTGTTGATCAGCTTAGCTTAATCTCTGTTAACAACCTTGGAGAAGTGCTGGGAATGATTTTAAGAATATGGATTCTGAGTTACATCTCAGTGTAGCCCAGATTCTAGAGCCATGTCACTGAGATTCAAATCTTAATTCTACAACTTAACTGTTTCCTTGGGGAAGTAATTTTAACTCTATTGGTCACAGTTTCCTTTTCTGTAAAACGAGGATAATAGTACCTATCTCATAGTGCTGTTAGGAAGAGTAAAATGCTGGGTGCGGGATGGGCTAAATGGATGATGGACATTAAGGAGGGCACCTGTTGGGATGAGCACTATGTGTTGTATGTAAGTGATGAAACCCTGGGTTCTACTCCTGAAACCAATACTACGCTGTAAGATAACTAACTTGAACTTAAATAATTTTTTTTTAAAAAAGAGGAGGAAAATGTTTAAATAAATGTGGTACTAAATATTATGTATAACAGATACTAATATTATAAGTAGCATTTTTATTTAAAATCCCCAGGGTGTAGGGGGATGGGCTAAATGGGTAAGGGGCATTAAGGAATCTACTCCTGAAATCATTGCTGCAGTATATGTTAACTAACTTGGATGTAAATTAAAAAAATAAAATCCCCAGGGTATATCTTAAGATTCCATATCTGTGATTCTCACTATAACTATACATTGTAATCACTGAGGAGCTCTGCAGATCCTGATGTCTAGGCCATACCCCAGAGCAATGAAAGCAGAAGTATATGTAGGTAGGATCTAGGTATGTGTTGTTGTGTTTTTTTTTGTTTGTTTGTTTTGTTTTTTCCCAGCGCTCCCAGGTAACTACAGTGGGTAGCCAAGACTGGGAACCACTCCTTGTCATTTAAAAGCTCTCCAGGTGATTCTGATGATCAGCGAATACTATCTGAAAGGGGTCTACTGGTAAATGGACTAGGGATTAATCTTTATTGAGGGAGGAAAGATTAAGAGCTCAGCCTCTGACCAGGAAAGCCTGCAGAGCACAGAGCTATTACAAAAGTACTGAATGTTGAAGGAAAAGCTGCTAAAAGAAAAGCTGTGAATGGAATAAAAATAAAAGGCACAGGGTTTAGAATCACTTAGACTAGGACTCCAGGCCCAGATCTCCTGTTTGTTAATGAGATACTTAAAACTCTGTAGAAGCCTCAATTTTCTCATTGCAAAATGTGGATATTTACTACCACATAAAGGTTGTTGTAAGGAGAAAATGTAAAGCTCTTAGTATACAGTGACCCCTACTTCATAGACATTAAATAAAAGTTTATTGTTATTGTTGCCTTTAGAAGCGAGGACTCTTGTGGCCCCTGGGTGCCTCAGTCGGTTAAGCATCCAACTTTAGCTCAGGTCATGATCTTGCTGTTCTCGTGTTCAAGCCCCGTGTCAGGCTCTGTGCTGACAGCTCAGAACCTGGAGCCTGCTTTGGATTCTGTGTCTCCCTCTCTCTGCCTCTCCCCCGCTCATGCTCTGTCTCTCTCTTTTTCTCAAAAATAAATAAACATTAAAAAATTTTTAAAAAGTGAGGATTATTGTATAGCTAAAATTAACAACACAGGAAACAACAATGTTGGCAGATGTGGGGAAACAGGAATCGTCTTACACTGTTGGGAATGCAAACTGGTGCAGCCACTCTGGAAAACGGTATGGAGGTTCTTCAAAAAGTTAGAAATAGAACTACCCTACACCCAGCAATTGCACTACTAGGTATTTCCCCAAAGGATACAAAAATACTAATTCGAAGGGATACACGCACCCCGATGTTTATGACTGATGAATGGATAAAGAAGATGTGTGTGTGTGTGTGTGTGTGTGTGTGTTACTCAGCCATTAAAAAGAATGAAACCTTGCCATTTGCAATGATGTGGGTGGAGCAAGGGAGTATGAGGCTAAGACAAATAAGTCAGTTAGGGAAAGAGAAATACCATATGACTTCACTCATATGTGGAATTTAAGAAATAAAATAAATGAACATGGTGCGGGGGGCAAACTAACAAACAGACTCTTAACTATAGAGAACAAAGTGATAGTTACTGTAAGGGAAGTGATAGGGGGATGGGTTAAATGGGTGATGGGGATTAAGGAAGGCACTTATGATGAGCACTGGGTTTTGTATGTAAATGATGAATCACTAAATTGTACACCTGAAAAAAAAAAGATTGTAATAATATTGTTTGGTGACAGATGTATCTGCACTTATTGTGATAAGCACTAAATAGCATATAGAATTCAAGAATCAGTATGTTTTATGCCCCAAACTAATATCACACTGTATGTTAATTATATTTCAATAAAAATTACTAATAAAAAAAAAGAAGTGCGGTTTAATGGAATCCAGAGTATGAGAAAGCGTGAGGGGGCAAAGGTAATACCCCAGCATTTGCTTAGGTAATGAGTAGGCGGATGAACCTGAGAAATGGTGGGCCAGAGGAGGAGTGGGTTTCTAGAAAATATTCTTGAGATCTTCTTGCTTTCATTGTTTGTCTGGCAGCCTCCCCATCCTTCCCTAATATTCCTCCTAACCTGAGCTAAACTAGTTAGCCCAAACTTCTATATTAGTAACCAAATTTGGTAGAATAGTTTCATAAAATAAGTGCAAGGAGGTTCTGAATAGGAACATTGTGTGGACTCATAACTAAACTATGCACACTTTATTGCATTAGTTTTAAAAGCAAGCATTTTTGCTGACTCAAAGGCTTCTTTTGCTCCCTTCCAGGTCCTGGCCTTGTAGGTTTCTGGTACTTTTACAGAGCTAAAAGGGATCAGAATTACTTTGAAAATTCCAGTCTCGTATCCAGTTTATCCACTCATCACCTCTTTGTTTGTAGCACCAGCCAAGTCTGGGCTGGAGGGATCTGATTTCTCCCACGTTTGGTTCTTAGACTTCTTTTGGCTTTTACCAACTGCTATATATCCCGTGACCTCATACTGCTCGATTCTCTTGGGTGGGTACCGACAAGATGGGTCAGGCTCCCGTGGGCTCCACTGTCCAGTTCTCTCCCTCTGATCACATAGGCATAGATGGCAGGCAGACACCAAGTCCATTGCGTTTCCTGTGCACCCAGGAAAGAGTCTAGTCTGCCTTCGTTCAGGCACCCCCAGTGGCTACCATTGGTTCTACTGTGAACACTTCTCAGTGACACAAGGGAAGCAAAGACAGTACTGTGACCCCAATTAGTGATGTAACACTTCTCCATGGATTTTTTTTTTTTCATCTCACAATTACTGTTTACTCAGGACTGGAAAAGGCCTATGGTGTAATGTGACAGGGCTGGCCCAGCCTTTATTTTTTATTTTTTATTTTTTATTTTTTATTTCTGGCCCAGCCTTTAATAGGATGTGCCTGGTTTCCTTGATCGCTTTTTTTGAATGATATATCTTAACCTTGAATGGTCACAGGAATCATCTGGAGCTTAAACAAACAAACAAACAAACAAACAAACAAAAATCCTGATGACTGGATCTCAGGCTTAGAGATTTTGATACAATTAGTGTGGGGTAGCAGACTGGTTTAAAAACTCTGCAAGTGATTCTAGTGACAGCCTTTGCTAAGGAACACTGTTTAGAATGGGGTGGTACTTAACACTAATTACTTTCATCCATGGGCTTTTATCAGTCATTCTGAGACCCTTGGAAAAACCCCATTTAGTGTTATCCAGGGCATTAAAGAATAATGAAAAATCATTTTATTTACTTTCTCAACAAATGGGGTCTGTGAACCGACAACTTTGGAATCGCTTGAAGTGTTTGTTTAAAAGGCAAATTCCTAGGCCTTACTTTCACAACCTTCTGAATTAACCTCTTTAAAGTGGGGGTGGGAGAGGGGTCATAAACATACATTTTAGTAATTTCCCCCAGGTGACTGTTAAGCATATTCATGGTTTAGAGCCATTAATCTGTACTTGAGTTCTTCAACCCCGACTGCACATTAGAATCACATAGGGGCTATAAAGATACCCATGCCAAATAGACCAGTGGTTCTCAACCTTGGCTGCACTTCAGCATCACCTGGAGGCTTTTTGAAAGCCTCATACCCAGGCCTTACTCTGCCAATCACATCAGAATCTCCCGGGTGGGACGTAAGCATCTATGGTTTTTACAACTCCCTAAGTGATACCAATCTACAGCCAAGGTTGAGAACCAATATTCTTTAAAAAATTTTTTTTTAATGTTTATTCATTTTTGAAAGACAGAGAGAGACAGAGCACAAGCAGGGGTGGGGCAGAGAGAGACGGGGGCACAGAATCTGCAGCAGGCTCCAGGCTCTGAGCTGTCAGCACAGAGCCTGATGCGGGGCTTGACCCACAAACCGTGACATCATGACCTGAGCCGAAGTCGGATGCCTAACTGACTGAGCCACCCAGGCGCCCCTGAGAACCAGTATTCTGAATATTCTGGTATAACCTGCGGGGTGGGGGGGAGATGAGTCCCAGGCGCTAATAATTTTTAAATGTACCTCAGATGAATGTAATGTTCAGCCAAGGTTGAGAACTCCTGAATATTCCGCTTGGTGTCATTTTCAGCTTTTCTGAACTTCCCTCAGTGTGGTTACTCAGTGCCCTTTAGCCTACAGATGCAGGCTTGCCTCCTTCCCCACACCAGATCCATGCCAGTCTTGACCAAGGTTCATAGTGATCTGGAGGTTTAGTCTCATGAGAAGTTGTGTCCACCTAGACATAAACCTCTAACCCTTTGAGTTAGTTTCATTAATTAATCTATTGCTCATTCTGTAAGTGTGTATCAAACACCTAATATTTGTCTAGTACTCTGCATTGAACAATGGATACAATGACAAATAAGATATTGTTCCTGGAATCTCAAGAAGCTTATAGATTTGCAAGGGTAAAGGGGCGTGTATACATGCAAACAGAGGTGTAGCGTTGAGTAGTATTTATTACAGTGGCTGAGTGAAAAGAGAAATGTAGAACATAGACATAGACATGTCTAAGGAGATGCTATTTAAGTCAAGTCTTCCATACATGATTTAAAACACCTTCCATGATTATGATATCTCTCTACTTCATCTCTTGCTACTCTTACTCTGGTTCCAATTTCAGCCTGCCTAATTCTTTTCAGTTCTCTGAATGCCCCACACTCTCTTACAAGTCTTCAACCTGCATTTATTTGCCTAGAACACTCTTCCCATTTTCCCCACCTGCACCTCCTACCTAGGATTCTGCTTAGCTGTTACTTCCACGAAGAGATCCTTCCTGACCTCCTGAGCTATAATAAATGTCTTTGTTATACATTCATCCACTAACTTTAAGCAAGTCTTTTATAGGACAAGCCCATTTTATTGCATGTCTGTGACTCCTCCCCCCTATCCCCCCGGCCAAACCTATAAATTTCATGCAAGTGACAGCAACCAGCTATCCCCTTCACCACTATGTCCCATGCATACTGCAGTGTCTGGCATTATTGGATGAATGAATTAACTGCATTCCAGGAATAAGGGATGATATGTGCAAAGCCATATAGGTATGGAAATCTGTGGCATGTCCTAGAATAGAAAATATTTTGGATGGCCAAAGTATAGAATGGGCAGGAGGAGGTTTCTAGAGATGAGTCTGGAGAGGATGGTTATTAAGGGCCCTGTATGTAACCCTATATGATCTGAACTTCACCCTGTAGGCAGTGGGAAGTCAGAGGTTTTATGTGGCGGAGTATAATAATGAGGTTTATCATTCAGGATAATCACTCTGGTAGCAAGGTGGAGGATGGAATGAACAAAAAAAGGCTAATTTAAAAAACAGTTGGGAGATGTTCCAGTAATACAGGTGAAAAATAATAAAGGCTTTTCTGAAGTAATCAAGCGAAAGGGCTCCATTCAAAACGTACATTTCAGATAGAATATACAGCTCTTACTGACTAACTGCATGTGGGGGTGAATGTGAAAGATGATGTTTAGCTTGGAGGACAGGCTTGGTAGGAATGCTATTCATGGAATTATGGAATAAGGAAAGAGAAGAACTAGTTTCAGGAAAAAAATTAATGAGCTCAGTTTGTAACAGTTGAGAGTTCCACATACCTGTAGACATCCATGTAGTCTTTTGTGTAGTTAAAGATGCATACGTTCTTAGCTTGGTAACTTATTGATTGTGGATACAGTTGGTATTGTCTAACTGACTACGTTGACTTCCAATTTACGCACAAAAAGACAAACTCTTCAGACTGGCAGTGTTGTGTTGATTTCATGATTTTTTCTTCATTGGGCCACAATTAACAATCAGTTGGCAATACTTCAAGGGAGAGTCTCCATTAAAGTCACTCACTAGTTATTTTCTTTGATAGAGACATATATGTATGCCATTCCCACCCAAATTCTGAGGAGGTAATGATTTTATTATAGGTAGCAATGCTGTTATATTTCTTTTTCATTTGATTGTGAGTTCAGAAAGGAAGTATGTCTTAACTCTTCCAGTTAAACTTAGTGCCAAGTCTAATGGGAAGAGAAATTAGTGGATGGATGGATGGATGGATGGATGAATTTATAATCTGACAGGGATATGGGATGCTTTCTGTAGCTAATCACTTAGAAACTGAAAACCTTCCATCTTAAACATAAATGCCTAAGTGACTGCACTGAGTTATTAACTACAACAGATAGAAGAGGTCACCGTAAGTTATTTTTAAAATGTCCTTTCATCGTATCATTTTCTCCAGGCACTACAAAACCATCCTGGGAATTTTAAAGCTATGGGTATAAAAGACAATGTTTCTTGGTACATTAACCTTTGATATTGTCCAGCAAAAGATGAACCTTTAACTTATTAGTGAATTTTTTTTGCTTGGTACTGTTCTTAGAAGCTGGTAGGTGGGTACACAATCAGATTATTTTAGGAAAATAACCTTATGGACCATATGAAGAGGCTGGAGAAGAAATGACTCTATTTGGATAGAGGGGAGATGATGATAAGGGCTTGGAATAATAATAGCCATATGGAGAAAGCCCATTCATTCATAAATTTATTCATTCCTTCCTTCATTCATTCATCAAATATTTATTCACTGTATTATACTATGGGGATGCCAAGGTGACCCAACTTAGATAGAGTTTGGGTAAGAGTTTAAACTGTAAGAGTTTATAGATAAACATTTGTTATATTAATAAATGTAAAATTGCAGATGTGATAAATGTGGTATGGGAAAGGAAAAGTCACACTGAAAACAACATCTCAGAGGTAAAATTGACAGGCTTTCTTTGGTTATTGGGGTATCGATGAAAGACACGCTACCTCTTCTTTCCCGAAATAATATTCAAACTGATTTGCGTGACAGAGAACATATATGAAATGCCATTAAAGAAGGTGTATTCAGTGACTAATTGCGAAGAACAAATTAAAATGACTTTTTATCAAAAGATGAGATCAATAAGCTATGAATTATAAGTTCTGATTTTGCAATTTATTCCACTTACTCATTACACCATCCCATTGGAATGATGGTACTTTGCTGATAAGAGACAGTTGACTCTAGATCCCTCTATTTTGATTCTTTTTTAGATGTCGCCAGAGCAATTGAATTACTGGAAAAACTACAGGAATCTGGAGAAGTACCAGTGCACAAGCTACAATCCCTCAAAAAAGTGCTTCAGAGTGAGTTTTGTACTGCTATTCGAGAGGTATGACACTAAAATTTTAATAACGATATTTAGCTATTTGTCTCCTGAATAGAAAAGATGTCTTTTCCACACAAACAGTTGAAATAGTTAAGATTGGAACTACATCTTAGCTTTCTGTTTTTAGCTGCTTGGACAGATGATAAAATATAATTTAGTCTGCTAAATTCATAAATTAGATCCAGTCAGGATTTATACAGTCATATAAAACCAAATGTTGACTTTATGGTACCAATGAGGTCACTGCCTCAGCAGGTAGCTGTTACTTACTTGCAGTCTAAGTTATTTAGTGGTCACATGAAGTCATATGGATACTCAGTTCAAAATAGTCATAATTAGTGGGGGATTGTGCTTTTCTTAAAACAGCATTCAACTGAATCTTAGATAAATCTGGAAGAGTAACCTCCTACTGACTAATGTTACAGTTATCCAAACATTACTGTCTAGTGCAATAATGGAAAACCTCTGAACAGACTGATATGCCCCTCTAACAAATCTTTGCGATGCTTTCCTTGCTAGAGATTTTAAGAAGCCTAACATAAAACAAGTGTGTAGAAATGACTGTTTGAATCTTGTATTGACTTGTGGTGGAACTGACTAGTCTGCTAATTAATTTAATTGTTAAAATAAAGTTCATTCAAGATGTATATACCATATTGTTTCTTGAATAAAATAATATTAAGTCCATCATTTCTTCCCCACCAGGTACTAAGCAGTAATTCATTAGTTAGGACCTGAAGTCCATAACTCCAGCGTATTTGCTCTGCTAGAAGTCCCCACTAATGAATTATTTACTGTCATCTCCCAAACCAGTTGAACCCAGTGACTTTCTGGAGAGTTTGTTGTAGCAGAGGACATACACTTGTCAAGGAATACTTGTTACCAACTTCCTTTCCTTTTTGCAACTCTACCTGTGGCCAATGCATATATTTTTACCTCAACAATGCTAATATATGAGTAGTCACTACATAAGAAAGACCCAGGTGACTAAGACAGAGACATACAAAACTTCTCTCACTATAGATTTAAACTGTAGCCTATCCAGTGAGGTACAGTTTGGATTTTGCTGAGATTTGATTTAGACTGTGCTTTGCTAAATCTTTATCAGGTGAAGTTGTTCACTATTTGATTTTTGTTTATAATGAACACAGCTTAAGTAAATAACCATAATTGTGTCTCCAAATTCTAACCTATGAATTTAACCAAAGGCTGAAAGGAAATTTCTGAAAGTGTATGAGTTCTCGGCCACTGACTGCTCAGTGGGAAAGGTATAGATATGTGGAAACCCCATGGGCCTCTTTCAGGTCAATTCCTATAGTCACTCTGTAGATCAAGGTTAAATCCCCTACACGCTCTTTTCTTCCTTCACAGAGTGCTTGCTACTCCCCTGAGATTTGATGGCCGACTTTTCATTTTTAGATATTCTATCATCTCTTTTACTTTCCACAGAACTAACTAAAGGATAGGACACATCAAATGTGTATCTCTGCTAACTGGGAATTTGGCATGTGAGCAATGCAAAGTCTCCACCTTTGTGGAATTTACATTCCAGTGAGAAAATGATGATAAATAAATATGCAATACAATGTCAAAGGGTGACAAAACTAGGGAAATAAAAGAAGCAGGATTAGGGGAAGTAGGAATAAAGCTCTATTAAGTTAGGGTGGTAGGAAAATAACCTAACTGAAGTAATGGAACAGGTCACAAGTATCAGTGGGATACAGTGTTCCAGGTGGAAGAAACCACAAGTACAAAAATCCAGAGCCAAGAATGATCTTAGTCCATGGAAGGAAGATCCCAAAAGCCAGAATGTATGCAGTGAAATAAGCCAGGTAGGCTTCCCAGAGGCAGCCAGAGAGCAGATCACATGAGGCCTTGCATGCTGTTGTTAGGAGATTGGATTTCATTCTAAGCATGATAGAAAGCCCTTGGAGAATTTTGCCTTGACCTGATTAGATTTTTAAAAGGTCTTTCTGAATGCTGTGAGAATACAAGTGTGTGGGCAAGAGAGGAAACAAGAGAGTCCAGTAACAAAGTAATGAGTAGATCAAGTGAGAGATGTGATGATGGTTGCTTGTGTGATAACAGTTTAAGCTGTGGGAAGTCTTCAGGTTCAATGTGTGTTTTTTGAGAGTAAAGTCAACAGGCACTGTTGATGCATTGGATGTATGGATGAGAGAGCAAGTCTCAATTGCCTTTTAGGTTTGGGCTTGAACAATTGGATGGATGGTTACATAAGGAAATAGAATCTTTGCAGTTGGACCAAGTTTGGAGAAGACTGTCCAAGAATTCTGTTATGGACAAAGCAAGTTGATGATGCTTTTCTGACATCCATGTAGAGAGTCTAACAGGCATCTAAGTCTGAAGCTTGGGGGAAAAGTTGGGTCTGGCGATGTAAATGTGGTATCGATATCTGTTCAAATAAATGCACAGACCTTTTTCTTTAAAGAGTTTACTAATGAAAAAGAGAATAAGAGTAAAATAGAAAAGAAATATGAAGACCTTGTATAGGCATTATAACTATATCTTTCAAACCTAGTTTGTGGTAAAGTGTCCTATATGCATCATTAGTGGTCCATGGAAATCTATAACTGAATTATGGGCAGTCCAATACTTTCAGAGGGAAAAAATCATATAATTTTTCTGCTTTACATTTTATAAATTTGGACTAGCAAGATTAATTTTAGATTCATACTAATGCCCTTATAATAATTTTGTCCTTTAAGGGCAATGCATGTTGTACAGATATTATTTTGATCAATTCATCTTGACCCACATTTTACACTAGTTTTATGATATTATTCATATTTAAGTTTGGAATGTACCTCATTATTCTCATTATATCACTTTACATTAACTACAGGAAGTAATGATAAAAATAGCAATAGGTATTCAATAATTCTGAATCATAGAATAATATTGCATAACCATCTAGTGAAAAGTTCTTCAATAAAAACATAAAATATGAACCCATGTTGCCAGACAGGTGAATGCACAAGCTGGTAAAGAAAAGTGCAGCTGGGAAGTATGGCAATATACAGTAATAAATATCTGAAAATTAAATTTTCTTGAGTCGAGAATCCTTTCCCTCCTGGTCTCTTGGGTACTGACTGTTCTACTGGCATGAAACCTTTGAAGGTTTAGTTTCCTATTCAAGTTATGCTTAGAATCTCGATGGTTAAATTATTTGAGTTTTTTCAGGAATATTTGTTAATTCATACTTTCCAATGTGACAGTTATTAATTTGGTCATAACAGGTAGAGAAAGGACAAAGAACTGCATGGGCGTCATTCTTAGTTGCATTCACCAGAGCAAAAACAGGTAAAGGTCATTGTCAACAAGTCTGTGAAACCCAAATTATTCTAAAAATAAAAAGGGAGAGAATCAGTTGCCAACTCTTTAAATTGCCATACACCTTACACTAGTGTAACAGTAGTTATAGTTACGTGTTGAGGCAATCCCATGTTTTGCTTTACATTTGGATGAAACCACTGAATCAGCTCTTGGCCTATGGGTAGCACTTATATGGGAAGAATGGTTTAATGAAATTTTACTTTGTTTTTTACTGAAAATGAATGATTAAAAGAGATTAGATGTTTTCTCTACTTAACTATTCTTCTGTAATCTGTAATAAAGATAGAAAAAATCATGTTGAGACCAGTACTGAAACAAGACCATGTATGTACCCAACTAACATTGATGTATTAATAAACGAGTTTCATTTGAATGCCAACCCACATACAGCTGTAGCCATAGAATAAAGGTAGTAGATGGCACTACTTACCTTGATATTTTATTTTCTGGTTGAAGGATCTCAAAGGACCTGATTAACAGTTAAATTGCACCATTCTGTGCAAGTAATTTTGGGGTACATGGCGATAAATGGACTGACACATGATGTTCCTTTTCCCATAGTGAGAGGTACCAGCTGACAAGAGAAAGTTCACAGAACTTTTTGAATGAGAGATGAAATAAAAAACTTTATGGTACTGATAGTCCCAGTAAGGGCCATTTCTGGGCCTTTTTAACTGTCTTTTTAAGTGTCTTCTTCAAGTTTTTGTTCATCACTGTATTATTTAGGTTGAACGACCTAAATTTATAAATTGAAATGTAAGGAAATACATGGGTTGAAATATAAGGATTGTAAAATGTTGGCTTTGGTAAGAGAATTTCCTATGAGACTTGAATGGTGAATTTGAATTGAATTTAAATAGTTCGATTACCAAGAGATGAACTTTTTCCTGACACTTCATATTCTTCATGCCTCAGAGAAAGAAATCAATAGTATATGAGCGGTTATATTTTAAGAGGACATCCCATTTCTGCAACACAGTTCAAAGAAATTCTTTCTGAAACTAAAATAATAAAAAATAAACAGACTTAATCTATTTACCATCACCATCTTCCAAGTTTTACAACATTTAGGCTTCCTGCTTTCCAGGGGAATGTGCTCATCAATCTGGTGTTTGATGTGCTGCTGAGAGTGGTCTGTGGTGAGGACTTGCTCCCGCATTTATGGCTGTCCTATGCATTTTTGAACCAAAAATGCAGAACCAAATGACACAGTCGCCAAAAACTGCCTTCCCTGGCCAACTGCCAGATGCTGTGTGTTAGTATTTTCTAATGTAGTAGAACTGTAGATTAAGAAAATAAACCAATTCCATATGGAATCATTCTGATAGTCAGGATTGTCGGAAAACATTCTAGTTCTCTTCTTCTCAGCACATGTTACAACTGGATTTCCCCATCCTCTTTAAGGCGAGATGTGGTTGATGCCTTGGCTAAGAAAGTGTGAGTGGAAACGGTGTGTGCCACTTCCTTGGTGAAACCTTTGAGTCAGTGCATGGTATGTTGTGTTCCTTGTCCTTTGCTATGTGACTAGTGATGTTTTTAGTTGGTGAATGATCAATCAGTCTGGGTTGCAGGGTGAGGAAATGAGAAATACAGGCTCTGCGAACCTTTTACGAACAGGTAGCTTGAACAAGAAATACACCTTTGTGACTCTAAGCCTCTAGAATATTGGGTTGGAACATAATCCAAGCCATCCTGACTGATAATACACAATCATCAAACCAAATTTAGCTTGGATAAAGGTTATAAGCAGTAGCAAGCATCATTTTAACCGCTGTAAAGCAAAATTAATGTTTAAAGTCTATTATTTTCAATAAGATATGATAAATCTTTTTAAAACTATATGAAATTAATAACCAATATAAGTACCACGCCCATGGGATGGTTCATAAATTTTAAAATCTGAGACACTTGGATCATAGATCTTGCTTCTAGATTATTTTCCATTTCCTCCTATTCTCACTTTTTCTCCCTGAGGATGGAGCCCATTAACCATCCAGAACCACCTCCTACCCCATCCAAGTCTTACACTGTTGCTTAATAAAGGGATTTCTTTGTTTATATACTAAAAGTTATAATCAACATGGAAGGAATAGTTAGGATGTATCAATCTGCTATTCAATTGCTCTTAGTCTCCAGTGAGATTCTTCCCCTGGAGAGAGCTGTAGATTAGGAATTACCATCACGGTGACTCCCACCAGTATCATGTGAAATTTCGCAGTGAGGCGTTCTGTCAGATCATGGGAAGCAGCAACATCATTAGAGCATTGTTGTAGTCAAGTCGACCAATGTTCAAATCCCAACTTGGCTGCTTATTTCAGAACTCTCTAATATTTTATTTGTCAACTTTTAATAATGGAATGATACCATCAGTCTTGAAGTGATTCTGATAGTTAGAGATCATATATGTAAAGTCACATAGTACAGAGTCTGGCATCCAATAATTACACAATCAATGGATGCTATTGTAATTAAAGGGTAGAGTCCTGAATTATCACTAGGTATAGTGTTTTGGTAAGTCAGGAAATGGGTAACAGATGGGAAGAGAAATGTTAGTTTCTATAGGCTAGATCTAAGAAAATCTATAAGACTAATAGACATAGTCATCGCCCCACCATTAATCATGAAAACAAAATAAATGGAGCCATTGTATTCTAATTCCACAATCATATGAGACATACCATTATGACACACATGTTTGTTTTTGGTGTTGTTCTGTACATCTTAATCTACTGTGTGGATGAAAACATGGTCAGCAAGTGTAATCAGCTTTATGAGAAAACTAATGATGCGTTGTGTGATAGAAAACAGGTTTAGAATTACCTTAAGAAAACATACTTGGATCAATCCTGACAAGATGAGATGAAATAAGGATACATAGAAAGAGAAAAAAGTTGGTGGTAGGGAAAGTGGAAGGGAAAGAAGGTAGAAAGGAAGAGATAGAGGGAAGGCAGAAAACAGGAAAGGAAGAAAGACAGGAAGAAAGGAAAGATGGAAGGCAGGCTGATGCTCAATCATGGCTTGTTGTTGTGTATTTAAAAAAATGGCAAGAACATGGAGTCAGAATGTTGACAATCGTTTCAGACAACCTGGACACAAATCCTTTAGCCATCTAATTATATGATCTTGTACTCGTTACTTAACTTCTATGTTCCTGGTTTTGTTTATTCTTTTTTTTAAAACATGAAATAAGACAATAATAACGTTGGGAAGATTAAATCAAATGAGATTAAAAACTATAAAATACCTTGACTAATACACTACCTAGCTAAAAGAGTAAGTAGTTAAGAAAGGGTAGTTACTCTGGTGAAAAATTCAGTGGCTTTTAGTGACAATACAATAAAATTTTATTGTATTCTGATAGAAATATTAGTTACAAATACAGAGAATAACAGTTCTGTAGTTACCAACCATCCAGACAAATGTAAATTTTTTTTCTCCATAGGAGGCTCACATTTAAAAAAAGTTTTTTTCATGTTTGTTTCTTTTTGAGAGAGTGAGCGCACGATCAGGGGAGGGGCAAAGGAGAGGGAGACACAATCTAAAGCAGGCTCCAGGCTCTGAGCTGTCAGCACAGAGGAGGCTCACATTTTAAGAAAGATGTTGGCAATCTGGAGTGGTTTTAGAATAAACCAATATAGTAAGGAATCTGGAAACCTTGCCATTTGACAAAAAGCTAAGGACTTGGTGATAGTTAGCCACAAAAGAAACAAAATCATGTGCAATATGCTTGTCATTTACTGTTTGGTAGGATGAGGTGAAAGGAAGGTAACCATGCTAGACCACTGGGTGAAAAGTAGAAGGATGCAGATAACTAGTGGTAACCAACAATGGGCTCATTTATAATGTAAGATGCTTCCTATAACAACAGCAAAGGTTAGATGATCATATTTCAGATCACTTTTTCACAAGAGCTTTTAGTTTAAGGTCATATATAAGCTTCATGTTATAGGTGAAGTAAAAGCAAATATACATGTATGCTTTTATAATGTAAATTATATAAATACTTGTATATAAATACATATAATTTACTTTCCCTATTTCTGTTCCCTTCCATTTACACGCAAAAAAATTTATGGCAAAATGTTTTTAATGTTTTACTTTAAACATGGATTTCATTATGTAAAATTAGCATCCTGTTATATAATGGCATTTAAAATAGCACTATATTCGCGGGAATTAACAAAAATATATCTGACATATGTTTACACATATCTTTCTGTTCGTATTGAACTTAAGTTGGCAGATGACAAAGGAAAGAAAGCTTGATGGCTCTTTCATTTCCTTTGATTTTATTTGCACTGCCAAATGTGATAGGACACAAAAGCCAGATTGTTTCTTGTGTGATAAGTTTCCTGCCAAGAAGAGCATGAAGTCAATAAAGCTTATTTCTGAACATCCTGAAAATACATTGCACAATATAGAATTTTTATTTTCTGTACCAAAACTTAGATTTGTCCCAGCATGTCTTGACACGTTTCCAAGCAAAAGGAACCAGGAATAATTGGAGAAATCTCGATCAAGTCCTGTACTTTAGAAACGTTTGAACTGGTGGGTTGCTCAGAAGCACGAGAACAGCAAAAATAGTGTCTCTGTTCACATGATATAACCTGCTTCTGAACTCTGACATTTTGCTAATATTTTGAACCAGTTATGGTGAAAATAACAGCTGTGCCATGTGTACTTGGCAGGCAATTAGTGAAAACTATGATTGTTGCAGTAAAGCTCTGATTTTTATCCATCATGTGAATGCTGATGGTCCTATTGAAGTCTATGTGTGTGTGCGCATGCGTGCCCATGTGTGTGCGTGCTTTTGTGTGTGTGCACATGTGGGTTACCCCATTGATATTTTAAAGACCAAGTTGTTCCAACAGTAGAAAGTTTCTTTGTTTTGCAAAAGTCCTAATGGAGGAAAACTCTTCATATTCTGTGTACATGTGGAGTACATACAGAGTTTCTCGGTCCAACATCCAGCTTGATTATTTTGGTGAAGAAGACAAAGCTTTTACTTTTTATGGAGGTTTATTACTTTTCAACATCAGCATGCATTAGTGTCAAAGATTCTGACAATTATCCTAAAAGATGCCTTGCCTGCTCTGTGAAAAGTGGTCCAGTAATTTCACAGTCATAGCTTGGAACCTATATTTACATTTTTATTTCTAAATAGAGCAAGCTGTGTTCTTTTTCACTGTCAAAAGTTGTTGTGGGGTTTTGGTTTTTTTTTTTTTTTTTTTTTTTTTTTTCGGTCTTTTTGGTTTTCTTTAGGCTTTCCAGAGGATATGTGTTAATGTACTTGGTTGAACTTGAGTCAGAAATTTCACTTTATTTATTTATTTATTTATTTACTTATTTATTTGTTTGTTTTAAGTGTCTGATTTATTTTTTGCTCTATCTTAGAACAGTTTGACAAGAGAGGTTCATTTGTGGCTAGACTTTCTTGTAGTAAACTCTAAGATGGCCGTAAGAAGGAGGCTAGTCATCAGATTCCAGATTCACGCATCTTGTATGACTGCTGCTAGCAATACCTGCCGTTTTGGAAGCAGAAGTTAGAGCCGAAAACTTGTGACCTTTCCAGAGCTACAGAAAGGATACCTGTGAGGGCAAAGGGAGTCAAAAATGAGAAAGCCTTGTCAGTTTAACCATGGAGAAGAACTACAACAACTGGAAAGACTGCAAAACTCTTTCAAAGGTTACTTCCGCTTAAATGATTTAAAATTGAAAAAAAAGGTTTCAAATGTCTTTCTTTGCTGACAGAGGCTGCATTGATGCCAACCTTTCTAAAAATAACTTCATTTACCTTGAGGACAAAGGATTTGGTAGGACCTAAATTCAACTTGAAGTGTCTTGAAGAAAGTGCAGGTGTCTTGACACAAGTCTGTTCTGCTGTAAGGGAATTTAATTCTGTTTGCTTTTAAAAGTGGTGTGAGTGACAACTTTGAGCCCTTGCTGGTATTAAAACAGACTCAACATTGATTGCATACTAAAAATGACATAAACATTTCCTTGTAAAAGATCACTCCAAATTTTGGCTTCTTCCAAATCAAACAGCCTTCTCATTGAAATTTATTTCAAGCAGACAAAAGTTTTCTTTTCCTTAATGTGATTTGGTTAATTGGGATTTTTTTTTTCAGAAAGCCACCATTAATTTTTACAGGAAAAAGTCACAGAATCTTCTGTAATAAATAAAATAGCTCCATGTCAAAGGCAAAAAGACGGCATGAACATTTACACACGATTGTATTTTTCTTGAGATAACACCGTAACTTCGGGAGATTCTCAAAAAGGCCCATGATATATCTTTCCATCTTACCTGCCAGAAAATGAAGACTACTCCCTAATAAAGGATTTTGGTATCAGTCTTGGTATACTACTGTATACCAGTATACTGTATACTGGTATACTACTTGACTAGTTGGTCTCCATCTCTAGAATCCTTCCAATTCGATGAATCTGTAGTTACATAGCAAGTAACCCATGTTTTTCTTCACATAAATGACATGGAACTATATAAGGCTCAGCATGTATGCATGGTAGGCATTTGTGACTCTGTGAGACTCTGTATGAATGGGTAGGGAAGACAGATACTATAAAGGTTTTTAAACTGGTAAAAATAATGAGAAAAGTAAATGTACTCATTTTATTGAGTTTTTCAAAGGATGTAATTTATAATTTTATCACAGAAAATTGTGAAAACAGAATGACAATTCACTAGAAACAGAATTTTTAAACTAAGTTATATTTCTGCAGCTTTCTCAGAAAAGAAACACTTGTAACAATGTGAGGAGTGTTTATAACATCAATATGTCACTTTCTGGTAGCAAGAACAGGGTCTGTATGGCAGGAACCATTTTAGACTATAATTGCACTAATGGGTCATTGATCTTAAAGGTATCTAAACAGACCCTCACAAGCAGTCTATAATGACTCTGAATGCTGTTAGCATCACTGTTGGGTAAATACTCAGCTTGGGCTTTCTATTTGCTGTAACAAATGGTAAAATAAACAGTACATATTTTCAGAAGCTTGTAATTACATGCACTTACATAGTAGTTCAAAATAATAGAGTCCTCCAAGAAGTTGTATTTTATATCAGTCAGATAAAGTGAACATCCTGTCTTCTGTTGAGATCATAGGACTGGAAATCAGAACTTCTATTTATGGCACTATGGATGACAATTTTTATTTCAGTGAACAAGTCATTTAACCTTTTATTCCCTCAGTATTGGCAACATATGTGTAGACAAGTCCAATTGTACAAGCCATCTAAAGTGAATGTTAAATTACAAATTGCCATTTAAAAAAATTTTTTTAATCTTTATTTTTGATAGAGAGAGACAGACAGACAGACAGAATGTGAGAGGGGGAGGAACTGAGAGAGAGGGAGATACAGAATCGGAAGCAGGCTCCAGGCTCCGAGCTGTCAGCACAGAGCCCGATGCAGCCTCGAACCAACGACCTCGAGATCACGACCTGAGCTGAAGTCGGACATTTAACCGACTGAGCCACCCAGGTGTAGTTCGTTTGTTTTGATTGCAATGTGATATTCCATTGTGTAATTTATTAACTCACTTTCTCATTGATGAGCATTTATGTTGTTTCCAAGTGCTTCTATGAACATACATGCATTTCTTGTCACATGACCAAGATTTATTTGGGGTACACATCTAAATCTGGAATTTCTGGATCGGAAGGTATACAAATACTCAACTTTAAGAGATAATGCCAAACAATTTTTAAAATTCGTTGCTCCCGTTTATACCTATAACAGCAAGCAATACAGAAATTGTGTATCCACATTACCTCCAGCATTGTCATAGGAGACATTTAAACTTTTATCAGTTGTGGGGCACCTGGGTGGCCCCACCACTTAACCTTCTGGCTTCGGCTCAGGTCTTCATCTCAGGGTTCGTGAGGTAGCGCCCCCATCAGGCTCTGCGCTGGCAGCACAGACCCCGCTTGGGATCCTCTGTCTCCCTCTCTCTCTGCTCCTCCCCTACTCTCTCTCTCTCTCTCTCTTTCTCTCTCTCGCAAAAAACAAACAAAAAAACACATATCAATTGAATATACTAAAATAATATTTCATTGCAGTCATCATTTGCATTTAGTTGATCACTAACTTGCTGCATAGCCCTTCTTATAATTACTGGCTGTGGATATTTCTTTTTCTGTGAAAAATTCGTTTGTGTATTTTTTTACTGATTTGTGCTTATATTTTTTTATATATTCTTGTTATTAACTTTTTACTGATGGTATATATAGTTCTCCTACATTGTATCTCCTACGTTATAATTTGTCTTCAAGGTGTCTTTATTTTTTTAGTTTTTTTAAGTTGAGGTGTTTTTAAAAAATTTTTTTTTATGTTTATTTATTCTTGAGAGAGAGAGAGAGAGCACGAGTGGGGGAGAGGCAGAGAGAGAGGGCGACACAGAATATAAAGCAGGCTCCAGGCTCTGAGCCCAGAGCCCAACGCAGGACTCAAACCCACAAACTGTGAGATAGTGACCTGAGCCAAAGTCAGGTGCTCAACTGACTGAGCCACCCAGATGCCTCTTAAGATATCTTTATACATACAGTTCTTAATTTTAAATATTCACATTGATTATTATTTTACCTTTTTGTATTTTTTTTAGTTTATTTTGAAAAAGAGAGAGTGCAAGCAGGGTAGCAGCAGAGAGAGGGAGAGCAAGAATCCCAAGCATCAAGCTCCATGTGGGACTCAAACTCATGAACCTTGAGATCATGACCTGAGCCAAAACCAAACATTGGATGCTTAACCGACTGAGCCACCTAGGTGCCCTCCATTGATTATCTTTTAAATAATCAATGCTTTTTTGGAGTATCTTACATAAGAAATATTTCCTACCCCAGTGTCTAAAAGATATTCATCTATGTTTTCTACTAAAAGTAAAATTTTTATTTTTGAAATTTATGTTCTTAATCCATCTAGAGTTGGTTTTTTTGTATGTAGTGTGAGGGAGGGATCTGATTTTGTCTTTTATCTATAAGGGTAAATATATCTTGCTCTATTTGTTGAATAATTCATAATTTTCTCTGTCACTTGCCCAATTAATTTATACCAGACTATGTACATGGATCTGTTTCTGAGTTTCTACTTAATTCATCAATTTCTCTGTTCCTTCATTCATGGCCTACCTATTTCATTTGGGAGAATCAAGGCAATGAGTTGGCATGGGGGGGGCACATAGTTTTAATCTTCACTTTTATTAGAAGAGTTATGAAATCTTATTGCATGTGTGTGTATGTGTGTGTTTGCATGAAGGTAAATTAATAAAAGCAAACCATTCATGCATCAGTGAACAATAAGTATGTGCCATAAACTAAAGATTATTATGATAACTCCAATTCTGTTTTTTGCACTGGAGGTACCATGGGGAAAGAAAAAAATAACATAGTTTAATGCTTTCAAACCGAGTAGTTTCACATTCATGATTTGTGGGTCTCTTTCAGTTTCCTTCATCAAGGTTAATTCGGGTTTTAAGTACAGTCATTAATCTTATTCAGCAGATGGCAGAGAATGTTTCAGTTATCATAGCAAAATTAGCGCCTACCATACTGTCTACCAAATAACGAGCATTTAATAAATATTTGCTGGATGCATGAACAAATTCATTAAGATGACCTTTTCATTAGTAGACAAACATATATTTGATTTTCATAGGCCTTGATTTTCAGATGGGATTCTGAGCTCATACAGATCCTAGACAAAACCTGATAACACTGCTAGTTTAGAATAAGATCTTACTTACGTTAAAATGGCTTCCAACCTTGAAAGGTGGTCAGTGATTATGGCTAAAATTTATTTGCATTGAAAAATTGTTTCCAGAGATGAAAACTGATCTTTAATTAACATAAAAATGTCAAGGTTTTTTATGTATTTGCATAAATATATACATTGGTACAGATGTGCAAATATGATTTGTTTTCATGTCATGAATGCATAACTATTGTATTTGACTTAAAATTTAGTAATGTGTATAAGGTGAAGAAGGAACCTTAGAAAGCCCATCATCCTGTAGTTCTTAGACATAGGGGAGTCATACACTTCTTTGTGAATCTCGTGATTGTGAATCTTGTGAAATTATGGATCATTTTTCAAGGAATATGTATATGCAAATTTTTTTGAATGCCAGCGGTTGGTAAATTATCTAAAACGGATCCATTTGGAGTCGTAAGCTGTTATAACTTTTTAATTTTAGAGCTGAGGAAATAGATCTGGAAAGTTTAAGTTGTCTTTCAAGCTAGTCAGTGCCCGAGTTAGTAACAGAGCAAAGTTTCCTGAACGTTAGTCCAGTTCTAATTCTATTTGCTATGGACAGTGGCAAAAACGGAACATTCTGGAATGTGGAAACAATGAAACATTATTTCACTACTTATCAGTAATGAGCCAAAATAATTGGAAAATTGCATCATGGTTCCCGTTTCTGTAATTTCTATTCATATCAGTGTTCCATGTGTACCAACAGCATTCTTTAATATTTTTGCCTTCTAGTTCTTTCTTTGCCCCATTTAACACAAGACAATGCATTGTGGCTTAGTAATATATCCTCTCATATGTTTGTAGTCCAAATTTCCAGGAGGCAGTGTAAAAGTTTAGTTACTAATCATTGTATAATTGGCATTATATCACCAAAAGCGTTAGGATATTTCCAGAAAATTTCAGTCCCTGCTGAAATCATTTAGTATTTTTGAGATCAGACTTTTCCAAATGTGTTTCAGGATCTATCACAAATATGCATGTCTATTCAAATATGCCTTTAGTCCTTTTCTTTCTATGTTAGCACTAGAAGCAGTGAAGCCATTTTCAACTAATAGATATTTTAGGGAGAATGCCTGCTCTCCCAGAAAAAGAAAAACCTATTACAGGTAATCTTGTCTTCCAGACTACTTGGTTTTCCTCATGTCTACCTCTCGATTATATAAGAGATACCAAATATTTATTAAGCCTAATACTTGGAAATTTTTTGAACTGCATTTTTTCCATGCTGTTTCCCATAGGTCAGCAATAGTGCATCCCAAATTTATCCCACTGCCTAAAGTCCTGCCCAGAATTACTTTGCAGTTCATTTCCCATTTGCTAGCACCTAGGGGTACAGTCACAGTTCTTAGGTAAGAGACAGTAATCTCTCTGAAAAGCATCTTTCCGAGTTTTTCAGGGGCTATGCCAAGAAATAAGCAAATATAAAAAAATAAACCCATCAACAAAAGGGACCAAAAGAGATACATCCTCATCTTCTCCTCAGTCTGACTTTCTTCGGGAAGGACGGGGCCAGTGACCAGAGACAAGTGACAGGGCATTCATAGAGGTGTGAATAAGCAACAGAAGCATTACCTTGATGACAGTAAACAGATGTGTGTTTTCCATATTAAATGCAGTAATGTCCCTCTTTATTTAAGGTCAAGAAAGGAGAGGGAAATTAGTGCTTCTGGAACACACAGTAGAATAGATAATTTCTCTCTCACTGATTTTGTTGACATCATTTTTTGCACACACCTTTCTAAACAATTCCCAGCTCCTGTCCACCTGGGGATATCAATATAGATATGCAGCCATGGCAAGGATGACAGTGCCACGCACATCTTTCTAAAGAATACCTGTGGCTAACCATTCGGAGGAATATAAACCCATATGGAGTCAATGTGGGAAAGGTTACTGGCAGTGCAGCAAAATTAAAGAATCCTACCTCCCGAGTTTCTAATTGAAAGGATATTCTGTTAAATTTCTTTTATGACCACCTGCTTGACTACCAGATATATTTTACCCCTTGTTTCGGAAAGTGAATTATAACTGGATTCTATTAAAATTTCTATGAAAATCATTCCATTTCCTCACAGATGGGATAGTAATTACTTCTGTGTCCAGGACAGAGACAAGCCAACGACCACTATACATTGAGAGAAATGGGATTGCTAGATATTAGCTAAGTAAATCAGACTTTCCTAAACAAGGTAAAAAAAAATATGTCTTTTATCCAGATATGACAAAGATCTGCATGTCAATTATATTTTGATAAAGATTAAAATGGCCAAATCGTAACATTGGAGAAATTTGAGGTCTTAGACAATTATAAAGACACCATAATAGTTCCATAGAACTTCTCAATAATAAATATTTTCAATGTCTGAAGATAGTCCCATGAGAGGACAATAATTTATTAGTTACTATGGTTGAAGAGTTTGTAATTATATGATTCAAATCACATTGTTGATATTTCATGCAAAGTACCTTGTCAAGCATAGGCAATTACTCAAACAATAGTTAGGAGGAAAAGATTCATTTAGAATGTTCATTTGCCTTAATTAATTTTGGCACATTACTACAGCCAAGGGAGGAATTTTTAAGATCTCCATGACATACTGATGGAAAATAATAGAGCCACTGAGTCATACTTGATACTCATATTTTCATCTTAGAAAGGATAAACTTGCGTAATAAAGAGTCCATTTAAAATGTTGATTTAATCATCATGGAATTAAAATTGTTTTTAACGAAATTGCCTATTAGTATAATTATGGCTTTACAATATTTGCATTGCCCAGTATAAAGACAAACTGAAATAGCCACACATTTAAACATGTGAATATATAAATGAATGTTCCCTAACTTGAATTTCTATATAATTAAAATTGGACCCAGTGAAGCTATAGCTTAGTAAAAGAAAATCTCAGAACATTTTTTTCTATTTTTAGTTTAGTTAGTTATAATGATCTACTAGTGAGAAAAATGAATAATGCCTAATGTGATTATATTCCATAAACTATTGCCATTTCCATAAAATATTTCCATTCTATAGAAGACAAAATGGCATTTTTTTCATTGAACTCCCAGTGATGAAAAGATTTATGTTTGTTAATTTATTATAAGACTTCAGAAAATTTGTGACCATCAGATACTTACATTTAATCTTGAAAGATGTTTTACAATGAATGCTTAATTAAACATGTGTTTACAAGCAAAATATTCACAACTTAATCATCTATCAAGCTATTTTGTTTATTCACTATCAAATGTTTAGAGGTTTACAAACATGGATTTTCTTTTAGGAAAGCAATATTTATAATTGTTAGAAAAACATATGCTTATTGAACTATATATTTCAGTGCATTTGGTATTGATGTACATATTGGCAGCTAAAAAAAGAGTAAAAGGAGAGTTTTCCTCAATGACTAATTTGAATTTAGAAAACTATTTAGTTGGATTTAAAAGCAGATGAATTGTAATTAAGCTTGTTGACTTGCTTTGCTAATATAGAAATAATTTTTTTAGAGATCTTGTTCCAGACACTGCAATTCAATATACATAATTTTATTTTAATGTAGCAGGTTATTTAGAAAATAAATTCATTATGTGTTGTGTGCTCACTGTGAGGGACATTTCCTGTTTCCCCATTCTTCTCCATTAGCTTCCCTTTCAATGAGCCTCTAAAAAATCAAGTAACCACTGATACATTCTCTTTACCTCCTCTCACCCACTGCTTTTATCCTCTAATGTGTCTGGAAGAGAGAAAGAAGCCGAATGAGATGGATACATTCCGCCCTCCCCCACCCCCGCCACGGTTTTCAGCTGAAGATTTCTTACTTCTGACTGTGATATCGGTTCTTTCAAAAATGTAGCAGTCACTAGTTTTGTGACCTCGGAGCTTAGATCATTTCTACGTGAATGCTTTTTCCATTTACAGAAGAATATTCCATTGACCTTTCCTAAGGTGTACAAATAATTCCTTCGAATCTTCGTTTGCGGCTAAAAATAGTACAGACACATCCCATTTGCAGTGTTCATGTACAGTGGTAAATTAGACACCAGATCAGTGAATCTGAAGGTACTCATGATAGTCAACAAAAATGTTTTCCCCTGTGCAAAGAAATACTCATTTTCCATTTGTAGCTGGCATGTAGAGGAGCTCGTGGTGAAAGAAATGACTCTACATAGTCTGGCCATAGTCCTGGCTCAGCCGGTTTTCCCCTGTTTATAATCTCTAGTCACAGGAGACTGTGTCTTCCTTTGTGGTCTCTCCCTGTAAGCCACAGATGGGGGCACCAAACACCTAGGAGGTGTTTGCGATGCCAGTTGTAATTTCATGTAGGTCTGCAACATTTCTTCTGTCCTCTCTGCTGGCTGAGCCCCCTGCTCGACTTCACATCAGCTGGTCCTCCATCCATCCTGTGCCCAGGACTTGTCCAGTACTTGTGTGTAGCATCGGTCTGATCACCTGGCCTGGCAGGATTGCCCTTTCTTTCTAATGAAGAGGAGAGGCTACTTGCTCTAGTTACTCCTCTGGAACTTCTCAAAGGTACCAAGTAAGACTGTGCAGTGCACGCCTTAAGGACATCACCCATTTCTGTGGTCATCCCGGATTTATATTTATTATTGCCATTTCCTGGCAGATGGCTGCGTCTTGAAGAAGTGCCAGCTTCTTCTAACTCGCACAGAGGCACCAATTGTGCTAAGTACGAGACTGGATTTCTCATAACATATTCCGTGTCATTTGGTCCGTTCATAATAGAATGGTAATACTTTGTCCACTGAAATTCTAAGAGGGATCTTGAGCCTATTAGGATTTAGCAGAAGTTCTCAAAGCCTTGCAACCAGCAAGCTGCCTCTCCTGAATTTAAGCATTCTTATACCCTTTAGCTTTCCTCGTACTGGTCACCTCTCTATAAACTCCAAAGTTCATGAGAAATGCTTACTGAAAATATCTGATTCTATAATTTTAAGCTTTGCCTGATTGGTTTACATGCAACACGCTTATGTAATTCATGACCCCTCAGTGCCCCGTGGGCTAAATTTGAGAGCATTCAAGTGTGGCCTTCTCTCAGACTGAAGAGAAGACAAAATGCATTATATATTATATATATTATGTACATTATGTATATACATTTGGTAGTGATGTACATATTGGCAGCTTAAAAAAGAGTAAAAGGAGAGTTTTCCTCAATGACTACTTTGAATATATGAAACTATAATATATATCATATATACACACACACATATATATATGGCTTTAGGCATAATTCAGTTATGCTTTTAATAGTTATATAGTCATCTAAATTTCTAACAATACATATACTACTGTATGGCCGTCTACTTCTTAGAATCTTCCAAAATACATGTTATTCAGTGAAATGATTTCCAAAAGTCTTTAAGAGTATGTCCATTCCAAGGATACCTGAGATGTGATTTTAAAAAATAAAGGGTTCCAACAGACATGGTTTTCAGCCCAAACCTCTGGGGAATCTTTGCCAAGAGCATCCCACAGTGCCTTGATGGAGTGCAATGCCCTGTGCCTGAATGACTCTGCACCCGGCCAACTCAACAGTCTCCCCAAGCAGTCTGAATTGAGTCGAAGGGACAGACATGCCCACAGAATTCCCCTCACAGAGGAATCCTCTAATTCATATTGACCAGAAAACATATGCATGTTAAATACTAAAGTGAGTTCCCATGAAGCCCTCGGTTGAACTTCATAGGCTTTTTGCTCATTTGTCTCATACACAACATGACATTTAAAAAAAAATTTTTTTTACTGTTTTATTTATTTTTGAGACAGAGAGAGACAGCATGAACAGGGGAGGGGCAGAGAGAGAGGGAGACACAGAATCAGAAGCAGGCTCCAGGCTCTCAGCCATCAGCCCAGAGCCCGATGCGGGGCTCGAACTCACGGACCGTGAGATCGTGACCTGAGCTGAAGTCAGACACTTAACCGACTGAGCCACCCAGGCGCCCCACAACATGACATTTTAAAATAAAGTTTAAGATACTTTGGCTTAAATGGTTAAATGCCAATGCCTTTTCTGCACCTAATTCAAAACTAAGGCCACCTTACCTTCTTCACCTTGTGGCTTCTCCTTGCAGCTTCTTGATGGCAGTCATGTCACTGTATAGATTAGGTGTCACATCCTTATCAACCTTAAGTGCCAAATACAGAGCAGTTGTGATGCAGTGGGTCTGGGTTTTGACATTGGAGAACAGTCTCTGCTCTAGGGTTTCCTCAAGGGTGAGCCCATCCTGCTACGTGATAGTGATTAATAACTGATAGAAACCCACTTGTGAAACCAGCCAAGAGGCAAATTGCGGCCTTCAGTGATCTTATCCAATAGGTTTTATATGCTCACTTCATTAATTAAAGCTGAGTAATAAGTTGGCAGGTAGTGTTTCTGATCTATCTTGTCAGGGGACAGTTAAATGAGATACTAGCCACTTCTTGGTTTCTGAATTAATTAGTTCCTGGCAAGTTTGACCTAAAAGACAAATAACACACAGCTGTGGAGAAAGGCATACTTCCTGTCTGGTTCTTTCCTGTTTTACCGGCAGAGCTGATGTCCCTGTGTCCTTGAGTAGGCAAACACTGACATGTTGGAAGAACTCTGCGAGTGATTGTCTTGCTACTACAGATGGGCTCGCATAATTACTATTACACTCTTGTGGGAGGCAACTTCAGCATTACCAAGAGAAGGAATGCTACCAAGGTGCAGTCAAGTTGCTAACCATCCATTATTTCACTACAGGAGGCCCAGAGTAGCTGCTTCCAGCTTTTCCTTTGCTCTGCTGTCAATATAGTAACACTTCAGGGATAAGCATGTTTGTGCGGACTGTATACATGAAGTATACTTAAATGCAAATCAAAATTCTACTAATGTTAAATTGGCAATATAAAACACATGTGGCAGACATTTTTTTTTACACATTTCTGGGTCTGAAGGGAATGGGTTGCAAATACTAACAAAATGAAAATTGAAAAAAACTGGAATGTACTATAATAAGACTGGGCCACCAAGGACATGCTTTAAGAATGGGATTGTTTTGGGGTCCCTGGGTGGCTCAGTTGGCTAAGCATCCAACTCTTGATTTTGGCTCAGGTCATGATCTCATGGTTCGTGGGATCAAGCCCCATGCTAGACTCTTGAGATTCTCTCTCTCCCCTGCTCATGCTCTGTCTCTGTCTCTGAAAAATAAATAAATAAACATTAAAAAAATGAATGGGATTATTTCCAGTTGATATTCCTCTGAGCCCTGCCACCTTCATAATTTCTTATTTTTATTGAGCAAAGAAAAATGGAAGAAAAAATGCATAGAAGTTTTATTTAAGAGGACACCTACACAAGCGATGGAGTAGAATATGGAAGAAAAAGAAAGAGCAGGCACTCCATGTTTTCTACCAAAAAGCTTTCATCACTTCTCTTCAACTGCCAGAAATATAATTTTATTTAGGTGCCTACACCTCCCAGCATAATCCAGGAAAGGGTGAATTTACTCCCTCAGCTAGGAGGGTAAATCTGATTGGCTTAATCTAAGACAGATGCCACAGTGTCATTCCCCTTGTGAATGATTGGTTTAGCAGGGTGGGGAAGTCACCCTGATCTAGCTAATGTGGCATGAGGGGAAGTCAGATGACATGTTTCTGAGGAATGTATCATAGCTATTAAAAAGAGACATAGGAACAGATGATTACCTCTTTTCCACTGGATATTGTCCTGTCTGGATGTGATTTTTGGAATGATGACAGCCTTTGGAGGGCTACAAAGAGAACTTGCCTCCAAAGACAAGGCTGACATTCAGAGCATTCCAGAGGAGTAAAAACCAGGGTCTCTGATGAAAAGGTTAAGTCCCTGAGCTAATTCTCTAGATTCTTCTCATCTTGAACTTTCCTCAGTGTTTGAGCCGGTGTTTCCCAAACTTTGCTGCACATGAGAATCACTGGGATATCTCTGAAAGTCCCCAATGCCCAGCCCTCACCCCACTGCAGTTGGATCAGAATATTGGGTAGGAGCCAGATATCAGTTTATTTTAAGGATCCCCAGGTGATTTCATTATGTAGCAACATTTGGAAACCATCTGGTTTGAACCATTTTGAAGTATATCTTTTGTTATTTCCATTTGAGTGCTTCCCAACTGAAATGACAGAATTCAAACAAACAAAAACAAAACAAAAAACATTATTTGCATTATATGAGTAGCTACACTGAATAAGAAAACAGAAACAATATTAAGAAGAGTATAATAGTAAAAAATGCTTTCATAGTTTTCAAGAGGAATTCTACTTCAGTTACTAAGCAATTTAATTGAACCATATTCAAATGTAATCAAGTACCTACAACTCTTGATAGAATAGTCTTACTGAATATTTCCTTTTATACAGCTTCATAGCTATTTAATAACCTGAAGTTTAATTTATGTAAAATAATTAAGAGTGAGAGAACCCTTCCATCTTTATTAAATTTAGTCCTTAAAGAATGTCCACAAAACAGAAACAAATGTTGGCTTCTATTATATATAATTTCAAGAAAGGAAGACTCATTATCCTTATCAGCTATTACAAATAACCCCTAACCACACATGCAAACACACACACACACACACACACACACACATTGAATTTATGAAACCATCTAAGAAATGGTCCATAGTGACTTACACTCCACATGGATAGACAAGGCAAAAACCTAACAGCTCACTATGACTCTATGACTTAACCAAAAAGAAACATTTTCTACTCTCCAGAAGGCTGTATACTTTCTCTCATTTTCAGGGGGTGATCTTCCTGTCTTCTACCTCGTCAGGGTGGAGATTACAGAGCAATAACCCTTCAGCTGTCTCCTTATTTAAGAGCCAGAGGGCAGCAGCCTGCGTCTCTTTCCACACTTTTAAAACACTGCAGTGGACTTAGGATCTTGCTGAGAATCTGTGTCATCCCCAGTCCAAGAGTGGAAAGTTTTGGTACCCTACGCTTTGACCTTGTTTGTGATCATACTACCTCATAATCTAACATGATGGCTTCCAGAAAAAACCTCCAGTGTTTGCAGAAATGTTCCTGGTATCACCTACCTATCATTGATTCCATTCCTCTTCTTCACTGCTCAGTTATTGGACCAGGGCCTTTACTTCCTACTTTGTCTTCAAGTAAGATCATAAAAACTGGATAGGTATTATGTAAGTAGGCATCCCTAATCTCATTAGATAGAATGATAGGCCACTCAATTTTTTTAAATTTTTTATTTTATTTCATTTTTTTAAGATTCAAGGATTATTTATTTATTTATTTATTTAATATAGTTTATTGTCAAGTTAGCTAATGTACAGTGGAAACAGTGTGCTCTTGGCTTTGGCAGTAGATTCCCATAATTCATCGCTTACATGCAACACCCAGTGCTCATCCCATCAAGTGCCCTCCTCGATGCCCATGACCTGTTTTTCCCTTCCCTTCTGCCCCGCATCAACCCTCAGTTTGTTCTCTGTATTTAAGAGTCTCTTATTGTTTGCCTCCCACTCTGTTTGAAACTACTTTTTCCCCTTCCCTCCCCCCATGGTCTTCTATTAAGTTTCTCAAATTCCACGTATGAGTGACATATATGCTATCTCTCTCTTTTTCTGACTGACTTATTTTACTTAGCATAATACCCTCCAGCTCCATCCACGTTGCTGCCAATGGCAAGATTTCATTCTTTCTCATTGCCAAGTAGTATTCCATTGTATATATAAGCTGTATCTTCTTTATCCATTCATCAGTTGGTGGACATTTGGGCTCTTTCCATAATTTGGCTATTGTTGATAGTGCTGCTATAAACATTGGGGTACATGGGCCCCTATGAATCAGCACTCCTCTATCCTTTGGAGAAATTCCTAGTAATGCTATTGCTGAATTGTAAGGTAATTCTATTTTTAATTTTTTGAGGAAACTCCACACTAGTTTCCAGAGTGGCTGCACCAGTTTGCATTCCCACCAGCAGTTCAAGAGGGTTCCCATTTCTCCACATCCTTTTCAACATCTGTTGTTTCCTGAGTTGTTAATTTTAGCTATCCTGACCTGTGTGAGGTGGTACCTTAATGTGGTTTTGATTTGTATTTCCCTGATGATGAACGATGTTGAGCATCTTTTCATATGTCTGTTGGCCATCTGGATGTCTTCTTTGGAGAAGTGTCTATTCATGTCTTCTGCCCATTTCTTCATTGTATTATTTGTTTTTTGGGTGTTGAGTTTGGTAAATTCCTTATAGATTTTGGATACTAACCCTTTATCCAATATGTCATTTCCAAATATCTTCTCCCATTCCGTTGGTTGCCTTTTAGCTTTGTGATTGTTTCCTTTGCTGTGCAGAAGCTTTTCATCTCGATGAGGTCCCAATAGTTCATTTTTGCTTTTATTTCCCTTGCCTTCAGAGACATGTTGAGTAAGAAGTTGCTGTGGCTGAGGTCAAAGAGGTCATTGCCTGTTTTCTCCTCTAGAGTTTTAATGGTTTTCTGTCTCACATTTAGGTCTTTCATCCAAATTGAGTTTATTTTTGTGTATGGTATAAGAAACTGGTCCAGTTTCATTCTTCTGCATGTTGCTGTCCAGTTCTCCCAGCACCATTTGCTAAAGAGACTGTCTTTTTTCCATCAGATACTCTTCCTGCTTTGTCAAAGATTCATTGGCCATACATTTGTGGGTCCAATTCTGGGTTCTCTATTTGATTCCATTGGTCTATGTGTCTGTTTTTGTGCCAATACCACACTGTCTTGATGATTACAGCTTTGTAGTACAGGCTGAAGTCCGGGATTATGATGCCTCTGGATTTGGTTTTGTTTTTCAACATTACTTTGGCTATTCATGGTCTTTTGTGGTTCCATACAAATTTTAAGACTGTTTTGTTTTAGCTCAGAAGAATGCTGGTGCTATTTTGATTGGGATTGCATTGAATGTGTAGATCCACTTAATTTTTTTTTTTAAAAAGCCTTGTAAATTGACAGATAAATGGACTTTGCATTTCATTGGTCACACCAGTGTAGAATTTTTAAAATTTTACAATACAGAGAGATAATTTCCTCAACACATGAGAAAAGTGACTATCCAATCTTTTTTTTTAAATAAAAGACTTTTGAAAATATGTATTTACATAGGTTGGTAAGAACGTAATATAGAGGGCACTATAGATTTAGAAATAGGCATGGTATCAGGAGGCTTTTTTCTTTTAGTGCTGAGTTACTCTGACAATTATTTCTGATAAAAATGAATGGGCAATGTGACAGAAATAATTAGTGGCTGAGAGAGGGATTGTTTGCAACAATCTGAATTGATAACATTTACCTGATTGAGGATACGTAGTAATGAAGCACTTCAACCTGATTAAACTTTCTGAGCTTTTCTTCCCCCTTTTGAAACTGAGATTTTTACAGGATTTAATTTGAAGGATATGGAAATACAAAGGCAGATTTTCGTCACGCCTAAGGACAGGTTAATAATGCATTCAGATTCACATCATCTTCCATGTTGATAAAACTGACCTACTTTTTCTTCAAGAGAGGAAATGTCTTATGAAATATTTTCACATTAAAAATATTGCATTTTGGTGTCTTTCTTCTTACATTCTATAATTAAACCTGGCATATCACTTCCAAAAGTTAAATGAAGTTTAGTTCATTTTCAGGTCTGGGCTGTGTAATGAGTTAGCATCTCCATTGCTCGAGACGAGTGGCATTTGCTGCTTTGCATGCCAGGGAATTTTTCCGACAGTAGTGATAATGATGCAGATGTTTTTCTTTGTAGGGATCTTCCAACAATATCCCTAATGAAAACACATGCCTACTTCCTGGCAAATAAAAACAATCATTTTTGAAAGCAAGAAAATCCAAATGCTTTCATCCTAAGATGGCAAATGTAAACAGTCCATTATTTTTGTCCCATCATTTTTGCTGTGTTCTGTTGCAGCAATAAAGTGGTTCTTTTCTTTTACTTTTTTTTTTCTGACCCTGATATGGAACCAACTTTTACAAAATCTTATGCAGGTTCCAAGTAGAGAGGGGGAAGTGTGATAAGCAGTGCAGTTGTAGTGAGAGCAGAGGGTCAAGCCTTGTGAATTGACTTTCATTTGCCATCTCATCTTGAACCTTAGGTCCGGGTAAACTGATTTCCTATCAAGAAAGAAAGAAATACAGTTGCTAGAAGTAATATGCCCTTAAACTTAGGAATGTAACTTTGGCTTTTGAGATGTATATAGATGAAAATAATGAACGATCTTTGTAAATCTGTATAATAAATAATCTTTAACAAATCCTTTTACGGGTATAATTGGTATATAATTGAACAAATCTTTTTACATTGGAAAAAATGTGAAATTTTGCAAAAATGCAGCTGAGATTTTCACAAAGCCAAACTCTAGATATATTTTGGGGTTAAAGTGAATGTTTGCTGCTGCTCTTTCCTCAAAGGAACATTTTAATGTGTTCCAAAACACAAGCCTTTCATCAGTTACCTTTTAAAAGAGAATTTCCACATGTACACACAAGAGATGCCCTTTCTCCATTTGTTTTTTAAAATGTTATTTTATTGTAGTAAGAACACTTAATATGAGATTTATCTTCTGAACAAATTGTTAAATGTACCATGCGGTATTTTTGACTATAGCTACAATGTTGTACAGCAGATCTCTAGAATTTACCTTGCTTAATTGAAACTTTATGCCCATTGTTTACAAACTCCCCATTTCTCCATACCCCCAGCCCCTAGCAACCATTATCATTCCATTCTTTGAGTCTATTAATTTGATTATTTTATATCCCTCACTTAAGTGGAATCGTGAAGTATCTGTCTTTCTGTGACTACCTTATTTCACTCAAACCAAAGACAACACATGTTGGTTAGGATGTGGAAAAATTTAGAACCCTTGCACATGGTTGGTGGGAATGCAAAATGGCATAGTTGTTACGGAAAACAGTATGCAGGTTCCTCAAAAAGTTAGAAATAGAACTACCATATGACGGAGCAGTCACACTTTTGAGTATTTATGCAAAAGAATTGAAATGAAGATCTTGAAAAGGTATGCATGCCCTGAAAGTCATGACAGCCTTATTCCTAAGCATCATAGCAAGCCTGACCCACACCAATAGATGGGGTACAGAATAGGGTAAAGGCCAGAGATATCTGTTATAGCCATTGCTTGGTCATTAAAAAAATACAGTATTTTAAATTTACTTGTTTATATTAAGAGAAGTATGTCAAAATGCCACATCAGGTGGACCATATCAAAGTATTCTCATTTTCAAAACTTATTTACTACCACAAGGAATATTTTGAGCCTCTTTTCTGTCCTTCTTGGGTGAATGACCTATCATAATCATAGGACATATAGGTAAACAACTCATCAGAATAGAATGGGGAGGAACCTGAGCAGTATGGATAATTAAAGCCAAATAAAATCTGTCATTAGGAACAACTTGGTTGTGTGCACCCATGGGTAAGTGATTTTGTTCTCTCTCTTATCCGTGAGAGGACACACTGATTGCCCTTCTGTATGACCAAACTTAGAATATTTTTAGGCTCTACCTTCATAAACAAAGTATGGTTAATTATGTTTATTTACCTACTCTACTTCAATTACCTTTTTAATCTGACTAGAAAATGGAGAACAAAATCACCAATTTCTGTGTGTCTCTTTAGCCCTTGAATGAATGAGCTTGAAATAGAACTGTAACAGAAGTCTGCCTTAAGCCAGCAGTTTTAAAATCCCCTTCATTTCCTCCCTCTTTCTTTTTATCAAACCTGCACATGTTTAAGAGCTAGGGGGTCGTCTTTGAGAACAAATTAGAACTTAGCAATTGTTTTATGGGCTTTACGAGATTAATTAAACAGAGCAAAGCCTGGTGCCTTGAACATAAGCTGAATTTAATAGAGCACATCAGAGAAGACGAAATGGAAAACTGTTCACAAAGAGGATAGTCTGGTGTTTTGGTAACAGTGAGCCAGGACAGTGTCAGGAAAGGCAAGCGTTTTCTGATAGTTTTCGTTTTGCAGTTTTCATTTCTTAAATGAATTATCTTTGCACAGTCCATCTTCATTATTCATGTACTCCGTATTTGTGAATTCACCTATTTGCTAAAATTTATTTTGTGGTCATTCTCTAATAACCATTCTCTCAAAACTCTGTTTGCACAGAGTTGTGAAAAACGTGAGTCACCTTCCTGTTTCATGGAAGTACCTTCATGTTTCTGGTTGAGACAAAACGAGGCAGTGCTCCACTTTCTTGTTTCAGCTCTTATATGGTAAAGATGTTTTACATGTTTAGTGTCATGTTTATTTAGTGTCATGCTTATCTCATTTTTGTATTTTGGTGGTTTTGCTGTTTGAATCGGCTCCCATGCATAGTGGTAAAGTGCAGTCCAATGTTCCTAAGTACAAGAAGGCTGGGATGTGTCTTACCGGAGAGAGCTCTTACTAGATTAACTTTGTGCAGGCATACGTTATATAGTGCTGTTGGCCTTGAGTTCAATGTTAATGATCAAAAATACTTATTGAGTAAAGTGTCTTTAAACAAAAAACACACATAAAACAAGTTAACAAAATGATAGGTTGATGGAAGTGTTGTGACCAGAGGCTTGTAGGAACCTAGCCCTGCATTTCCCGTAAGAACAATGGCTCAGTGTTTGCTAATTCAGCACTTGCAGACTTTATAGACCATAACTATGACAAGTAACAAGAATCAGTTGTAGTGCTCATTTTCAATATAATCTCTCAAGAAGAGAGATCAGGACCAGGAATGCCGTTGTACAATATAAAGTTTCATAATTTATTATTTTCCAAGATACCTAGAAATTATGATGAAGCTATTTGTATGAGTTTCACAGAGATCACCAAAATGTGCCTCGCTGTAGGGTTGGTGGCAGCTGAAGGACTTGGTCAGAGCTCAGACAGTTATAACATCTGCCTCCTGGTAACTTTTTTGGAAAAGAACCGTATCTTCTACTTCTCTGTTTTGAAGATTTATTTTGAGAACTGCACAACCACTATCTAAAAAGTCTTTATTTTTTGAAGTTTATTTATTTATGTTGAGAGAGAACAAGAGTGTGAATAAGGGAGAGGTGGAGAGAGAGGGAGAGAGAGAATCCCAAGCAGGCCCCTTGCTTACAGTGTGGAGCTTGATCTCCCCACCAGAGATCAGGACCTGAGCCAAAATCAAGAGTCGGATGCTTAACTGACTGACCCACACAGGTGCCCCTAAAAAGTCTTTAAGTGGTAAGTTAGCACATCCTTTAAAAATATTTTCTAAATAGTAGGAGGAATCATGGAACATATACAAGGTTGGAGTGATGATGCAATCTTAGTAGTTTGGTATTAAAACCCAGACCAAAACTCAGGATTCTTTTTTGCTCATTTTTCAATATGTGCCTGTAATCTCTCATGTTCTGAAAGTTCATTTATTAAATGATCTTTTCTGGCAATTACCTAATTTCAGACATATCTGTTTTAAGCATGCTTGGGTGGCTCAGTCAGCTAAGTGTCCTATTTCAGGTCAGGTCATGATCTTGCAGTTTGTGGGTTCAAGCCCTGCATCAGGCTCTTTGCTGATAGCTCAGAGACTGGAGTCTGCTTTGGATTCTGTGTCTCCCTCTCTCTCTGTCCCTTCCCCACTTGCAGTCTGTCTCTTTGTCTCTCTCTCTCAAAATAATAAATCAATATTAAAAAAAAAGAAATGCCTGTTTTAGTAATTTTCTTACTTATTATGGAAAATTTTATCTATAGCAAAAATTACTTCCTGTAGTAAGTATAAGAAAACTTTGTTTCTGTATACCAAATAAATTGGCAGGAGGTTCAGATAGGGAATTACTAGAATTAATTTGTTAATATCTTCTCTTTTTATTGAACTGTAATCCAGTTTTAACATTATTAAACTTTCAAGTAATCAAGTAGAAAGAAAAATGGTAAAACAATACAAAAGTAATTGGTAGATTATAACAGTAAGTCATGCAATCTGATCCAAATGTTTTTTTTTGCATGAGCAACAAACATTTGTGGTTTAAAAATCATATGACTATCACCAATAGGATTTTTTCTAATTCACACTTTCTTATGAAAATCGGAATTTTAGGCACTACCTAACACGATTGTGCATTAGGATTCTGATGAGTAATGATCATGTATACAGGCTGCTTTTGTGTTTTAATGAGCTGGCTATGCTAATTGGTAAAATGCTGAGTTTAATTTTATTTTTATATGCTAACTTTTTATGCTTAGGACGTAAAGAAAATCAGGACAAGTCTAATGTATATTTGGCAGTAAACATATTCTAATTGATCAAGAAATAATTATAGTCTATTTCTCTTTTCTATCGACCCTATCCCATTCCTTCCATTGTTTAACAGACTTCTAGTTACAAGTAAATGGGCCTGTATTTCCTTGAGTCTATCTGAACATAAGTGAGAAGAGATAGGAATGAATAAGCATCAAGTATATAAACTATAGCAGGAAGGGTAATTGATAAATTCACATGGACAGATGGTAAGATCTATACCTAGAGTATAGAGTGACTCTTATTTTCCTATCATCCTTTCATAAATATGTCATGGCACATTTTATAAGATCAGATATGATGGCACCATTAAAATAATGTGAAAGAGTATTTAATAAATGGGAAAAATATTCTCAATATTTTAAGTAAAAAATTGATTGTAAAAAGTATACAGTGACTGAATTGATGTTGATTTTTTAAACAAATAAGGCAGACTGGAAATAAGTCTCCCAAAATGTTGACAGTAGTTGTATCCTGATATGGAATTATAAATTATTTTAATATTTTTGCTTATACAGGTCTATATTGTGCAAATTTTGTGTAATGTATATGAATTGCTTTTACTGTCAACTCACTTTTACAAAATGCACTTCTTAGTATTCTCTTTCTCTTGAATATATTCCATTTTAAAAGGCATATATGCGAGTTATATAAATTCAAAACGGGTGCCTGGGTGGCTCAGTCAGTTGAGAATCTGACTCTTGATTTTGCCCCAGGTCATGATCCCAGGGTCGTGGGATTGAACCTCACATCAGGCTCCACACTAAGTGTGGATTCTCTCTTTCCCTCTGCTCCTCACCCACTCGGGTGCAAGTGTGCACACACTCTCTCTTTCTCTCGAAAAATAAAATAAGACTAAGGCTTGGCTGATAAATTACCTAAGTAGGTATCAGAGCCCCTCAAGACCTCCTTATCTTCCCACCCTAAATTTCTCCTAGAGGTTAGCGTATACACAGAGGGCTTCATTTGCCAACTGAGTAGATCACTCACAAATTATATCTTACAGTCTATATTCTTCCTCTGATCTTCAGATCTACATATCTAGGTGTCTGCTGAACATCTCTTAGAGATCACAAGGCAGCTCATACAATATCATCCAAAGTCAAACCCATTATCTTGCATGCCTGCCCACACCTCTAACCTGGACCTCTTTCCATCTTTTCTCACCCAGAGCCTACCAACACCAAGCTCCATTCGGTCTACTCCTTAATTGTATCCACTAATTTGCTCTGAATTGCATCCAACACTTCCTGCCTGCCAAACTATAATAGTCTCCTTTTCCATCACAGTTCATTTATGATGTCCCAAATATTGTGTGGGACACACTTAAACTAAAAATCTGCTCATTGTCTGAAATTCCAATTTAATTGAGCATCCCTTATTTTTACTACTACCTCTGGAAACCCATTATTAGCCATAATAATTTTAACTCAAACAACTGAATAATCAGGTTGGCTTTTAATAACTGAGTTAAATTTTTTCTTTAGTGTTTACTTGTGAGTTCATATGATCCCTGTGACAATGACAATATACACTGAATTGACTCAAAATGATTAATTCACTTACCACATAAAGACCTATTTTTGGAAGTAAAAACTAACTTTACAACTCTTGCAGAATTTTAAGTACATGGGTAAATTTTAACCTCACTGAGAAATATTCTAGCATTTTGGGATCCTCAGTGAGATTTTACATCATCTTCATCCAATCAGTATATAGAGACAAGTTTTTAAACCCCAAACCCCATTTGAATTTTACCCCAAATAAGAAAATAGAGATAATCCAGTCCCTTTGAATGGTGTTATACTAATTGGAAATGACATCTTCCCAACATTTTGCTCAGGCATTTCCTGTCACAGAGGACTCTGGCTGTGTAACAAGGACAGGATGGGAACAGCTGCCTTAAGGGAATCCTTTTTTAGACAACCATAAGGAAAGAGATTTCTCCCTGGTGGCTTGGCCATCTGCCATTTGGACTCTGTGGAAATGTTGTTATTTATGATTTCACTTTTTCCTCCAGTTATTAAATGATTTGTACAAGGAATTTAATTTGTCTTACCTTATGAAAGTTATATGTGTAAAGAACCCACTAGGAAATACAAACCAATTATAAAAATAAGTAGAGAAATTAATAGCTAATTACACATTTTTAAAACTTATAGCCATTCTTCAGTTTTATGGTTTTACAACTAATTATTCTGCTTTTATACAATAGAAGAATTAGTTACAAAGCTATAAAACTGAACAAAGTATTTTCTCTTGCCTTTGGAAATAAATATAAGTATAGTCATTTTAATTCACTTAAAACGAGTGATATAAATAACCTCTGGAAATTTCAAAATTGATAGAGATTTGAGGACTGTGTTAGGTAGCATACCAATAGTTTTGATGCTTTCCTTCTGAGTCCCTGCAAAACCAAAACCAAATAAAAAGATGTGCCATTTACTGTCAGGCACGAGGGGGCGTTTAATCCTCCCTGTTAAGTGGTCCCAGAATACCCTCCTTAAGGATCCTTTCATCCCTCCCACATATGTTAGGAGGTAGAGTGCTGGAGAACTTTCTTGATGTGTTCTCATTAGAATTAACCTATACACACTATTTCAGAAAAGCTCCTAGTTCCTTTGTAACTTGGCCAGGCAGGTGGGTAGATATTTAAAGGCATCACTTTGGGGCGCCTGGGTGGCTCAGTGGGTTAAGCGGCCGACTTCAGCTCAGGTCATGATCTTGCAGTCCGTGGGTTTGAGCCCCGCGTCGGGCTCTGTGCTGACAGCTCAGAGCCCGGAGCCTGTTTCAGATTCTGTGTCTCCCTCTCTCTGACCCTCCCCCGTTCATGCTCTGTCTCTCTCTGTCTCAAAAATAAATAAACTTTAAAAAAAAATTAAAAAAAAAATAAAGGCATCACTTTGTCCAAAATATTCCCGGTCTTCATCTAACTCTAAGCATTGGAGGTCACTTGCAATAGTAATGCTATTTTCACATAAATTCTCTAAGACATGGGATTGGTCACAAATTATGGACCCTTTCAATTTAGCTTTTCTACTGCTGTAGGTTACTTAGTGTCCTTTAAAGCAAGTCATGAATGGCATGTATCACTTTGCAGCAGAAAGTCTGAGTCATGTAGTTGAACTTGGGCATATACACGTGGATTGTGAGAGATAGACTTGAAGTTTCAGTGCTGTTGAGATGCTATCATAGCTAGTGGTCCAGGAGTACTCAAATCTTCATTTCACCTTTCCTTCTCAGGGAGTTAGCAACCAAGAAAGCTAGATGAAAGGACCAAAACGAAGGAGAAAACAAATTACCACTTTGTTAATTGTATGGAAGTACCCAAATCCTCTCTAGTGCAGTTCTGTCTGGTCTAGACATAACTTGTTTATATATATCCAAATATATAGATTGGATAATGAAGCTTGGGCTCAGACACCTAAATAACAGCCCCCTCCCCCCCCACCCTGCCAACTTTCCTCCACTCTGAATCTGAGATGTCTGGTTAGGCCTAAGAAAGTAGAATAGAAAACAACAGGACCATTTACATCTACCCTAAGCAGGCAACTCCTGCCTGATTTCTTGTGACATAGATACAGTAAGGGATGAAGGTATGTCTCATGACTGCTAACTTTTTAGAAATAATATCAGTACCTCTAGTAACATCATGGCCCAATACAGTCCCTGGTTGCTGACCAATTGCATGAGCAAGTAGGCTTTCCTTCCCAGGGGGTATTGGGACAATAAGTAAAACTGGGATGCAGAGACTAACATGTGGGAGGGAGGGCCAGAACGTTTTAGTCCCAAAATGTCATATTTGTTTTTGATATTCAAATTCAGTGCTTTGTTTGTTTGTTTGTTTGTTTCTGTTTTTAGTTATAGGTAATGCCATCCCATTGATGACTTAGTTGTCAGATGTATTTTGTCAGGATACAAGTGAAGTTGGAGGCTCTACAGTAAGGCTGATTTGATTCTTAAAAACAATATAGTTGCACTGGAGAGTGTCAACTGAGGTTTTTTCTTGAGTGCTAAAAGGAAATGCTGCCTTGTCAAAGGCACTTACTATATACTGCATCGGCATGGTTGAAAAAAATAGTAATGAAGTAATGAAGCATACTGCCTAAAAAAGGTCTTTTGTGTCCTTTGTGACTAAAAACTGCAGAGTCCATTTAACTTCCCCTTCCTGCTTTGAGAACATAAAGAGTACTTTGCATGGCATAGTTGTCACTGAACCAAGGAGGAATGCTTCTTCAAGTCGATGGCCCATTTCTGGAAGCAATATCAGTTGCCATATTGATTTCACCAGTAATACCATCAAATGTCTGCCTTAATGACTGAACTGTTTTTTGCAAATCATTTCAACCTAATAGAGATGTATTGTCCTTTGCTTCTTTATACCTGTCAATATTTTTCTTGTCCAGTGGGTGGCATATTTTCACTAAACTTGATGGCCATACAGAAATGTAGAAAAAGACATTTCTCTGGAAATTTTATCCTTCTTGGACTTTCACAGGATTGGTTTGAGGCTTGATGGTCTAATTATAGCAGACGTGACTTGTAACCAGTAAGGGTCATTTTTTTTTTTTTTTTTTGCAAACAAAATGATTGGTTCTAGACATTGTCTCATACCTTAAATCCCTTAGTTTATAGGACTTCCAACACTACAATTTTAAACAAAATGTTTCTGCAGCTACAAAAGCATATGGAAACTATAGATGATAGATACATGGATAGCTATAGTTCTAAGTACACAGCATTTATTTATGGTTGCCATTTTTTCCAAAATGGAAGACAAATTCAAGGCCAAAATTAAATATTTTTTGGATTATTTCTTCCATTATTAATAGATGAACCAATTTGCAGTTGATTTGGAATTATTTCTACAAAACCTCCTAAAATAAGCAGATTATGTTTTCAGCAACTTAAGCTTTATTTCTCTTTCATTCCAGCCATATGAAGGATAGTGTACACATTCATATCAGGGCACTTATTTTTGCATGGATGAAACCCACTCCACTACATGCAGTTAAATTTAGAGCCACAAATTCATTTTAGATACCTCTTCCCCTGCCTTCAGAAAACCTGCCATGTTTTTATTATATTATGATAAATATATTGTGGCTTAATATTGTAAATGTTGTCCACCCAGCCAGGTGGCCTATAATAATAAAAGGGTACGGAAGGAATCGATTTTACTTTTAATTTATGAGAATATTTAAATATTTTAAAATTTTATTTTAAAATCAGATACCACATCAAATAACTTTCCTTTATTCTACTTTTATCTGAGTTTCCAAATCTGAAAAATTAAGAAAACCATTAAAAATTGTAAATATAGATACAAATATCAGTGTTTTTTAAAAATTTTTGATTTATTTATCTTGAGACAGAAAGAGCACGTGTCCACGTATGAGTGGGAGAGGGGAAGAGAGAGGGAAAGAGAGAGGATCCCAAGCAGGCTCCGTGCTGTCAGCGCAGAGCGAGACACGGGGTTCGAACCCACGAACCCTGAGATCATGACCTGAGCCGAAATCAAGTCAGATGCTTAACTGATTAAGCCACCCAGGAGCCCCTACAAAGTCTTAATACTTATATTGTTTTTTTTCTTACTTTAAAAATATGCATTCTTACTTGTTTTTTCAACAAAAACTGTACATTTAACAAGCCTTAACGAACACTATAATGCGGTAGGATTTGGACCATATCATTTTCCCGTTTGGACTTTGTTCCTCATTAATTTGCTCTAATAATTCTGATCATTTGTCTTTCTACTTGAAGTACCTTGGTCTAATGTTAGACATTTTGATTTTTCATAGTTACTGAAAGGTTTATTTCTTTTTCGCAGTCACTGATACAGAGGGGTGTATCCTAATTGTAATTCTATTGACATTTTAGTAGCCAGCCTGTTCACAATGATGCACTACAAAATCTCTGGAGTATCTTGTACTTGAAAGAAATGTTACCCTCCATTAAAGTATATGTTGCTTTCCACGTTTATAAACTTTAAGGAATGGGAGCTAATGTCATCTTTTTATTCTATTAAACACATCTTAAATATAGGTAGGTCTTTGTGTTTCAAAGCCCTTATTTTTAATTTCCAAAATCCTGATGAAGTTTCAGATTATTTTCATCTAAAACTATTTTCTTTTTTTTAAAGTTGGGTTTATGGAAGTATAATTTTCATAGAGTATTGGTATTTCCTCTTTTCAGTGTACAATTCTGAGACTTTTAATTATGACATGCAATCATGTGATCATCTAGGAGTTCCAGCACCCCCCAAAAGTTCTTTATGCCAGGTAGTCAACTCATCCCCACCCCTAGCTTCTGGTAACCTTTGATCTATTTTCTGTTCCTATTATTTTGCTTTTTCCAGAGTGTCATATAAATGAAATAATCATGGAGTCTGACTTCTTTCACTTAAGCAATACTCATTGGAGATTCATCGCATTGTTGCATGTATGAGTAGTTTATTCCTTTTTATTGCCAAGCAGTATTCCATTGTACAGGTGTGCTTCCATTTAATTATTCATTCACAGTTGAAGGCTATTTGAATTGTTTCCAGTTTGTGGTGAATATGAATAGAACTACTGTAAGTATTTGCATACCAGTTTTGTATGAATATACATTTTTATTTATCTTGCATAAATAGCTAGAAATACATAAGGGAATCTTAAGGTAAGTGTAGGTTTAACTATATAGAAAACTGTTCATCTTGTTTTCTCATGTGGCTGTGCCATTTTGCATTCCTACCAGCAATGTACAAGAGTTCTAGTTGTTCAACATTCTTGCCCATACAAGGTGTTCATTTTTTTAAAAATCTAGACATGTTAATAAAAGTGTAGATGTATCTAATTATGGCCTTATTTTTAATTTTCTTAGGGATTAGTGATATTGAGTATCTTTGATGATGAGTATCTTTTCACATTTGCCACCCATAGATCTTCCTGGCTGACATGCCTATTCAAGGAGTTTATCCAATTTTTAATTAGGTTGTTTTCTTACTCTTGACTTTTGAAAATTATTTATATATTTTAGATATGAGACCTTTATCAGATATGTGTTTTACAAACATTTTTGCCTAATCAAGTTGTTTTTTCATTTTCTTAAAGTTTTCCTGAGAGTTAGTTTCTACTTTTTTAAACTATGTTTTAGTCAGATTCTCAGTTTCCAAACCCTGACATTAACAAATTTTCACTAATTCCTAGTGAACAAATTATACAACTCTTCGAATTGGAGGGGGCTCAAAGAAAACAAACTCTAAAGATAGCACAGTTCCATATAACATTCACTTAAATAATACAGCAATCAGGAGTTCTTTGGGCTGAAACTAGCAGAAAATGCAACTTCATTGGCTTAAACAAATATTTTTCTTCATTACAAGTTGAGAGATAAAGGCAGCTGCTTACAGTGTTTGAGGAGCTCCACATAATCAGAGCTGATATAGACACTTTTTCTTGGCCTTTCTCTTGCAGTCGTAGGTTGCTACTACAGCTGACCATCTTCACACTCAGAACGAAAAGTAGGGAAGGGAAAAAGTCTAGCGCTTGTACCAAGAGGACAACACTTTCCCAGAAGCCTCTCACCTACTTCCAATTAAATTCTTATTGGAAAGAACTAGGTCATATGGCGAGGCAGTGCTAGGAGGAGGAGGCTGAAAATGGGGGCTGGGCAAGGTGAGCCTACCTAGTATCTGCCTCACACAGCCATTTTAAAATAACACGAAATACAGGGGTGCCTGGGTGGCTCAGTCAGTCGGGGGTCCGACTTCAGCTCGGGTCATGATCTTACAGTCCATGAGTTCGAGCCCCGCATCAGGCTCTGTGCTGACAGCTCAGAACCTGGAGCCTGCTTTGGATTCTGTGTCTGTCTCTCTCTCTGCTCCTCCCCTACTCACACCCGGTCTCTCTCTGTCTCAAAAATAAATAAAAACATTAAAAAAATTAAAAAAAAATAACACGAAATACAAAAGGCAGTAAAACTGTAAGAACAGAAGACAGAGCAATCAAAATCTAATTTTGAACTCAAGGTGTTTCCACACTTGCTGACCAAGCAGCTAAATTCTAAAGGTGTAGCTTCCATTGCATTTTAGGCATGCATGTAATAGTAATAATAGAAACATAGTAGCTATTATCATAAGAATTTAATAAGAATAATAGGTTATGGTTTATAAAGCCACATACTTTATCTTCTTTGACTGCCTCTCGAAGATAGGGCTTTACATAATGGAAAACTAAGATGCATAGATAGTAGGTCACTTAAAGTCACATACAAAAGGGAACCAGGATGAGAAACTCATAATACAGATTTATCATCCATACCTACCTCTCTGTACCAATCAGGGTTTTCAAAATCAAAAAGAATAATTCAATGTAAAGTTTATATTTTGATATTATCTACATAACCTGTGTGTAAATGAAAGCTCAGAAGCAAAAATCCTATTGCATTAGAATTTTAGCTGTTCAGCTTAATTTATCTAAATGGGAATTCTGTTGTACAGTTGGTAAGTAAGTTGAAGTAAAAGTGTAACTTTTACTTTATTTGTATTTGTTATTCTCTCAGTGATAAAATTTCCATCTAGAAAAAAGTAGTCTATTTGCTTTCTTAATATAAGGAAAAATTTATATTATTTATTTAAAAATTTTTGGAGCGCTTGGGTGGCTTAGTCGGTTGAGCATTCAGCATTTGGTTTTGGCTCAGGTCATGATCTCGCAGTTTGTAGGGTTCGAGCCCTGCATCAGGCTCTGTGCTGGCAGTGTGGAGACTGCATGGGATTCTCTCTCTCTCTCTCTCTCTCTCTCTCTCTCTTTCTCTTTCTGCCCCTCCCCCACTTGCACTGTCTCTGTCTCTCTCAAAAAAATAAATAAACTTAAAAAAAAATTAAAGCCCTTCTATAGTGAAGATTTATGTCAATTCAGAGTTTTAGAAGATGCCTTTAATTTTTTTCTTTCATATTTTGGTCCAGGTGCTTGACACACTGACTAGAGTAACTCCTAAATGAATGTTAGCAGAACGAATGAACAAACGAACTTTCTGAATCAAGTGACTGCAACCCCATTGCCTTAATTGAATCTATCTATATTTGTAAATTTTCAATAGCTTGGAATAAGTTCCAAATATTCAAAATGCTATTGAATCTGTGAGATTTATTCAAAGTCAGTAAATTACTGATACTAAAATGTAAGCTCAAACTGTGTACAAGAGTTTCTGTAAATTATTCAACTTTCACTAGGAATTAACCTATCTTACCAATGGAATGTGCTTAAAATGCTGCTGTAGCCGACATTGCCCAGAAATTTGGAGACCCAAGTGATTCTGGAAACTATAATAAGCCCCACTGTCCTGTGTTGAAGCTCACACAACCATTTTCTCTTCCTTTTAAGAATTCTCTGAGGGCATCTGGTAAAATACTTTAGCTTTCTATAACAATTTCCTTCAAAATTTTACAAATACCTGCACACTTGTCCTTGAAAAGTAAGATAGGTAGGGATACATTTTGTCCCTAGAAAATGATGAGCTAAGAAACTTTAACAAGACAATATAACCAAATGAAATAGAATTAATGTCTCCAAGTTCTGACTTGACTCTCTAACTAGACCATGTCATCCAGTGTTTAAAAACCGACTAATCAGAATCTGTGGTGCTTTACAAAAGAAAACACTAAAAATAATATTTGACTTCTTTCTTTGAATCATGGTATATTATAATCATAAAAGATTATTAAAAATGCTATTTCACTTTCATTGGGAGTGATGAATTTGTTGGTTTCTGAATCGTATTGTACATTTGCAGCCACCACATGTATAATGATAAGCGTCATGTCGAACCTAGATACCTTTATTCAAAATATAAATAAATACTTGTGACATCTCCAAGTTTTTGTTTCCTCAGTGCAACCAAAATGGTAGTAGTCCGATGCTGTCTTAATAAGAAAGCCTGATGTGGTTGAAAGAGGAAAGACGTTGGAGGCAATTAGATATGAATCTCTGTACCAGATCCGCCACTACCTGTGTGGTCATAGGCATGTTACCATCTCTGTGACTGCTTCCTTGTGTGTAGAGGGCCTCAATCATAAGTTGTGAGCATTGACTGAACTCTCAGATATAAAATGCTTAGCATTATGCTTGGCCTACAATAAGTCCTCATTAAATGCACACCAGACTTGTGGTTACTTACTTCAAGACGTATTCGTTGAATAAGACCCTTTAATTTATTTACAAGATCCTTTACTCACTGCTACGCAAGTGTCTTTTTATGGCTTACTAATTATTATGTATAAGAAGAAATGATACAGCATGATTTCTTAGTTCAGGGTTTCTCGATCTCAAGACTATTGGCATGTTGACACAGTTCTTTGCTACAGGGGGCTACTCTGAGCATTGTAGGATATTTAGCAGCCTCTTGGTCTTCTAATACTACATACCAGTAGCACCCTCCTGCTCTTCATTTGTGACAACCCAAAACGTCTCCAAACATTGCCAAATAAATTGGTGCAGAAACGCCCCCAGGCAAGACTACAGTCTTCCATCCATTCTCTGTAAAATGTATTCACGGACTGCTAGTCCTAGGAGATTCTTCCCCAAAGATCCCAGTGTCAAATAAGTTGGGAAACATTGAATATTAATAATAATAATAGTAATAATAATAGCTATTTTTTATAAACTTACTATATGCTGCAAACTGTTCTAATCTTATTTAATCCTCCTAACAGACCTAGAAGTTAGTTACAACTTTAAGGCATATTTTTCAAATTAGAACATTGCACTTGGTCAAGTAACTGACCGAGATCATACACTTAATATGTGGCAACTGCAAAACTTGGGCGTTATCTGTACATAGTACTGCCTCTTGCATACTCCACTTTTTAATTCACAGTTCAAATTAGAATGTTAAGGATAGTTATTCTTAAATGTTTATTTCTTTATTTTAGGAGCTTACAAAATTAGTTTTTGCTGTTATCAGTTGATGACAATCTCCTAACGGTGTGCAAATGATTGTCTACATAAACATACTTTGATGCATGTAAATATATCATTTTCCCTGGAAAAGATAATCGGGATGTCCCTAGAAAAATTCAAATGGTCCAAAATCAAGGAGGGAGAAATTTCTCTGCTTGGAGGAGGCAGGGAAGAATGAACAGAGAAAATGAAATTTGAATTGGGTCTTTTATCATCATGTTAAACTGGGTTAAAGAAGATTCTGCCAAATGAAAGGGCATTCCAAACAGAGCAAAGAGCATATCCAAAGGCCTAGGCAACTGGGAAGGCATTGTATATTTGGGGAATAGTGAGGATGGAGAAAAGGAAGTTGGGGAATAAAACGAGAAAAGGCTGCGTTCTGCATTGTTATTGCTGGTTTGACTCGTGTGGGCATTGGACTTTGCAACCTTTACTCTAAGGGCAGTAGACAGCCAAAAGCTCGGTAGTGACATGATCAGGTACGTACTTGACAATGATAACTAAAGTCAATAGTGTTTGGTGGTGGAAAACCCAATTAAGACACTAATGCAGAGCTTTGAGCAAGATATAATGAGTAAAGACAGAATGAAGGGCCAGATTTGAAAGAGTTTCTTAACAAGAAAAGCAGAGTAAGGAAAATCTTCCTCCCAAATGGGCTGTAAGATCAAGTAAGTGGAATTTATTTGTAGAAGGGATATTTCTGCAAAATAAAGTGATGTACTTTCAAGGAAATAACATGGAAACATGTTAAGCAGCTATTCTGGTAACCTAGAAAATTTGCATTAACAAGTCCCAGGCTCCACAAATGCTTTCTTGGAAAACTCTTCCTTTTTCATTCCGATTTCTCACTCAAATTGTATACTCCAGTTATTTAGTGAAGTTTCATCCTACCTGGTAGATTCTAAATAGTGCCCCTACTTTTCTAGTCTAGACCACTTTGTCTTTTTCCCAAACATGCTACTTGGGAAAGATGAGTCAGCATTGACGGAGATTCAACCAAATGTATTTGAAAAATGATGAGCCAGCCAAGAAATGTTGGAAAGAGATTGGTCAGAGATACTCAGAGAATGGTTGTGGAATGGATGTATTAATCACATTCTGAATTCACTTTAATAACTTTGGACTTAAGTGTGGAAAATATGATTAATAGAAAGGAAAAAAATCTTTGATTGCAACTTTCTATTTCATCTTTTACAAAACAGTTAATGGGCCAATCGCAAAAAATATCCCAGCAAAATCCCAAATGGACTTTTACCTCTGCACATTATGCAGTTGATTTTTATGACTATTATTTAAATCTTTAAAATGGGCATATAGTCTAACATACTTAACCTTGTTATTTTTTTCTATTTTCTCAAACTATCCTTTATGAGTCATTCTGTATATGTAAGTTATTTATAATGAAGCAATTTATTTTGCCACCGATATACATATTTTATAATCCCATCCCTGACAATTTAGAAGGAAAACATTTTTTTCTACTAACAATTTTTGTAGTTGTGCCTAAAATCATAAATAATAATAATACCTGCTGTTTAAGGAGTGCTTATTAGGTGGCAGGTGCCTCGAAAGTATTATTTCAAATGAAACCCATACGAAATAAATATTCTTTACCCATTTTTCAGGTGGGCAAAAAGAGAGTCAACATGGTGAAGTGGTTCAGCCAGGACCTCACAGTCCCTCAATTATACTGCAAGGCTGAAACTTAGGTCCGTTAGTCAACAAAACCTATGTGCTTTCTACAATATCATTTTGGGTCCAGATTTTACCTGTATTTTTTTTATTTCATTTAAACGTTAACATGAACCAGAGCTGATAGGTTGCTCTGTGTTACTAGTGCTAAAGTCTCTTATTTTACTTGTTCCCCCTGGATATCATTTTATTTCTGTATTTATGAATTATGAATATGTGTCACAAAAGGTAACATACATTCCAATAGGCAAGGAAAAGATATTGTTACGCAGCTTTATATATCAAATTTTTATCAGATATTTGAGAGAAGGCACTATATGTAGAGGTAAGAATTTTTACTGACAAAGTAGCTTTTATAAAATCAAGTATCTGAGTTTTTATACCTGATGAACACGGATAACCAAATAATAAGTGCTTGCCTTCTCTGCTGCAGCCCTCACCCACCAAATAGGAGAGATTTGTTTTTGGTCCAAATCATCAGGATAATTGATTCAGACTTATTTCAGTTTGTAACAGAGAATTTCTGTTTTACAAATGAAAATTTGTCATCCTATCTGCAGTGAAAGAATTGATGCTCTTAATGTTCTTACACATTCTTTTTTTTTTATGTGAACATTTTAGGTGTATCAATATATGCATGAAACGATAACTGTTAATGGCTGTCCTGAATTCCGTGCCAGGGCCACAGCAAAGGTAAGACTTGAGTAACTTTAAAAATACATTTGACCCCAGTGATCTAGTAATTGATTGTGCGCGTGTGTGTTTCAGGTATTCTCGTGTGTACACTGTAAGAGAATTTAGACATCAGTGGCAGCCCAGAGTCTAGAACCAGTACTGCTTCCCAGGTAAAAATCCTAATGGAAAATTGAACGTTTCTGCTGCTTCTGTAGCTTAAGAAAGGAGAATGATTTCATTAAGCTCACTAACTGTCCATTTGGCACAAGCAAATCTACTGGTTCATTGTATGAAATAATACATGGTTTTCTGACACGTTCCTTTGATCCAAAAGAACCTGTTCCCCTTTCAGTGCATGAAGATTTACTTGCACAAGTCGAAAGCTTTGACTTGAGTTAGACATGAGGAGAACTCACCTGAGACCCACTGACATAGGATCCTTCCAGGTATACAGCTGAGCAGTGGGTAGCTTGCTGAAAGAATGTGACACTGACCTAAAGGGAAAGCCTGTCACCTTTTGTGAGAGTGACCACATGTGCTCTTTAAAAACTCAAATCCAGACATTGCAGAAAAATCTAATGGAAATCTTACACGAATGGTAAGCTTATAGCAATAGGATAGTGAAATTATCTGGAAAATAGACCATTAGGAAACAGTAGTTTTAAACTAAAATTACTGATGTAGTTCTTATTCTACAAACAGAAGTGCTGTAATCGATGCACAACAGCTTGCTTTTTAAAAGCTCTTATCCTTCTAATAATGTGTAAGAAATAAGAACTGGTGAAAATAATCAGAATTTTCCATTTAATTCTTTTGTGTTATATCACCTCTTGTTTGGTTTCTCTCCTGATTTCTTAGTTTTCATTCTGTAACTGAACACTGTAGATTTGTAAGGTTTTTTTAACCCAGGCAAAAGGAGGGTATTATTATCGTTACATCATGCTTTGCTTGTACTGAAGTGGAACACACACAGAAAAATGATCCCTACATGGTTTAATTAAGGGGAAAGTGAATTATGTAGTGTTTTACCATTCTCATTTCTTATTCATGTAGAACAGCAGGATAGCAGCATAATGTTGCAATAGCACAATATTTTCTGGTTGTTTCTGGGCTGTCTGCATTGCATCCATGTCAGCCATTAAAATCTATGCATGACGACGAGGTTTGCATGAGCAAATGCATGTAGCTAAAAACAAGCCATTATTTCCATATCATTCACTAAACTTCACTAAATGCAGACAGTAGCATAATGCTCAATTGATGTGATAATGCTGTGTGTGGAAAAGAATGTACAGTCGTTGGCAATCAATATTTTCACGGTGTTGAGTAAATCACTTTATAGTAGGCATCTAATCAACTGTGGTTAAGTCAGGTTAATGGAAATGGAAAATAAGAAGCAGGCAGAGGGTCTTTTCTTGATAGAAACTACTTAAATGCTGTTATTTTATTTCCATGAGGGGTGGGAACTAATGGTAAGTTGTGTTTCCAGCTTATTTTTAAAAATTCATGTATGAATTTTAAAATAAAATGATGTCCACATTAAATGATATTTTGTACATCTAGGTTTAGAACCATGAGCTGCTCATTTTGCCCACGTTGCCGTAGGAGTTGAAATATTAATGTAAAATGTAGGGGGAAACATCTGTACCAGACAAGAGGACCTCTCATAACAACACAGAGTACTGATGTGAAATAATAATAATCCGTTTGAATCTATTTCCTATTTTAGCTTTTATTTGCTTTTAGGTATCCTCAATCAAAAAACAAAAAACAAAAGCAAAAACAAAATGTGCCAAGCCAGTGTTCTGGCAATAGCAAGATTATATATGTATTCCCCACAGTATACACATATAAGTGCTTCTAAGCACATTGAATAAACGTTCATGTACATGCACTGGGGTAGACTGGGTGTCCTACAGAGAAGTGGATTACATCATCTCTGCCCTTCAGGTGCTCATAGTCAACACGTATACATAACAGCTATGGCATGTGTACTGTATAAAGGTAATATGAGGATGCAACTAATTTTGGAGTCCAAGAAAAGGAGGAATTGCATCTAACTAAGGTAACTGGGGAAGATTTTTATGAAGATGGGAAATTTGTATCATAATGGATAAGCTCTAGAAAGCCGGGAATAGCTAGGCAGGGCTTTACCAAACAAAGGAGTCATAGATGACGTTTAAATGAAGCGAATCTTCCCACCACCCCGCCCCCACAGCCCCATCTTGTTCTTTCTTTCACAGGAGAATGCTATAAAAATAAGAGGAGTTGCCTGATCCTACGCACTGCAAAGCATACGATTAGCCTTATTTCCCTCGTTGTATTACCAAATGACCATCTTTTCTTTCAGGCAACAGTTGCAGCTTTTGCAGCTAGTGAAGGCCATTCCCACCCTCGGGTAGTCGAACTGCCAAAGACTGATGAAGGCCTTGGCTTTAACGTGATGGGAGGAAAGGAGCAAAATTCCCCCATTTATATCTCCCGCATCATTCCTGGAGGGGTGGCCGAAAGACACGGAGGCCTCAAAAGGGGAGACCAGCTGCTATCAGTGAACGGAGTGGTATGTTCATAAAATAACCGGAGGTTTTCTCCCCTAAGCACATTTTTTGCCCCCTGCTGTTTCTAAAGTCAATGTTGAAATCCTAGAACAAATCATCATTTTGTGTCCAAACAGCTTCCTCAGCATTGATGGACATTAACCCTACAAAAGCAATAATTTTATAGTTTTTATGTCTCATTTCATCTGTTCGGGTATGATAAGTGTGAACTAGTTGGAAAACTATCCCAACAAATTATCCCAACTAGTAGAGTTTTCCCCCATATGATACTCAAGTTGAATTAATGCTTAGAAGAGCATAATAATAACTCCAAGGTTCTTTCTATTCAAATTACTATAAACAATTACATGCATTTTAAAAATAACAACAAAACTCCTCATCCTGTGTTTTTTAATTAAAGAGGAAGGATATTTTTAATATACATAATAATAACGCACATGGAAAAAGAATGCGCAGATAATTCCTTAATGTACAGCTGTAGTATGATAAAAACATAATAACCTCTTCCCCAAAAATGTTTGATTATGTTATCTATTCATCATATATATTTTGACTTTGACATGAAGTTAAGGTAGATTAAATATGTAACATTTTAAAGTAGAAGTAGGAGCATACTTTTTTGTTCATAACCTCATATTCTTTGGATGCCATTACCTCTACATGTAATAAAGACCTGCTAAAGAAATAACTTTATCTGAAAAGAACAATTTTCTACCCATAACTTCTACATGTACTAAGAATAATCTAAAAGCATAAATTTCAGAAGTTTAAATAAGAACACATCAATGTTTATGTTTGTATTAGCCTAAGATCTTTTCCTTAAGGACTTAAGATTTTAATAAATAAACTAGACCTGGGTTATTTGTGACCTTGTTGACTTCTGCTAAGAACACAATATCCAAAATAAACAGCTTTTAGAATGTGATATTGGTAACTATGGGGTAAATTGTTGTGTATTTATATCTTTTATTTTGTTTATTTTATTTTTTTTATTTTTAACATGACTAGCAGTTTTGTAGAACCCAAAACTACTCATTTAACTCTGCTGACCCCTGATATACATCAAAATCATTAATCCATGAATATTCTATATCACTTCAGAATTCCAATTCTAACACTACCATTTCATTCACTTTTTTGTATGTAACCATGTTTTGAGATGAGCTTTCTTATTGACCTTTAGGTAATTATGACTTTTTCAAAGCATGTTCCAGCTGATAATTTCAGAGTCCAACTTTCCAGTAGACGGTTCTGGAGCTAGGTCATGCAATTATTTCACAAAGTAATCTGTGCCTCGGTGTATGAATTTATTACAATTGATCTAAATATATTGGGTACATCAAAAAAAGTATAGATTTTTTTAAAAATGAAAAGTACAAAAAAGAACCAAAAACACAGAGAAATTGTGATTATATGAAGCAACAATAGATATAAGTGAATTCAATGTAATAGGTGGTTGACTTTTAACTATCTTTAAAGGAGCTAAAGAGCCTGTGTTTATTAACCCATGTATAGGCACAGCTATCGGCATTTCATAATCTCTCATCCATTCCTTGCAATGAACATGTGGCTTTATCTGCAGGGGGTATTGGAAAGTGGAATCAGACTCATCAGTCTCTATCAGTCAGTGTTCATGTGATTATAAATTAATATCCCCTATACTTGAATTTCCTAGTCTGAATAAGGGAAGTAGTAACTAAAAGCTCTGATGAAGATTAAAATGAGGCAGGACGTCTTTTAAGAACGGTACTGTGATAATTTAGTCCCACAGACTTTTTCTTTTCTTTCTTTTTTTTTTTTTTTTGAGAGAGGTAGGGGAGAGAGAGCTAATGTGGGTGAGGGAGGGGCAGAGGAAAAGGGAGAACGAGAGAGAGAGAGAGAGAGAGAGAGAGAGAGAATCTTAAGCAGCCTCCATGCCCAGCATGGAGCCTGACGAGGGGCTTGATCTCACAGCTGTGAGATCATAATCTGAGATGAAATCAAGAGTTGGACACTTAACCAACTGAGCCACCCATGTGCCCCAGTCACACACACCTTTGATAAGTAAGTGTGGTTACTGAAGAAGGTTGAAGAGGGTTAGCAGTAGCCCTATGATATTGTTAATGCTAGTCTCGTTGAAAGAAAATCTTGAGGCAAATTCTGCTACACGTGTAAGCATATTTTAGCAAACATAGTAGCAAAAAGGCATTCATGCAGCCTCTGTCATAAGCTGATGAAATTCTAGTTCTCTGTCCATTCAGATGTTCCAGTCATTACCTTGGAAAAAAGGTTTACTGAGGCAGAAGAAACAACATTCCAGGGCCAGAATTTTGTTACCCTTATATTCAGCCTCAGACAACCAGAAATTCTAGTAAACTGGCAGTTGGAAATAGGAAGGTTTAGTGACCAAACTTAGGCCACTAATCTTATGGTATGGGCTATGAGCCTTCTTAAGATTTTTGCATTCTTTTCCTGCAAAGGTGGGCAACGTCTCCAAAAGTCTTTAATATTCCACATATATATAACACTTTTAATTTTACCATTTACATTCCATTTGCCATGCTAGTTAATGAGTCACTGATTTTACGAATGAGAATCCATTTCTGACCTATTTTTGCTAATAAGCAAAGCTTCGTTTGTTCATTCAAATAGGTATAACAAATGCTTTTGTGGTAGCCAAGCTCTGGAGTATTGCTTATCTGATTTAGTGCTTTGCGGACGACCCTGGATTGGTTTAAGCTCCTGAAGTTGGGGTTTAAAAAAATACTGTACATCCATATAATCAAACTATGTATTATAAACTACCTATTTTAGAATCTTTGAAAGTAAGTTATATACATTTTAACAGTACCCAGTATTGCTCAGATGTTCATCAAGAGGTAGTTTTTATTCTGTAAATGAGAAATTTCATGCATTTCTCATAGTCATGCAGAGTGGTTAGCCCCAGGCAAGAACCTGGCCTTGCTTCTAAAACCCAATCCAGGAGTCTTTTCAGTAGAAATTTCAGTCAGATAGACGTACTTAAAAAAAAAAAAAAAAAAAGTAACAACTCTGTAATGGAAGAGTGAAAAAAGAGAAAAGATTTAGCAAATGATCAAATTATTTCTTCTTACACTTTAAAGTACCACATGGGGAAATTAATATGAAAGCTTTTCAGAACATGTCATTATGAAGCGAGAACAAATTTTAGAAGAAAGTGATTTGAAGGGCTGAAGCAAACCTGAACTATTTCAGTACACGACCTCTGGGAAAAGTTTCCTAAAGTCCCACTTAAAAAGTGAAGAAATTATTCTGGGGATCTTATCTGAAAAGACATTTGAAAGGATGTCTTGATTATGTACGTTTATTTTTCTTCCCTGCCTCCTTTTAGAAAGGATATATCACAATATTTGGTGAAAAATACAATATGTGCATACAGAACTGTTAACATGGCATGTTAGGTAATAAAGTAGGATGATGGAAAGAGGGGAAAATCAATAAGTAGAAGTAAAGAAAAGATACAGCAATTGAGCAAGTGTTTTTCCGTGTCTCTATTAGTATCTTGGAAGTCAAAACAGAAGGAAACTCATACAAGCTCAGCTATAATTGGAAGGAAAGCTTGCTTTTTTTTTTTTTTTTTTTTGTATTCCTGAGCTCCAGAGAAATTTCCCATGGGATTCTTACAGATGAGACACTGAATCACCTAATGCAATTTTATAGAAAATACAGAGGCCTTTGTATAGGGCTACTTCTTAGGTCAACCCTCAGTAAAAACAGCAGAATGCTCAATTAAAATTTAACATTAACAGAAGGTCAAAATGTCACAGTTTGAATTTATAGCTTCCTAATGATCTTCTTTTCACCCTTTTATGCCCAAGTATTTCATCAGCAATTTTGAGAAGGACTAAAGAACCATTTATAAAGGCTGCAGCCAATGTGGAGCCAGCAGAGACAGTAAATAAATTTAGTGATAGATTCCAGATATTAAAAAATCTCAGTAGAACAGTAGCATAGGCCGAATTTAATGAGAATCTACATGAAATCCTGCTCCTGTGCCCAGAAAACTTGCTACATAGGTGCAAAATCAGGGAAGAATGGCTAACCATCAAAACCTGAAAAAAACAAACAAAAAAATCCTGGAGGAATATTAGGGAAGTTAGTTGAGGGGAAAAATCACAAAAACATGTTAATGTGAGCATAGGGGCTAATAATACAAATACAGAGTACTCTGTTGGTTGTGCTCTGGAATGTGCTGTTCAGCTCACAGCCCATTGTGCTCCAATCTGGGTTCCATCCTTGTGGAGGACAATTCAATTCATCTGGAGATGAGAAGGCTTGTATACAATGAACAGGTTAAAGAAGGACTTGAGTTGTTTAGAAGAGAGAAGAGGATATTCAGGGGAATTCTGTCTTCAGTTGTCCTGCATTGTGTCAGGTGCCTGATGGCAGAACCAAGACCCCTGGTAAAAGCCACAAGGAAGACAGATTTCAGTTTATTATATTAAAGAGCTTTTAAACACATAGAACTCTACGAATAGGGAAAGACTGAATCATAAAACAGTATGTGCCCATGATTTGAAGTTTTAATCAGATACTAGAAGACCACCTCGAAGGAGTACTTTAGAACATGTGTCCTGTAGAGACAGCTGGAACAGTTGGTCCCTTCTAACTCTATAGCTGTGATTCTATGCCCTTCGATGGGATTTTCCTGACACTGCTATACACACCCCCACACCCCTCCTTATACAGGTAAGTGGGCTCCACCTACTCTCTGTGTACACTACTAAGGAGAGATTTTTCCTAAACAGATTAGAAATCTACTACAATATAATACTTTTTGTTTATTTAGCACTTAAAACTTACGAACAGCCTTTACAAAAGAGATTCTCCCATTTGTTCCTTAGAACAGTCTCATGAAATGGGTAGGGCCAGAATTTGTTCTCTCTCTCTCTCTCTCTCTGTCTGTCTCACACACACACACACACACACACGCACACACACACACACACAAATACAGAAATGGATACACAGAAAGCCACATGAAATACACACTGAGTTTCAGCCTTTACTGTGATCATCACTGATACTTACCAAATGTAATAATTAGTTATTTAAAAAGTCAACCTGGGGGCGCCTGGGTGGCTCAGTCCGTTAAGCGTCTGACTTTGGCTCAGGTCATGATCTCACGGTTCGTGAGTTCAAGCCCCACCTCGGGCTCTGTGCTGAGAGCTCAGAGCCTGGAGCCTGCTTCAGATTCTGTGTCCCCCCCTCTCTTTGTCCCTCCCCTGCTCACACTGTGTCTATCTGTCTCTGTCTCTGTCTCTCTCTCTCTCAAAAATAAACATTAAAAATAAATAAATAAAATAAAAATTAAAACAATGTCAACCCCAGTGAAATATGAGTAAGTTCTGTGGATTGTGCCAATGTCGGTTTTCTATTTTTAATATTATACAGTAGTTTTGTAAGATGTTAATATTGGAAGGAGTGGAGTAAAGGGTACATCAGACTTCCCTGTCTGTTCCTTTTCAACTTCCTATAAATCTATAACCTTTCCTAATAATCTTGTTTTAAACAGAGAAAGTCCGAAAGAATCAACCTGAAATATGATGCCCTACTGGTACTGATGGGAGAGAGGGCAGGTGGGAAGCAGAAGGCAGACAGAAAGATAAAATAAAAGCATGAGAATTTTAAAAATATGTCACAGTGAAAAGAGGCTTTCATTAGCCTCTGAAATCCAAGCATGTTTTTAGAGCATCATTGGTGGGAAAATGGCAGTTGAATTCGCCTAGCTCTGTAGTTAATCCTAAATGAAGCTGTTGCTACAGTGTATGCACAACGCTAATTGATTTTTAAGCATAACAGATGAATGACTAAAAGTTTAGGGATGGAACAGAATAAATTGTTTTCCTGGAATTTGGCTTTTTTCCCATTTTATAAATTACCTGTGCCAAGTTAAGGGTGAGTACTCACAGTCTAAATTATTTATGCTGAAAGGCTGTCAGGTGTGGGATGTGGACGAAGCGAAGTGAGAATTCCTTATATTTGAGCTCTGTGGGGCTGTAGCATCCCAGAAGGGAAATCTGCATGAAAAACTTATTTACCTGTTACCTGAATGAAGAGAAAACACAAATAAAATGATTTTTAAAATTACCATGAAATGCACGAAGATTTCTATGAAAATTTAAGCTCCACATCAAAATGTGTGCCCGTTGACAGCAGTAATTTTTGTTCATTGCCTTATCTTCAGCCTTAGAACAGTCCCTGTAAGTAGTCGAGGCTCCATACAGAATCATTGAACTCCAGACACCATTGTAAGCCCTTTACGTAATGCATTTAGTATTTCCCCATAATGACCTTTTGTGGTAGGTGCCATTGTTAGTACTCTCATTTTACAAACAGGGAAACTGAGAGGGAGAGAAATCAAGTAATGATAGAACTGGAAATTCTAACTCAGGCAGTCTGGCCTCATTCATCGTAATTTAAAAGTAAGTATATACCTTAGCCATTAATAAATTAGTATTTTTATGTATCTGTAGAAAACATCAAAGTTTCTTAACCTTTATGGGTTTATGTAAGTGCATTCTTGATGGGGAGAGGATCTGTTCTTTTTCTCAGATTCTCACAAGGGGCTTTACCGTTTCAAAAGTTAAGAACCGTTCCTAAAAATAGTAATGTTTCGAAAAAGAAGGAGTTTACTTGAATTCAAATGGCTCAGAAAACTGAAGAGGCCTGAAGAGTTTAGTTTGAATGTGTTTGACTTCTTCTATATCTGCCTAACCCTTCCCTCCACTCCATGCCAGACATAGAAATTTCAGAGTCTAGAGTGTGGCCTAAACAGCCAATTACAGCTCAGATTGATCCACACTTGATGCCGAGGTCTGCTTGGCTGTTAGAGGGGAGCAGGCATAGGCCTAAGGGGGCAGGCAGAGAGTTCGAGGTTCAGTCTTTGCTTTCCCTAGAGTACTGGCACCAGGATCCCCAAGTCTGTTCTAGGCTACGAGGCCTCGAGGAAAAGCTATTCTCCTCCCATCCTCTCTCTGTCTAGGAGTCATTTCCAGATTCTTTACCTTTCTTGGCAGCTAAGTAGGAGGTTGTTTGGGTTGTAATGAAATAGGAGTGCAAGCTGGAATTCCAGTTAAGTGCTGAAAATTTTTGTTCTCCGATGGCATCATGTGACACTCCACTCACCATTGTCAAGAAGCCAAGAGAAATGCGATCATGTTGTTTTATCCCAGTCACCTTTGGAATGACACACGCAAGGCACCACAATCCAGTATATGCTGCAACCCTGAGCAGGCGGTGGTGTGGTCCCCCTCATTCTGAGTTGGCTCAGGATCAGAGATCTTTTCACTTAAAAAGTGGAATAGGAAAGAACTGTGCTGTGTCAATAGAAGCGGTAACAGTAGCTCAGGGATAGAACCGCCACATCCCCGCCCTGTGATTTCAGCCTGCAGAAATGAGCGCTGGGTATAGTGGTTCTCAGACATTAACAGATCAGCTGAGCTTTGAGCATGCACTGAGATTGTGCTGATAAGCTGACTTAAAGTGTATCTGTGCCAGGACACGCTCACAGTTAGTGAGTAATGAAGTACAAATCTGTAGATGCTAGAAAGCATTCCTACGCATGGGGTCAGACTGACCTAAATCTCTATTTAGATTGCAGATAATGGGTGTGTGACTGATAAATGTAGTTGCTGGTGCAGTCTTTCTCAGAGTTATTTTTACCATGTGTTGTTTGTGTTTTCCTCATTTTCTGCTGATATTTTAGCATTTTTTTTTCATTCATTCGATGATTATTTGTAGAGCAATTATTATGTGACAGCTGCTGAGCTAAGCCCTGGGTATAGATGGTGAACAAAATAAAAAAAGGTTGCAACTCTCATGGAACTTTCTGCCTGGTAGAGAGTAAGAAAATGCTGGTGATGATAATAATAATAAATAATAAATGTATGTGTAACTAGTGATCTATCTATCACTTATCCCAACCTAAAGGAAATCCCCCCAAAGCTTCAGTGCAATTCTACATTGGTCAGAGTTTTCACTCCAGGTATGGATTAGTTTGCTCCAACAAATTACCACAAACTTGATGGCTTAAGCAATAGAAACATGTCCTCATGTAGTTCTAGAGGCCAGGAGTCTGAAATCAGCTGAATGACCCCAAACCAAGGTGTGAACAGGACTGTGCTCCCTCCTGAGGCTCTAGAGGAGAATCCCTTCCTTTCTTGTTTTCTTCTAGCTCTAGTGGCTGCCTGCATTCCTTGACCAGTGCCCACCGCCCTCAGACCTCTGCCTCCATGGTAACGTTACCTTTTTCTCTTCTGTGTCAGATCTTCCTCCACTCCGCTCTTACAAGGACACTTGTGCTTGCATTTAAGGCCCACCAAGATCATACGGGATGATCTCCTTATCACAAGATTGTTAAACACATCTGCGGAGACCCTTTTTCCATGTAAGGCAACATTTACAGGTTCCAGGGAAGAAGACCTTTGAGGGCCATTATTCAGCCTCCTGCACATTATGCAGTGTGTTAATATCCTAAATCCAGTGAGCTGACACATGTCCAGTACTATGTCATAGGACCAGTTGTCCACAGGCCATGGACAAATTGGTTTTCGACGCTCAAGTCAGCATGTGCTGAATCTTTTCCACCCTACTTCTGTTCTGACAATGCAACTTCCTTCTTCCCTTCCCACTTTGGGTACTTTTCTCCTACTTTTTGTCTATACAAGCAACGAAGCCCTTCAGCCTTCTCTTTGTCTTTCCTCCAGCCCCAATTCTATCTTGTCTTTGGATAATGAAAAAAAAAAAAAAAAAAAAAAAAGCTGCCATCTCTTTCTGCCTTACAGCCAAGGGTTTTCAGCTATTTTTGAGTCCTTTTTTTTGCCACCTAGGTGAGACTGAAGGACGCTGGGTGGGGGAACACGTAAAGAACACAAATTTATATTTCAGGATATAAAACTGCCTCATAATTAAACACCATGACAAGTATGACAAGTGTTAGAAAGGGAAAAGGAGCAGAAGAAAACAAGTTGCCATGTAAAAGAATACAAGGAGCTACTTTATAGTGGTAGGAATAGTCCCTTTGAAGGGTGATATATAGGCTGAGGCGAAGGGCAAGGAAGAGTCCATCATCCTCAGAGGAAGGAGCTTGGGTGAAGATACCCAAGTAGGGAAGTCAATGACTTGCAGTGGCTGAAAGAAGAACAGAGCGACTGGGTCATGGAGAGTCAGATAAGATGAGCTGAAGAGTTGGTTGGAAACCAGATAGGGCAGATTCTTCTAGGTGCTACCAGAAAGGTTTTATTTCTTTTCGTTGTAAGTACAATAGGAATCTTGATGTTCATCAATTCTGAAATCTGGTGATAGGCTAAGGATTTCTTTTTTATAATTAAAAAAAATTTTAACGTTTATTTTTGAGAGACAGAGACAGAGCATGAGGTGGAGAGAGGCAGAGAGACATGGAGACACAGAATCTGAAGCAGGCTCCAGGCTCTGAGCTGTCAGCACAGAGCCCAACATGGGGCTCAAACCCTTGGACCGCAAGATCATGACCTGAGCCGAAGTTGGACACTTGCTTAACAGACTAAGCCACCCTGGTGTCCCCTATTTTTTATAAGTTTTTAAAATTTTTTAATGTTTGTTTATTTTTGAGAGACAGAGAGAGTTAGGCTAAGGATTTCTGATACCTTCTATGGCTATTCATTATGAAATGAAATGTATTATCCTTTTTCGCTATTTTAGTAGTATTGTTTTTTCTATACTGACGTTCTCTTTCTATACCCTTAAACCACTTGACCTAAGATCTGGCACCTGAGAACAACTTCAGAAGCCATTTTCTGTCTTTCTATTGTTACTTTCAATGGAAATTACAAAACTTTTACTTTATTGCCAACTGATATTTTCAACATTTCAAATAAGACAAGAAATTTCAAGTTCTTATAGTTTCTGAGGAGTGTAAGGATATTCTAACCATAATATGATCAGTTACTCTTTGAGACTCTGTTTCATCATGTATAATGCAGAAATAACCATACCTCTTTCACAGAGCGGCTGATACGAAGATTAACTAAGAGAAAGTATGTGGAAGTATCTGCCACTAACTGTTAATTCTTATTAATAGTATTTATATTAGCTACCAGGGTAAATTCCTTTCCTTTAAGACAAGTAATAGTCTCTTTATCTTACAATTTTGCCTACCTATGCATTTAAACTCTCAGCTCAGACCAAGCCATTTCCTCTGGTCTCTGCTTATCTTCAAGAGGCAGTAAATGCCCCCCCCCCCCCAACCCTCCCCATTGACCATCTAAGTCCAGAGGCAGTTGGATCCTATTCATTGGTTGTTATTGTGGAGTCATTGGATTTTTTGGTGTTCTTACATCTGCAAAGCTGATATAGTGGCACCTGTCCTATCTACCTTGTCTAATAGTAATGAGGGTAAAAGAGAGAATTAATAAATATAGATAGTATTGGCCAAAAAAACCCCAAAAAACAAACTTTATCTTCCCACAAAACACACACCATGACTGGTGTATATTATTATCCAGCAGCCTTTTCACCAAGCTCTTAGATGGGTCTCTCTGTATTTCCTGTTGCTACAAAAGTCTTAATTTGCAAATGCAGAAAATGGAAGTAATCATCCTTCTTCTGTTGGCTGAGAAATACGTGGTTTATCTCAAAGGAATACAGCATCTGTCTTAAAATTCTGTACTAGATCAAGTTCTGGTATCATTTTTGCTTTAAGGAATTCACCAAACCCAATCACCAGTTATTGTTCTAACCATTAGCAGAGAAGCCAATTTCTATGACCTAAAAGCTATGCTTTGTGATTCAGTTTAAGCCTAACTTGCTTGAGAAAGAACATTCTTTTAGGTTATTAAACGTTGGTCTATAGACTGCTGGCACCAGCCTAAAGCACAGTTAAGATGTTGTTAATATACCACAGTCCCAGAGGTATACCTAATGAAATGCAAACCAAGTCAAGTCTTCGAGTTTGTGCAGTTTTCCACAATGGGTTTTGATCTTGACTTGTTCTTGATTTTATTTTCAAAGAAAGAAGACACTGATACAGATGGCAGGCACATAACACATCATAAACTATGTGTGATTACTGAGACATTCGTGTGAGATGCCCAAACTTAGGTGTTAGTTGCTGAGCCTCAGATACGGGAAATGGGGTGAGAGAGTCTCGGCAGTCATGATGCCAGGACTACACCTTTCTAAGTTCAGCCATGACCACTTTTAATGAAGTTGCAAAGTGTGTCATATTGAACCATAGGCCTTCCTTCTCTCCTTGGTTTATTCTCTCTTCTTCTCTCATAGATACAGAATCATTAGTGGGTAATTTTATCACTGCTGACTACTCTGAAATGTAGAAACATAGAGTGGACTTCTACCAAATCATCACCTGTAGGGAATTTCACAAATGACAACCATTCTGGAAAGGAGACTTCATCCAAGGCATGTCTCAGAATTACAGGCTCCATGAGCAGGAGCCCTGCCATTGACCTTAGTTACCATGGGTGATAAAGGCAAAGAGATTGACAGCTCTTCTATGACTGAATCTGTGTCTACAGGCGAGCCATATTTTAAGAAAATGACTTTAACGGATTCAATCAGACTGTCAAAAAAAGAATTATTTACCATGTGCCCATGCCTGGTACTGGGAAAAGATCAGTTTAAGCAAAACATAGATCATACCCTAAAGGGGCTCGCTTTTATCTAAGTCTCCTGGAGACATCAAGTTAAGTTTTTCATAAATAGAAATGGCTACATTACTCATAATTGGCTTTCGATATAGTTTTGAGTGATTTGTAGAAATATTGTGCCAGTGTGTCATAAACAGAAATATGCTAAGGCCTGCGCAACTTTTCTCTTCTGCCTCAATCTGGATGGCGCAGTATCTATTTGACCATTCCATAAAGTCAGGAACTGAAGTCTGCAGGGAGCCTGAGACTGAGAGCTGTCCGAGTTTTACATGGGTCTGGAATGAGGCTGGCCACCAGGCAAAAACAGGATGGATGGCTGCTAATCCTGAAATTCTCTTTATTTTTGTGTCCTTGCTTTTAGAAAATTTAAATGATGATTGCATTGTTACTCGTTCTTAAGCAATGTAAGAAGCAGCTTTAAAATTTTTTTTAACGTTTATTTATTTTTGAGACAGACAGAGATAGAGCATGAACAGGGGAGGGGCAGAGAGAGAGGGAGACACAGAATCTGAAACAGGCTCCAGGCTCTGAGCTGTCAGCACAGAGCCCGACGTGGGGCTCGAACTCACGGACTGTGAGATCATGACCTGAGCCGAAGTCAGATGCTTAACCGACCAAGCCACCCAGGCGCCCCTAGAAGCAACTTTTAATATCACTGCCCATGCTATAGCAATTGAGACAGAGCTAACTACCACAGGAACCCACTGCACACACCATTTCACATGGGTCTTATTTTATTAAATGGAATTGGCAGGAGGGATGATAAACAGCTGTATGATGCTAACTCGCAGATCACACATCATTTTATGGTGTCAATATTTGTAGATGTTAAAAATGTGATTTCCTCCAGGTGCATTGAATATATTTTGCCCATATTTGGAGTGTTCCACAAAGAAACCCAATCATTTTTAACCTGCTTGACCTCTAATAAATGTATTGTTTAAGAAAATCCTCAAGAAGTTAATTATGTGCAACTTATTAGGCATATTTGATTATTCTGGGAATAAACTTAATTATACTCATTAAAATTCCCTCTGGTGCATTTTCAATTATTTATAGAAATGGGGAACCTGAGTCAAACTTTAAACTTTAACTATCTCTGTCGTGTGGCTCTCTCCTGATCTAACCACAGTCATCTGCTTTCTCTAATAGCCTACCTGCTCAGTTATTACACCAAAATTTTAGTTTGAGAGATAAAAATAGAGCAATCAGTTGACAAAAGATAGTTAAGTTCTCTGTATCTAGAGCACATATGTGGCCAAACAAGTTTACACAACATTGCCCGGTTGTAGTTTTGATATTCATTCATTCATTCAAAAAGTACTTTTTAAGCATCTCGAGTGTGCTAAGCACTATTTGGTACAGTCAGGATTCCCTAGTGAAAAAAAAAAAAAGAGAAAGAAAGAAATTCTTTCCTTCGTGGAATTTATATTCCAGATAAACAATAAATGAAATAAATAAATAAACATATACAGTGTTAGACAGTGGCAAGAATGAAGGGAAAAACAAGAAACGTAAGGAGGATAGGGAGTGCCAGGGTACGGAAAGGGGAGGGTGCAGTGCTGGGTGGTCAGAGAAGGTGATACTGGAGAGGATGAAAGGGGATGAGGGGGTCAGCCACATGAGTATGTAGGGAAGAACATTCCATTCAGAGGAAACAGCTAGTGGAAGAACACCTGGCATGTTGGAATGTTGGAGAAGCACCAGGGGATCCACAGATGAGGTCAGTGGTAGTAACACCCTTTTTTTTTTTTTTTTAATTTTTCAAGTTTTTACTAATTTTAAAAAATGTAAATAAAAAAAAAAAAATATATATATATATATATATATATATCTTCTATTCAATATATATGCCACTACATTAAAATGGCAATTTAAAATTCCCTGCATACTTGGTTTAGAAGTAAAGAAGGCGGTAGTCACAAAATCAGGAACAAAAGTAACAGAAAAGGCTTCCTTTGAGAGCGTACCGGCTAGGCATTTGCCAAGCGCTCTGAATGTGCTGGGTGATTTAATTCTCACAAACGAATTCAATGGAATGCCTGGAATTTGAGAAGTAATTTGGTAATTTCTCTGAACTTTAGTTTCCTCATCGCGAAGAGATGGTAACAGTGGCTACCTCGTTTTTTTAAGTTTTGGTGTTAAAATGCCGTAACACGGTTACTGACACATAATGAAACTGAATAAATGTTGATAATCATGGCTAGTTTATAATGACGGCAGCAGCCATTAATTTAACTAAGAAATCATTGTTTTCTCAGAGAACTGACAGCACAGCTAAGTTACAAATTGGTTGATGAATGTCAGTTTATAAAATGTAGGTATTCGTTCATTCAGCAAAATATCACTGGGTCTGGTGTTGTCTGAGTTATTGGTGACATAAAAAATAAATACCTCTAGGGGTGCCTGGGAGGCTCAGTCCGACTTGTGCTCAGGTCATGATCTCGTGGTCCGTGAGTATGAGCCGGGCATCACTCATCAGGCTCCATGTTGACAGCTCAGAGCCTGGAGCCTGCTTCGGATTCCATGCCTCCCTCCCTCTCTCTGCTCCTGCCCCGCTCGGGCTGTCTCTCAAAACAAAACAAAACAAAACAAAACAAAACATTAAAAAAATTTTTTTACATAAATAAATGAATACCTCTGATTTTATCTTTATAGGTATGGGAAAGAAATAGGCTTAAGTATGGGGTTCTGTGGGAGATTATGGATGGGCACCTAACCGGGGCATGGAAAGGCTAGATAGAGATGGTTCCTCCTGTGGAGGAGACTCACAGGTGAGAAGATGCTGTAGGTGAACGGAGGCAGCGAGGAATAGCAGAGCCACCTCAGGGAGAACGATACCAGAGTCCAGACATGAGACAAAATGGCCAGTTCTTCTGTCTGAAGTCTGAAAATATAATCAGGGGCCATATTGTGATGAGGCACACTGGCCTGAAGCCACTGGGCTGTGTCTGAGCAATATGGCAACCCAGAAGGACTTCAGGCAAGACAGTGACATGATTAAATGTGCATTTTAGAGTGATTACTCTGATTGCAGTGTGCAAAGTGGTTTAGCGAGAACCACAATTAGAGGCGAGGCAACCAGGCAGGCATGCGTAGAACTTAATGTTTAGTAAGAGGAAAAACATGCATCTTATTATGAATCTATTATATAGAGAATGTGTTTGTTACAACACATTGTTATTTGGGGGACAAGGGGCAGAGGATCAATAATAACCATATGAAAGCAAGAATATAAAGCCAACTCATTTCATCTGCAAAAAAATTCCTAGGTGGACTGATGTGTACCTCCCTCTGGGAGCTCACATCTATCAAGCTGGAAATCACTGCCGTTTTTCATCTCGGGAGCCATTAGGTGAAAAGCAAAAATTTAAACCTGCAGTATTTCATAATTCTTTCTCCATTTCTCAAACATCATTCCCTGAAAACCTGGATGTAGAACATTCCCACTTCAACATGAGTGATCTACCAGGCCATGTCACTGAAATGCCAGCACAGACCAATAAACCGAGAGGACGAGGAAGAAAGGGAAACTCAGGTTTCTGCAAATTAATGTACCAGCAGAAAAGACATTCAGCCATGACTGGTCAAAGGGAATCTCAGTCACATTCTCTCATAATTGGGGTTTTGAGGCTCACACAGACCACACTTCTACATCCATAATTTCTGTGGTAATGCAGCTAAAATCCCTTCATTTCTAAATTACCTAAATTACCCAGGCAATTACAGTTATGATTTATTTTTGCTCAAATTACTTCAAAGCTGTGCTTCAAAGCACTTTTTAAACACAATTGGCCTTTGTCCCACCTCTTCGGTTTATTCTCATTTTCCTTATGATGATGCTGAACTATTGTATTAAAACAAATTATACAAAAAATATGTGAGTACATCCTTATAAAATTTCCAAATAATTCAGTGAGAAAGACTGCTGTCAATTTTTCGTAAAAGCCCCTTTAGCCATTCGCCTCTTCTTCCATTCTAGTTCCTTTCTCTCTCCAAACCTTCCCCATGAAGATATGCTATGGTGATGTGTATTTATGCAAACATTTTCTTTGCACTCAAGTACACACACACACACACACATTTAATTACGTGTTTATTTTAGACGTAAACATATGAGACAAGACAGAGCAGTGATTATAAGGCAAGCATGGAGACAGGGTCATTTCCCATTAATAGTGTGCCCTTGGAAACTTACTGTTCCTCAGTTTCCTCATACATAATTAGGATGATAACATTACATACCTCACCATGTTCTTAGGAAGAGTAACTATTTTGATAAATTTAAAGCACCTAGAACAATACCTACCAGTAAATAGTAAATCGTGACTGTTAGGTATTATTATAAGTTTTAAAAATGTACGGATATTTCCACATGCTTATTATTCTATGACTTGCTTTCTCAGAAGTATGTCTTGGGTATCTTGCCATGTCAGTTTATATTTACATTTTTTAATCTGCTCTATAGTATTCTATGGTGTGTGAGTACCACAGTTAATCTAACCGTTCCCCCAGTGATGGACATTTACCTTGCTGGGACATTTACCCAGTTGGCTTTTTGTTTTGTTTTGTTTTGTTATTGTGAACACTGCCTCAGTGAAAATCTTCATGTATACCGGTGACTATTTCTGTGGGGTGAATACTGATAGGGGGCAAAGATTAGGGAGATAAGAGTGGGGGAGGGGCAGAGAGAGAGGGAGGCACAGAATTTGAAGCAGGCTCCAGGCTCTGAGCTGTTGGGTAAGTACTGTGCACCGTGCTGGGGACTGGGGAAGAACAATCGATGTGGCGCAGTCCTTGGCCTCTAGGACAGTGTCTACCAGAGCTGTGCATTTTCTGCCCTTCACTAGATTTAAGCAACAGCATGGAAAGACCAAGTGACTCAGACAAGAATCTGGAGAAGAGTTCTGATAAGAGAGAAGGTAGAGGATATTTTAAAATCTAGGCAAGAAATGATCAGAAATAAGAGGGAGGAGAGGATGAGGTGAGATGTTACATGGGGAATGAATATCAGTCAGTAGAGTGTGGTGGTTAATTGGATGTGAGTTGAAGGGAGCATTAAAGATGTCCCCAAAGTGTCCAGTTTGGATGGCTGCGTGGCTAGTGACGGCAAGAACCAGAGAGGAGGGGTGAAAAGAATCTTTGGAGGTTAGAGCCAGTTAGGGCATTGGCAATAAGTTTTATTTTGTGAACCTACATGAAAAATCTTAGTGTAAGTCACTGGTGACAGATCTGAACATGTTCTGTGGGTGTGCTTTTAATTGGTAAAGACGTGTGTATGCACAGCCAGAGAGGTATTGGACAGTAAACCTGAAATATCCTTTAAATGTTCACTTCTCCTGCAAGAAGGCATCCGTAATGTTGAGTCTCTGCAATTAAATCATCTGTTTAGCTCTTATTAATGTTTGTCATTCATGGTACATGGCGACATAAATGTCCCTGCTGTTTCACACGTCACAAGAAACACATTTGACAGCTGTGGACTCAGACAGCCCCTGCCTAGATTTGTTTTGTTTCTCCCTTATGCTTTCTATGAATTGCCTGGGTGTCTAGGATTCCAAAACGGGTTAAATAATAAAGTGTATCCTTTGAAGGATTTGATTGAATAATTTCAGGAACACATTATTATTTCTGACACCCCTTAGAAGACTGTGATCTCCGCGAGATCACTAGAGTAAGATAACTGAAGGGGAAAACAAAAAACAAAAAACCGGTTCTGGTTGACAGAATCCCAGTGTTATTGCAGGGAGAGGAGATAGGATGCTGTGTGCCACACTCAGTTAAATAAGATTCCCCCAAACCTCCTGTAGACTAAACCTTTGTTCTAAGTTGTAAAATCTCTCATAGACCCTTCCAGCATTAGCCTTGTCCCTGACATAATAACAGCCCACCCATCCTAAAATTCGGAGGGGGGACTTCGGTGTTTGTCTTTAGGGATCTCAGCCAGTGTCCGGATACGCAGCACGACTTCACTGACATTTAAAACCTCAACTGAATCTGGGTACCCCTTCGAAACTAGTTTGCCGTTTTAAGCCAGGCTCCACCATTCTTGGGTTTCTGCAGCGGCAGAAGGAGATCATGCTCCATGGTACCAGGTCTGCATCTAGGGCCTTGGCAGAATTGCAAAGTGAGCAATAATGACCTGAGCGCCAGAAAACCTACTCTTTCAAACGTTTCTTCTAAGTCAGATCTCTTTCTCCCTTCCTCTTCCTCATGCCGCCCTTTGGTGGTCAGGGGACCTGTCCTTGTTTGGTAAAATCTCTTCCCCTCATGTCCACTGAAAATTCAATTCCACAGGGCTGCTGATTTAAAAAAAAAAACAAAAAAAAAAACAAACAAAAAAAACGAACAAACATAACCAAATGTATACTAAAGAAATAGCATGTACCGGGCAGTACTATTTACACTCAGCAACATCTTCCTGCATGTTAATGGATGACCGACTATCTCTGATTGCTTGGGACTGAGGTACTTCCTGGGACATCAGTGCTAAAACCCAAGACTGTCTCTGGCTGGGAACTGAGGCACAAAGAGGAAGGGCATTTTCTAAAGATCAGACTCTTAGTCAGTGATTTGTCTACTCTTCACACACCCCCATCTTCTTGACTTCAATCTCTGGGCTGTTCCCGCTGTCACATGGGCTGGGCTAAAGGTCAGTTTGATGATTTGATGGAGTCGCACTAAGTTTTAGTGACTGAGATATATTTGCATGTTTCTGTAATAGTGCTGAGTATGGAGGAGGAGACAGTTTTTGGGTGGTATGTGGGCTGGTGGTCATTACACCTCCACACCTCCTCCCGTTTGCCAAACTACACCCGGAAGCAAATACCGAGAACCGGCGATTTCTACACACCTGTTTCTGAACATTAGCAAGTCTCTGCTCCTCAGGGGTTTAGTGTCACAGAGTGTCACAGCTTGGGAGAGTGTGAGCAGACATAGCATGCCTTGTAGAAGGACAAATCAGGTGAATCATGCCTGGAAAGTGTTCGCCGTAACCTCGACATCTTGGTGAAACCTACCACTCAAAAATTAACAGATTTCATTGGAAGATCTCATTTTCTAGGAATAATTTTCCCATGCAGCTTTCTTCTGTTTCCAAATCTCTAGTGCTCACGTTTGTATTCCTGAAAATGGCCGTGTGTGCGTGTGCGTGTGTATGTATTTATGTGCACATATGTATGGGTGTGTATGTCTATTGTATGTGCACGTGTATGTACATATGTTTATTGAATGCATGTGTGTATTTATTGCATGTTTATGTGCAGTTGTGTGTGTGTGTTTATTCTTCATCCCCAAAACCATCAGGAATTGGTTTTACTCCTCTTGGTGCCGGAATATCAAGGGTTGAGCAGTTACTATAAAGCATTACAACTGAAATGTAGCAGCTGCATTTGTTTCCAATTTTAATGTCCAGATCTGAAAGGTGAGCTGAGATCACCCAAATGCTAGATTTGTGATGGCTGGTGCTGATTTTCTCTAAAGCTTTTGCTCCCTCTAGGTTTTCTGCCCCTGGGGCCTGCTGGTAATGCTCTATACTCTCCACGCTCACGGTTCAGAAATTTTTATATTTGTAACTAACAGGATGAAAATGTGTGTAACTACATACACCTTTTTTCCTGTCAACCTCTCTGCTCCTTTTTGTAGTGTTTGGTTATTCGATGGCTTTCCCCTCTCAAGTTTGCTCACATCATGCATCAGACAAATCTTCTGCACACTTTCCCTCTTCTTAACAAAATATGACCTAGTGGAAGGACTGAGAAGAATAATTTTTTTATGAATAAATAATGATTGTTTGTAATTAACATATCAATTGTATGTATGGAAATGATGCTTCTAAATTACTTAACAGTGATTAGAAGCAGTTGATTTACTTAAGTAGCTTGAAACATTCTTCCAACAAACTGTTAATTTATTTAGTAAACTTTGCCCCAGGATAATATAAAGGAAACTTCTGCTTATTCCAGAATTAGATTTTGTTGTTGCTGTTGTCCTTAAGCCCCTGAAGTTCTACAGTAAGATTATCACAAAGAGCTAGCATTTGTTGGGTCCTTTTTAAATGTTACACACTTTTCCAGGTGCTTTGTGTATATTAAGTTTAATGCCCATAATGAAACTTTATGCATAGATACTCTATGATACCAGTTTTACAGATGAAGAAATTAAAGCTTGGAGATACTAAGCAGCTTACCATATATATATATATATATATATATATATATATATGAGAGAGAGGGTGAGAGGGAGAGGAGGAAAAGAGAAAGATGGTTTATTCATTGACTATTAATTGAGCACACAATAGATGCTGGGCACAGAGATAAATAAGACTCATCCTACCCTTGGACAGTCTGGTGACAGCAGAATGATTGTAAACTGATAAATTACAGTGCACTGAAATAGATATTATCATTTAGGCAGGAACAAAGTACTATGGGAGAATATTAGCATATTTTTTCCAGGGGATAAATGTGATACTTTTTATACACTTGCCACTTTCCTTCAGCAAAAGAGAATACGTTTAGAAGAAGAAATTAACATATTTGAGGAAAACAGTGGATCAAAAGTCAAAAAGTTTTTTTCTGAATATGTCCGGTAGCTTGTGCAGAGATATTCCATTCTTAATTAAACACCCAATCAATATGTATACGTTTTCTCAGTGACCAAAAATGATGATTCTAGAGCTACTACAAGGCAAAATTATGAGTTTCTAACCTACCCAGGTCTCTTTCCTGGAATAACTTAGTAAAGAAACTCTTACTTTTTATTATTTGGGTTAGTTATAGTCTAGAGCACTGTGTCCAAACACTAATCTACGTGTCAGGGACTGGCTGACTGGCTATATCAGAGTTTTATAAAGTCACATATTCCTAGGTCATACCGCTGTGGATATAGCAAGTTTGAGACCCAGTCTAGGCCTCTAATATTTTAAAAATGCCTCGATTGATTCCTATGTACATACAGGTTTAAAAACTACTGGTCTAAAAAACCGCAAATAAGGAAGAGCCACCCATATAGTATTTACTCTCTAGTATCTTGTTTAAGGCTATGGATTTTGTAGGTAAGAGCCTAATCTCTGGAAACAGAGCTCAGTTCTGCTTACTACCTGGGGACCTAGGATAAATTTCTTAAACTCTCCAGTACCTTTCTTATAGAGTTGTGAGGATTAGATATGATGCACAGAAAGTAGCCAACAGTGCTCTGCACTTAGTAAGTGTTCCATAAATGTTAGACTATATGCACACACACACACAGGAACACATTTATATGTATAAATGTATGCTTCTTTTTATTATGTTTATTTTTGAGAGAGAGAGAGAGAGACGGAGACATAGCGTGAACAGCAGAGGGTCGGAGAGACAGGGAGACACAGAATCCGAAGCAGACTCCAGGCTCTGAGCTGTCCACCACAGAGCCTGATGTGGGGATTGAACCCACAAACCCTGAGATCATGACCTGCGTCGAAGTCAGAAGCTTAACCGACTGAGCCACCCACACGCCCCTAGATGCACACACGCTTAATAAAATGCTTTCACGGACTAAAAGGAAAGCTGTGATAAGAATAAAATGATCGATCACTGTTAACTTTGTGGAAAAGGAGTTGGTCTGTCTTCGGCTATATCGGGTCATTTCAAACTTGAGAATCATAATCTACTAATATTAAGCCCTTCACATAGACTCATGCTGCTCCTTCACCAGCCAACTCTTATAGATCTTACCCTTGTCACTAGTTCCTACCTTTTCACATGGCACAAACAAGTTTTGTACAAAAGGTGCAAATTTCCAGTTATAAAATGAATAAGTCATGGGGATATAATGCACAGCATGGTGACTATAGTTAATAATTCGGTATTGCATATTTGAAAGTTGTTAACAAAGTCAATTTTAAAAGTTCTCATCCCAAGAACATTTTGTAACGTGAACGGTGATGGATGTTAGCTAGACAAACACTAAAATGCAAGGAGATAACTAAGATTGTTTCTAAGGGCCTTTATAGCTACAATGTTCTGAGTTTCTGAGCTACCTAGATATTGTAATCCAATGCTCTTCATATCATTTACTCCCTGATAACATCATTTGGCCCTTAATCCAAAGGAATGACTGATGTCATTTAGGAACCCATGCATAAACCTCGCTCAAGATATGCCTAGAATAACTGAGAAGCATAGCCAACTCTTGGTTATCAGAAAAAGTGTTTAAGCAACTTACCTATCAGCAAACTCCGTGAAGATTATATTCATGTAATCCCCACAGAGAAAGACCTGCATAAAGACCTGGGCATGGGCCATTTGACAGCTAATTATGCACAGATAACAAGCTTCCTTCCCAGGGCAGGCATCTCTTCCATCTGAGGGCTAGCCAGGGTCAAAATTTAACAACTAGTTTCTCAATTGCAGCGAGGAGAAAACACAAGTCATGAGCAAATTAGTGTCTGCGGTGTGATCCAAAGTCAATCTTTTATGAGAGAGAATTCTTAATCAACTAGGAAATTGAGCATACCATGAAAAAGCAACCATTCTGATATCTCACAAAGTGTGGAAATAGAAGAACCATTGAAAGATCAGAATGGCCATATTGTTAAGTTGGTTCATTTGCCAGCCACTGATTTGCTAAACCTCCATTAAATTAACTAGCTTTAAAGCTTCCTCGAACTTACAACTGCATGGGATTGCTGATGTAACAAGTATGCATCTGGATTTTACTAAGCTATTTTTCCCTGGCTTCCTGAATGAAAATATCTTCTTTTATATATTCATATTACAGGAGATGCAGCTCTTATGGTTTTGTATCAATTTAATATTTCATTAGCTTGTATTTATGCATCTGGAAATGGCAATAAAATGATTTGAATTCTCCCCATATTGATTTCTATGTGTATTTTTAAAAGGTTTGGCATAAGGAATAAATCTTTTCAGGATGGAAATGTCCATTCTTCCTAGGGCATTTTAATTCACTTCAGTGAATGATCATGGCCAAAGTATGCCTAACTGTAGGGTAGATCATATTTCTTTTTAGGACCTTTTCTCTTTCCGGTCCCTGCTTCTCTTTGGTCTAAATATTTCCTAGGGACCTACTGTATACCCCCATGCCTTCTTGACCACCCCTCGCCTTTCTTACTGAAATCTGACTTTCACCAGATGTCTTTATTAAATGAATCCTTGCAGGGCGCCTGGGTGGCTCAGTCCAACTTCGGCTCAGGTCACCATCTCACAGCTCATGAGTTCGAGCCCCGCATCGGGATCTGTGCTGACAGCTCAGAGCCTGGAGCCTGCTTCGGATTCTGTGTCTCCCTCTCTCTCTGCCCCATCCCCACTCATGCTCTTTCTCTCTCTGTCTTAAAAATAAATAACACATTAAAAAAAATTAAATGAATCCTTGCTAATGAGTTCCTAAAATTGCAGTAAGTACAACAAAACTCCAAAGCAAGGGAATGAAATCTTAACATACAGGAAGGATTTCAGGTTTTAAATGCAAGAGGGGATTTTGCTGTAAAATTGGAAGGCTTGCTCTGTCTCTTCACATTCCAGGAGGGCCACATTCCCCTGCTGGGTGAAAAGCTGGAGCTGCAGGTTCTCAAGTGACCGATCAAACTGAGCTGGTTGTTACAGGACAATGTTACAGAACAAGTCAGGAGGGCTTTTAGATGTGCAGCCTTGACAGAAACAGTTTGATCGTTTACAAATAAACTATTGCATTTCAAAACATGTTTTAAACATTTGGCTCAAAATAAGGCATACTTTCATTAAGAGTGAGAGATTGAAGAAGCCCGAAGTAGGGATGGGTGATAAACGTTCAGGGCTCAAGGAATACCTGTTGACAAGTGCTTGCTATCAATATGTGTATCCTAACTGAGCAGATAGTTTGGCTTCTTTTTTTGCATGGAATAAGACCTCCATGCCTAGGTGATCTGCTTTTTTGTTCTCGCCTTAAAAGAAAAAGAAAGGAGAGAAAACGGCCTTCGTCTTCTAAAAAGTTGTACTGAGGGGAATGGGTTAAATGGTGGATGGGTGGTGAGGAGGGCACTTGTGATGAGCTCTGGGTGTTGTATGTAAGTGATGAGTCACTAAAGTCTACACCTGAAACTAACACTACACCGTATGCTAACTAACTGAAATTTAAATACAAATTTGCAGAAAGAAAAAAAAAAAGTTATGCTGAGGGACTAAAAGCACTTAAGAGGTAAATTATAGGTTGAAGAGATAAGCAATTGCACCCAATAGTATTCACCAAGTAGGCAAAGCCAATGGAAAAGGGCATCCAGATCAGTCATTAAGACAAGAGTTAAGACATTTTTCTAAAAACAATTAAAACATAAAGTTAAACAGTGTTTGAAATAATACATCTTACATACTTCCACTTCTTCAAATCTTGGAATTACCTCTTAGTTTCTATTATACTGTTCATTCATGTAATTTCTACCATTTTCATAAAGCATTTTTGGAAGCAGAAGAAGTATGACACTCGGCCCAAATACCTTCGGAAGGTTCTGTGCCCTGGTGAAGAAAGCAAAGCGAAAGGCAGAGTCCAACCAGGAGACCTATTGACTCTGGCGAGCTCAGAGGAACCTGAGTCATCATCTAAACCAGAGATAGAGAATCAAGGCAAAAATTCTAGATTCGAAGACCATGGCGTCTGCTCCTTTATAAATTGCTAACTGTGTGGGGAGGAGTGGAGCTGGGGGTTGGAGAGGATAACTGATGGTTCAGTGGGGTTCGGTATGGCATACCAGCCATATTTCTCTCAGCTTTTCATCCCTATGGTGAGAACTTGATGGCCCCATGTATTAGTACCACAGGTCTCCTGTGGCAACTCAAAATTGCAGGCATAATGCCTAAACTGGGATAATGGGCCTCCAAAGGTCTGGCCTAGAATTTCCAACCCTATTAGATGAAAGCAAATAGAACAAAAACCAAAAAGAGTTTGGAGACTAATCATCTGGCCTAGAAAACATGTGAACCAGTGTTATTGAACCATATCAACAAAGACATTTTAATATTAAAGAAGAAACTAGAGAAGAGCAGGGACAGCCAAATCACTTTCCTTTAGAAGGAGAGATTCACACAGTAACAATTCACCTTGGGCAAATTAGAAATTTTGTGCACACTGAAAACAGGGATTATATTGTGCACAGTTGTCAAAGTGTTCACCTGTCCTTTATGTTCTTCTAAAGTACTTAGAATATAATTTGTAGAATATGTGCTAAATAAGCATCTGTTGAGTGATCATGTCAATGATTGATTAAAAGAATACATTCATCAATGAATAAGTCTATTTCCCTAAGCTTTAGCTTAGGCAAAAATTCACTCTGCCCAGCAGCTTTTTTTTTTTATAAGCCCTTGTTCTCCATTGACCACAGAGTTAGTGAAGGAGTAGTCATGGAAGTTGCCTCCAGGGCTCACCACGGTCATCTCTTAAACCCTTAGTATCTGCCTGGTGCTCCAGCACATGAGGAAGCCGCATTCTTACACACCAGCATGACTGCCTCATTGCTAAATTCAAAGTTTTTTGGGGTTTTTTCACTTTTTTGTTTTCTCAGTCTACTCCAGCTTGCTGAAGCAAGTGGTAGAATGGAACATAATCTTTTGTCTCCAAATCTGTATAACGTAGTAATTATGAATCTCAAGATAAGTTGAAGTGGGCTTAAAATGCAACTTACTTTACTTTGAGTAACTCAATATAATATCCATTTTGAGCCCCCTTTCTGCTTGGGTTGTAAAATGTGATCTCAACCAATTTTGGGTGGCTTCTCGGCCACCTTAGCCCACTCTTAGGTTTTCTGGAAGTCTCTCAGCCTATCTCCTCACACAGATGATTCTCCTAGGAGCTCTATCCATGAAGCAAGTCAAAAGACCTTTGTACTTCGATCCTACAAAATAGGAGTTATGTCATCTGCCCTGAAGATCAGCTGAGAGGGAAGAAGATTATCTCCTTTTCTCAGAGCCCTTCTAATATGATTACAGCTTTCTTCTGTTTTGCTTCTCACTAATCCTAACCTGGAGAATCTTTAGAAGCTCTGGGAAAAGAAACCTCTTTGTATTTCCTTGTGGTAAAAACATAGCTTCCCCAACTATTATCTGTACCCTCTGGACCATGATGCTCAAAAGACTTCGTACTCCAAAGCGGAGAATTGATTTATTTTTTTGCTTTCTGCTTTATCACTCCTACCTTATAGGTATGTGTGCATATCTGATTATATCCTTAGTAAGTTTCTCTGAAAATAAACTATTCTTTATAAAGGGCTTATTCAATGCATAACGATAATGCCCTCTAGAAAAATTGTACCAGTTTGTGTCGTTATTAGCAGTATATGAGAGTGCCATTTCCCTACATCCTTGCAAATACACCATATTTACCATTTTTAAATTAAAAATGAAATATTTTGTGTTCATCTTTCATTACAAGAAAGCTTAAACATCCTTTCATGAGTTTTTATTTTTTAATTATTATGTGTCCATGAGTCCATGTGCCCATTTTGCTTAGGTCTTTACTGCCATTTAAGAATATTAAAAATTTGTCAGAAATTGAGAATGTTTTTTTTTTCTGGTTTGTTACTTGACTTTTATGGTATATGAGAGAGAGAAACTTACAATTTATAAATCTGATTTTGTGATTTTCCCCTTGGCATTTTTACTTCAGAATTCTTTTTCCATTGCAAGATGAACGTTCACCTCTATTTCATTTTAGTTGCTTTATGGTTTTATTTTTACGTTTAAATTTTTGATCGGTTATATTTAGCATAGACTATGAGGTTTGGGCTCCACATTACTTTCTATCTTTAATTATTATTTGTTTCAGCATCCTTATGTAACAGTCCTTTCCCCCTTTGGTCTAAATCCCACATCTGTCCTGTAACAGAGTTTTACATAATCATGGATCTGCTTCTGGACTCTGTTCAGAACTCTTACTACAACAATAAGACACTGCTTTAATCATTATAGATTTTTAATAACATTTAATATCCGATAGGGAGACTTTACCTTTATTACTCTTTTTTAAAATTTTGTCAGAATTTTCTTGACTAGTCCATTTATTCTTCCAGATGAAATTTAGAAACCCCACTCTAAACGTTATGTGATATTTGAGGTCTTGATTGCTTCTGATCCTCTGAATGTGAGCCCCCATTCAATCCATCCGGTACCCTACTGCATCCTAACCTGCCTATACTTCATCTACAAATGCAATAAATAATGATGATGGCAATGAATGCCACTTGCCCTACCTTCTTGAGATTTCAAACTGGGATTTTAATAAGATGCTAATTTCAGATTGGTCTTGCAGGGAAAAGAACATGCAAGCTCTCCCCTTTAAGAGATGTCACTGTTTTTTTCAGAGTGTGGAAGGGGAACACCATGAGAAAGCGGTAGAACTACTCAAGGCTGCTAAAGACAGCGTCAAGCTGGTGGTCCGATATACCCCCAAAGTCCTGGAAGAAATGGAGGCTCGCTTTGAAAAGCTCCGGACTGCCCGGCGTCGGCAGCAGCAACAGTTGCTAATCCAGCAGCAGCAACAGCAGCAGCAGCAACAAACACAGCAAAATCATATGTCATAGGTAAGAAGTGCCTTCTTCCGCACAAGGGAAGTCCCTTATGCATATAAGTTTGTTTCGGTTTTTAATATAGTTTCTTAGCTGGATTAAAGTCATTAGGTTTGACAATGCCTCCCAAAAATCAATCAAGCAAATAAAAAAATGATGATCTCAGAAAATGTCAAGAAGACAGTTGCTGACTTTATGTCATTCAGCCATATTTTCTGCAAAGGTAAAATATTTTGGAAAATAATATACTTGCGGGGGGGCAGGTACAGATTAGGAGATACCTTTATACAAATCGGGAAAATACACCCTCTGCATAACCCAGATCACTGGGCACATAGCCACATGACAAGAGTGTGCGTTGGATCCCAGCCCCACTCAGCCCCTTGGCCATTTGCCTTTGCACAGTGTACAAACTAAACAACCTGATCTTGGGAAGATCCCTTTAGAATACTACAAATTATTGGAAAACTACTCCACTCTGAAGAATGAAGTGGAGACCAGTGTGCATGTTCTAAGAGATTCAAAATTCTCTGTGGGTGCTCACTTCAAATGAGATGCTCTTCCCTTTTTTCTAAATTTCACTTTGTGACAAAAATGCTAAGTCAGGTTTTGCTATATGTTTTTAAGAAAATTCAAGAAAAAATGTTAAGAATCACCATCTTTGAAGTGCCTCTATGTGTGAGGTTCTTTTCACGTATCCTTCCTTATGCTCAGAAAAACTCTTCAAGGTATCACTAAAATCCCATTTTTTAGACGAATGATATGAAATTGCAATGGCTTTGTGGTGTCCTCACAGCCACACTTACAAGTGACATAGAATTATTTTCCTTTTTGCTCTTGCAGGCATTTCATCCACCAGCATCAGATATTCTGGAGTTCTATAAATTGTCCTTGCTATCCTTTGGAAGAGAGTTAATAGCATTGTAGACCTCTATGCTGTGATGTCTGCAAATGTGATTTTGAAGTTTCAAATGTCCTTGGAAAAATGACATTTGAACATTGGGTAATAGTGGTTTTAGGTCATTCAACATCAGATTACTATTTGCACAACCGGAAACATTGGATATGACGTGAGACTTTCTGTTGCTTGCAACACAAAAAGGAGAAGCTACAGGGGGAAGTATAAAGACTATAGGATTTGTCCTCAGACAGTGCTGAGGATTCAGTCTTTCTTTTATAGCTTGTAAGTGCTATTGTATATACCACAGTTTGGTGACTTTATCTAAAATCACCTTCCATTCATTCTACAAATTACATTTATTCAGCAGTAAATATCTATTTGGTACTGCCGTGGGCCAGGCACTGTTCGATGGGCTGCAGAAACAGCATGAACAAAGCAAAGTCTTTGCTCTCATGGTGCTTACATTCTGGTTGGGGGAGATGGTTAATATACAGGTAAATGAAAATATCCTGTTGGAACCAGTACTTTGCAGAGTTAAAAGGGTGCTTTGATAGAGATTGGCTAGGTGACAACTTTTGATTAGGTAATCAGGAGAGACATCTCAAAGGAGAGGACACTTAAGCTGAGGTTGAAGGACGAGGAGAAGCCAGAAGAGAGCATAAGAAGAGGAAGAAATAGCCAGTGTGTATCTCTAAGAGAGACTCCTGAGCTATTTGACGTTTGAGGAATAGAAAAAGAGCCAGTGTAATTAGTTAGGAAATAATGAGTGAGGAAAGAAGGTAGAGGCCATGGGGGCCAGGTCGCAGAAAGCTTTTTAAACCACTGAAAGAAGCTAGATTTTATTGCAGTGGAAGCCACTAAAGGTTTTAAGCAAGGGAGTGACATGATCTGATTTATGTTTTTAAAAAGATTACTCTGGCTGTTCTGAAGAAAACAGATTATTGTAAGGTGAAAGTGAGAACAGAGACTAATTACAAGGCTGTTATATAGTAGTCCAGGCAAGATATATGGTGCCTTAGCCAGGATGATAGGGTTGAGATGGAGTGATAGGGATACATCTGGACAAGTCATTTCGTCCACATCCTTCTCCTCTCTTATCCATTCCAAATGTACAGGTATTTTACCTTGGTGCTTTCAGAATCCCTTCAAAGATCTTTTTTCTAATAATAACAATCCACAATTCTTTAGTCAAACATGGACACTCTTTCCACTAACCCCTTTTTTTCTTCTATCCTCAAAAATGCAGACTTGTACCATTTTTCTAATTGGTTTGCCACACTGGCCCAGAGTAAAATTACTCTAAAGTGTTTTGAAAGAAATATGTTGCCATTCAGACTTCTGAGGTCTTACTAAAAGCTTCCACCATTATATCCATTCAGTCTTCATATCTTTCGAATATCTTTGTATTTCCTGGGCTGTGCACTCAATTCCATCTCTCTGCTCCATCGGTCTTCATTAAATTGCTTCAGAATTTCCTATTGTCTCATCGCCAAAGATTAACATAAAAAAAACTTGTTTAATGTTTATTTATTTTTGAGAGAGAGAGAAAGAGAACACAAGCGGGAAGGGGCAGAGAGAGAGAGGGAGACACAGAATCCGAAGCAGGATCCAGGCTCACAAGCTGTCAGCAGAGCCTGACGGGCTCGAACTCATGGGCCATGAGATCATGACCTGAGCCCAAACCGGACACTTAGCTGACTCAGCCATCCAGGCACCCCAAAGGCTAACATTTTTAATAGAAGACATTTACGAACTGGTTTTTTTCCTTATACACGATATGGTGATTCTACTTAAGTGAACATGAAATTTATATTTACGCCTGCCAAGACAGCACTTCCTACACACACCATCATGGCCCCTTGAGATGAAACCGTAGTGACCATTTCAAGTACGAGCCAAGTACAACCAAGTCATGTCGTGCACGGATTTTATGGGGAATTCAGTCAAAGAGACCTACATTAGGTCTTGTTCAACTTTTAATTAATTAGATTTTAAGGATTAAATGGGATTTGTTACACTTCCTAACTCATACCATGACTGCTTTGGGGAAGAAATTTGAAGCTAATTTGACCAATTGACTGAACAGATCTCTGATTTTTTATTTTTTTTTAAGTTTGACACGTCAAGCAAAGACCAGGTAAAGCAACATATTCATCAGATACTGTCTTATTGTTTATCACATGAAATACAGTTTCTATTCTCTCTAAATTAGGAATTTTTTAAATCCAAAATGGTATGTGTTATGAAGTAACTAATCATGGTAAGTGGTACATACAAATGGAAAATATGTTGAATGCAAGTGCTGTGTGGAGAATGTCTGTTATGCTCACTTTTAATTTTAAACTCACCTGAAATAAAACTCAATTGTTTTTTCCCCTTTTATGTTTGATAATCAGGAGGAGTAGATTACATTTTCTAAAAGGTAATAGATACGATCTTTATACAACTGTATTATAGAAACCGAAACAGAGAATAGGCATATAGGTATTTTTATGTTATACCCACTTTCTTGACAGAGAGTGTTAAATTTTTTGGCTTGAAGGATCTCATTTTTTAAAGCATGAATTTGTATACATATTCCACCCAGACTCTTGGACAATAAAAGGGGGAAAGAAGAGTAATCCTTCTTGAGTTGTCTCAGAAAAAATTCTGAGGAAGTCAAGACTTAAAGGATTGTCAACTTCCTCTGCCCTCCTGTTGCTGGATTGAGGGTGGAGAATTCATGGCATCTGAAACCATTCTGGATCTTAACATATTTACAAAGTAGCTGGAGTTTGCTAGTGGCCTCACCAACTGTCAGGCCCCCACTTCCTTTACTTTGTCCACTGCTGACTGTTCTATATCCTCCACTACCACTGCCACAGCCGCCATCTTGATGATCCGATCCAGAAAACCACTGCAGAAGTGAGAAAACCAGCCTCAAAGGAAGGATACCTCTGATAAAATTGAATCCAAGGAACCCAGAGTGACCGAGTAGAAAACTGGAATAATAAAAATAATAATCATAATGCTGGATAACATTTATTAAGCAATTAGGGTGTGCCGAGAACTCTTCTAAGTGCTTCGTATGTGTTAAATTACTTAATCGTCACAACAATCCTGTAGGTATTAGGTAGTAGTTTAGATCTCATTTCAAAGAAAGAAAATGAGGCATGTAGGATTTTTTTTAAACCATTTCACAGCTAGTAAGTAAGTGATAGGGCCATGATTCAAACCCAGAAACATACGTTCCAAAGCCTCTTTCTCTTAATCACTGTGCTACCCTGCCTTTTTCTTCGATGGCTCTTGCCCTTACATGTCCCATCCTTCCTCACAGACATGTTCACATAAGCTTTCCAGGGATTCATTCTCACCCTACTTACAGCTGGAGTTATCCAGTTCACCTTTACCACTCATCCCACACCTCAAAGCGCTTCCATCACTTTGGTTTTATTAATTTCTTACTGCTGCCCTAAAAAATTACAAGTTTGGTGGCTTAAAAGAACACAAATTTATTGTCTTGTAATTCTGTAGGACCGAAGTCCAGCACAGTCTCACTGGGCTTTAGGAGGCTCTAGGGGAAAATTCATTTCCTTGACTTTTCCTGCTTCTAGAGGCTCTCCACATTCCTTGCCTCTTGGACCTTTTTCCTTCTTCAAAACCAGCAAAGGTGGTTAAGTCCTCACATTGCAGTGCTCTGACTTCTGCTTCCTCATCACACCCACTCTCCTGGCTCCTTTTCTCTCTCCATCATCCACTTTTAATTTTATCAATTATAGATCCCACTTGGATAGTCCAGGTTAATATCCATATTTTAACATCAGCTGTTTAGGAATCTTAATTCCATCTACACCTTTAATTTCCCTGTAGCATGGAATCTACTAGGTATTAGGATGTGGCTATATTTGGGGTCCATTATTCTGCCTACCACAATGACTCATTAAAAAGTTAGCAAAGCAGGGGCACCTGGGTAGTGCAGTCAGTTAAACATCTGACTCTTGATTTTGGCTTGGGTCATGATCTCACATTTCGTGGGACTGAGCCCCGCAGACCTGGTTGGGATTCTCTGTCTCCCTCTCCCTCTGCCCCTCTCCTGCTCACTCAAACGCAATCTCTCTTTCTCTCTAAATAAATAAATAAACATTAAATAAAATTAACAAAGCAATTTGATCAGTAAAATTTACACTAATATGGAAAAAAAGCTTTTATTTAAAAGCATAAAAAGAATAACTAATCTATGGAATTACAAAGCAAGGGAATAAGAAAAATAATGAGAACATTTGGTGCAGATGGTTCTTCCCGGTGGGTATTTCAGTGACCCACATTTTGGAAGCTCAGTCACCTCTCGGCTGCTGGCATATCCCTCAGGCCTACCCCCTCCCCTGGATAGATGAAAAGATCCAAGAGTCTTACTAAAATTCACCTGTTCTGAGTCCCATTCCCTTCGGACGTGTAACTATATAATAAGTTAATTCATTAAAAATTCACTTGGTAATTAGGGGACCTGTAGACAGTTATTCAATATAGGACTCAGTGAAATGGTCTGTTCGTAAGAAAAAAATATGTAAAACTCATAATAAAATATGTGGCAGTGAGCACTCCAAAGTGGTAGGGTAGTAGTAGAATTACAGTAGTAAAATGTCACTAACAGATACTGCTTGTGTGTAATATGTCATTAGGTGACTCCTGAAGAAGCACTATGGCCTTGTGCATGGCTTTCAAGCCACACTGCAGGCCCCAGGGGCTTTTAGGCACATCTCTAGAAGGCATGCCAGCTGGAGAGTGTTGATGCAAAGTAGGCAGATTGCAAGGCCTGCCACAATTTATGAAAATCTGTTTTGTATATGATGCTTCACATTCATTGAAATAAAAATATCCACAGCCTTGAAAAACAAAGATTGGAAACCACTGTTCTCTCTGGAAGGAATGATTCCATAATGGTGGAAGAGGGACAGGTCTTGGGGGAGTGTTCAGGGAGGCTGCTCCTCCAGATCTGACCGTAAGGGCAGCTGCCTACTCTTTGCTACCTGGTATCAGGCCTGAAACAGGCCTGATACCTGCTTCAGAGAAGGGATGTTGGTGCTTCCAGCCTGTCAGAGAGAAGCTTTGCTGACTGCACCTCAACAAGATCCCTAAGACTCACACTGTAAAGGTTATCTATCTTTTGCCTTCATGAAGAAAAACAGAGTCATCTGGAATAGGGAGGAAGAAATGTTTTACATTTGAAATGTTTCCAAACTGGGGTTCTGTCTTTCATTTTAAGGAATAACTGTGTCTTTTCCATTCTCATTCGATAATTACTTCCTTTGCAAACATCAAACAATTTTTTTTTCATATGTGGAAGATTGTGCATGAGTGATAGGGCCTAAAATAATCCTTGCTGTTCTCACATAGCACATGCTCCTTTGATATTTTTAGCATATTGTAGTTGACAAATGAATACTAATCACTGATTTCCCTTCACTCTTTTCCCTCCTTTCAGGTCCTTAAAGAGAGGCTACTTGATCAAACATCTGATAGTCACAAATTTGAAACCGTGCTTCACAATCCCAGCACATAATGAAAGGAAAAGACAACATTGATAATTATACCTGTCAAGAAGCTGTGACCACGTGATATATAAGTTCTTCACCCAGGCAACTCGACACCTTCTTTCTCTGGGGCTGAATCCCCACTGCTCACGCGCTCTTTACACACACAGACCTTCCATGCACTGCAGTGGGAATTCTCAGTGTGTAAAGGGAGCAGTTTTCCGGTCCGCAGACTGAAATAGTACAAGAAGAATAAAGTCCATGACTTTCCGATAAATCACCGGGCCAGGATTAAATGAATCTTTGTTCTACAGCTTTTCCAGAGATTAACAAATCCCTCATTAGGCTATAGTTTAAACTGCATCAGTTCAAGGTTGTCATCACTTAAAAGAAACCTACTCATTGCCCTATACCCTGACCTCTTCCACATCCATATTGCTGAGTTGTCTGAATTAGAATTCCAGTTAATTGCAAATTCCACCTTTATTCCCCTTATGCTATATTTATACTCTGTTCAGGTTCTAGAAGCAATTGGCTTTTTATTTTCTGTTTCCATGAATTTTATTATGCATTAATGGAGAGGGACAATTTTAGCTCAACTTTTGGTTTGCTAGAGACACGGATAGAGAACTCTAGTACTGTATATTTTTTTAATTTAACTATCACTTGTATCTATGATTATTAATTCTAACAATATAACATGTATTTATTCCACAAAATATATATTATCAGAGTGTATCTGTTACAAACTGAGGTCTTTTCTTACCAAATGTTATGAATCTGGTAAGAGAATACTAGCAAAGGACCTAGCTTCATGAACTGATCCTCCTGTGATATTTCCATATAACCCTGCTCTCAATATTTGTTTGTTAAGTTTTATATTTTTTGATTGATAAACTCTGGGTAAGTCAGAAATCTTTCTGTCTACACTGATATGTTGTCATAGAAATTTATTTAATATGTTAAAGCCTAAGGCTTTACAAAACTCAATTATGATATATGTTCATATATATACAAATATATGTGTCACACAAGGTTTAAATCAGTTTCCCCAAAGACAAAGTGGATGTTTTTGGCAATCTAAGATCAAAAGTAATATTCCTTTCAAAATTAGGCATATGTAAATGAGGATATTAATTTTGTGAATGAAAAATGCTGCTCCTTCTAGAGGGAAAAAATACCTAATTCATTACACACATTCATATAGGAAAATAGACAATGAGATATCATCTCTCAGAAAGTATCATTTGCTGGAAAATGAGCCACCTCTACAGATCTTCACTTTTGACTTATGGTAAATCTAAGCACATAAGTCTGATTTTACTCATTGGAATGAATAGAAAGCAATAATTATTTGGGCAGTTAAATACCTTAGGCACAAAAATGTACCTGAAAAAAGAATACACGTTCAGTTGAAACATTCTAGAAAGATGATTAAAACTGAGGCCAATATTTGAATGTTTCTTTTTCTCAAATGCAGAAATTGATTCCCCAACATAAATAAATTTTACATTTCAGATAGTCCCCCAAATTAGAAATTTATGAAGCTCACTTCAGGAGCTATTTCTTGAAAACAAAACAAAACCAATCAGAACTACCCAGTACATTTTATTTTGCCCTTTCAAAGGGTGTTATTATCAATACCAAGTTCTGCCTACTCTTCACAGTGCATCACCCAACAGAGAGCCAAGAGCAAGGAAGCTAGGAGGTACACCAATTCCAACAACCATCCTGAAAACATATCATTTTTTACTAGAGAAATGAGGGGGGAGGGGAGGGCAAGGGGGATGACCCTGAATGTTATGTAAAATAGGTTTACAAAAGAGATAAGCATGACTAAAGGGAGTGAATGGAGACTAAGTGAGTATTACTCAGTTTGAAAGAGGTAGTTCTCATTTTTATAAGAAAAATTTAATAAAACATATATTTTAGTTATCATTTAACAAAGAAATGTAAAAGCTATTCAGGCAATGCCACAGATTCTCATAAAGGGAAATATTTGCACCCTTGTAATGAGAAAATGGTCATTTCAACACATTTCAATGCCTTGTATAAATTTGAAGTTTAAGATACGTTTTCATTTAGCCATAAGTGTATGGTTGATATTAAATTATCATATATTTTCACATCAATATAAATCTTATCATGGTGTTACAGAAGCAGCTATCAAGTGAGCAGATACTTTACGTTTGTGTTTTCTAGATGTCTTTGTATGTTATGCTTCATTTGCATAATGGTTAAATGCTAATAAATGTATGCCAAGTCCTTTGTCAAAGTGAAGGGGAAATCCATCACAACTAAGGTATCTAAAGACAGAGTACATGTCACGGTGGTCCTACATACAAATGATAAAATGGCTGGTCTTTTTTTTTTTTTTTTTTTTTTTTTTTTCAGTAAAATCTGGGTATTGAAATATAAACCTTCCCTTAAAGTTTTAATCAAAAGTAGCTGACCCTAAGACTTAGAGAGGTCCTTTTGAGGTTTTCTAAGTTTCACTGAAGCCGGAGGGAAAGGGAAAAAATTGTACTAATGTTGTTTACTATTAATGATCTTGGTAGAGCTATCGGCATGTCCAAAGTCATATTAAAGACATAACAGGTGCCTCTTACATAAAGCTCAATCCTGAATATCATAAATAAATTAGATATTCAAAGTTAGGGGGAAAATCTGGTATGACTGTATCTTCTTGATCCTGGTGAATTTTAGTTCTTTCCCCTGGTCAGACTGGTGGCCAGATTTTTCTAAACTCTTTTCTGCTGTGATTTTGAAGGCCAGTACTCGGAGCATACTTCAGTTAAAAAAAAAAAAAAAGAAAGAAAAAAAAAAAAAAACCTGAACCTTTTCATTTGGAACATTTACATTTTGATTCTGTTCCCATTTGAAATAGAACATCCGCATGGAGATAATGAGCTTAAGTTACAATTGACTTTGGAAAGAATAACAGACTTTTGTGCTCCCTCAATCATGTAATCAATAGGGAATTCTCTTGTTATGTGAACTACCACTATCTTTTAAGACAATGCTAAGATCTAAATGCAAAATCTAGCTTTCAGGGGCTTTTTAAGAATTCAAGGCTGTCTCCGAAGAACTTGGCTAGAGATGGATTACATCAATTTACAAATGCAGTTCTCAACCCGTGACAAATCAAACTGATGTGATCTCAGTTCATTTTACTCAGCTGTGCCTATAGGACTCCAAGACGTTGGGATATTTTGTCTACATTATCTTAAGCCTCTATAGATATCTGTTAATGTGTGAATAATGTCTGAGTTTCTCATCTTTTAGCTGGTTTGTGTTTATTATACAGCCTGTTAACAAAGACCAGCTTTAGATAGCATTGTGAAGTAGAAATCAATGTTCTGAAGATTCAGGGAAGCCAGTGTTAGGCAGTATCTCCCCCAAAAATGGGGCAGTCCTACCCATCTCGTCCCTCTCTGGATCATAAACTCCAGGAGCGACAGGTCTGTGACTGCATTATGAACTGCCGTATCCCTGGCATCTGGTATGATGCTTGGCACACAATAGGCGCTCAGTTGGTGTTTGTTGAATGAATGAACAATTGGATAGGTTGATAGACAAATAAGTGAATGTTGCCTTCAGATAATCTGAAAAATTTCACCAATTTACAGTAATTGGCACTGTAATTTCTGAATTTCATAGTCAGAACCAGATTTACTCTTTTCATAAATAAATGCTTTTCAGATATATGAATTTGGAATCAATTACTTCAAAAGCTTCAAGGATTTGAGGGCATTTAGATAAGGGATAGTGTCTGGGGAGTAAGATATTTTAACAATGAATAAAACTCAGCCTTTCTAGTTTTTTCTGAAAGCTCCCTGAGTTATTTTGCAAGGGCGTTTAAAACATAAAACCCCAGTTATGAATTTTATAAAATATTATGTTTTAATTTTTAAAAAGGAAGAGAAGTCATGTCATCAAGCACATTTTTAATATCTCTTTCAATGTTTTATCTCTTTACTAGTAACATTTCTCTAAGGAGTTCCTAGTAATTGGGGACACATCTCTAAATCTTCTGCTTTCAAAAGATCACTTCTTTCCTATTTGATTTCTAGGATGTACCTGAGCTAATGCTTAATCGCATAGCAATTAAGACTTTTCCACGTGTTTATTCGTTTAACAAATATTTATTGTGCACCTAGTACATTGCTAGGTCCTAGAAATGTAATGGCAAACAAGACAGACCTAGTGCCCTCCTGGAACTTACAATGAGGAACTCCTCAACACTTTGGTAGAGTTTATTCTCCATCGAGTCCCTCTTCACAGCCGACAGAAGAAATACAATCCCTAACTCCATGGAAATCATGAAAGAACCCCCTGCAGACACTTACGTGAACTTGCTGTTCAGACACATCACTCAAAAATACTGCTCAGTTTATCCATACACCATAGTTCTACCCCAGCAAGATAGGTAAGTCATAATTTATTCATAATGAACACTTACTGAACTCTCACTAGGTTCTACTGTTCTTGGTACTTTCCATAGACTACATCATTGAATCCCTTCAACAACTCCAGTAGGTTTCGTTTTATAGACAAGAAAACTGAAGCACAGATACGTGACTTGTCCAAGGTCACACAGCTAGCAGATGAAATGGGGATTTGAACCCATGCGGTGTAACACAAGAGTTCATGTGTCGAACCATTATCTGTGGTTTGGGGGACACCATTACATTAAAAATAGGAGTCATTAATATAAATGGGTCACTGTATATAAAAGTACTTTGAAGTTGTAAAGTAGTATGCAAAAACATAGTAGTGAAGTTATTATGCTCAACAGACCACATCAGTGGCAGAAGCAGACTAAGAACTCAGTCTTATGTTACAGCTTACTCTTGTGAAGAACACTTCAAGCCAGGGACATGGATAAAGTACAGATCCAGGACATTTCTGACATGTGGGAAATATGTCAATGACTTTTCAGAATTATTTGTTAGCCACTGTGTCTATCTGGTGCTACAAGAAACAAAATCCCTTGCTGTAAGGGCTTAAAATAAGTACACAGTGTGGAGCTGAACCAAGGATATTTCACATTTATGGGAAAAGATCAGGCAATAGTACTATTTTCTCACCATTGCATGTGATCGCGTCTTTCCAATTGTTTTCTTCATTTTTCTGAAAGAGCTGCAAAATTGTGCAGTGGTTCAACCTGACCAAAGTGGTATTATGCTGCTGGGAAGTAAAAGTATTAGACACCAGACTGGAAGTATTGTCTTCATTATCAAATGACTTTTAAGTTCATTTAAAATATGGATATTGAAAGATGTTTAGATGCTGATAGTGCCTGAATATTTAGACGCCAAGTTCCTTGCCCTTCTTCATTCCAAACCATACAGTGGGGGTCACACTACTGAGGGGTAGATTCTAAAGCCAATAGGAAAGGCAGAAATTGAGATTGGCCTAATGTTAGAACCACAATCAGATGGATGTGACCACATTTCCAGAGGCTAACAGGAACTGACACCCTCTGTGGGGAGAGGGAACACCTGCTTCCATCTGATTCACTCACAAAGACGGATCCCACACATGATTTACATCTGTTCTCTCTCTCCCCCTCCCAGTCAAATGGGCATGTTCTACATCTTAAGTTCTGGTTCCTATTGGTGGCAGCAAGGAACCTTCTTAAAACTGTTAATACATCATTATTCTTCCCTAAGCAATTAGCCTTTTCAAAATAATTAACATTTTGCAAAATTTAGCTTTGCACATAATATGCCAATGGGCAAATTCAAATACTTTATTTCCAAAGTCATACTTTTTAACATCTCTCTACCTGCCTTTTTTTTTTTTTTTTTTAATTTTTTTTTCAACATTTTTTATTTATTTTTGGGACAGAGAGAGACAGAGCATGAACGGGGGAGGGGCAGAGAGAGAGGGAGACACAGAATCAGAAACAGGCTCCAGGCTCCGAGCCATCAGCCCAGAGCCTGACGCGGGGCTCGAACTCACGGACCGCGAGATCGTGACCTGGCTGAAGTCGGACGCTTAACCGACTGCGCCACCCAGGCGCCCCTCTACCTGCCTTTTGTCACCTTTATTTTTACTGATATTACCATTCTCTGTACAAATATTGTCCTCTTCCTCACTTACCGTTTACATCGATTCTTAGACTTTTTAGATTTCACCTTGACAAGGTCTTTTGAAACGATCTTCTCTTACCCATTGTAACTATTCCTACCCATGCATAGCACCTTAGTATTTTTTAACCAGGATTTTCATGAACTTTTAACGGTTGTCACAATGAACATGTCTCCCTAAATTTCCCTGTATATCGATGATAGGTAACTCGCTCTATTCCTTTGTTCAAAATCCTCTGATGGGTCCCCTATCTCTCTCTCTCACACACTCACACACACACACACACACACACACACACACAAAATCACATTCTTAGTCTGAACCAGAACACTAATATGGTGTTGGGGAAGGAGGACGTTATAGTGCTGTCCCATCCACAAGTGCAAAACCTAGAATACAAAACGTGATGATATTGAAGTCTGGTGTATGGACTTTGAAATAGAAGTCATGGGATTTCATGACACTGAAAAAATTACAAGTTCTTTTTCAAGGTGAAGTTAAATGCAAAGAGAGACTAGCAGTGTTGTATAGTGAAGATACCAAGATTCCATCAAACAGTGACCTACAAATTCCAAAGTATTTGCTTGAGGTGTATGTATGTGTGTATGTGGATGGATAGGCCACCATGCCAACATTAGGGAGAGGTATAGGTTGAGATATATTTCCATACTATATGGGATGAGTGTATTTCCTTACTAGATAGCACTACAGTTTTAGCCATCTTGCTCTTTTCTAAAAAATTATTTACTTATTTTTATTTTTGAAACAAAGCATGAGCAGGGGAGAGGCAGAGAGAGAGGGAGACACAGAATCTGAAGCAGGCTCCAGGCTCTGAACTGTCAGCACAGAGCCTGACGCCGGGCTCAAACTCATGGACGGTGAGATCATGACCTGAGCTGAAGTCTGATGCTTAACCAACTGAGCCACCCAGGTACCCCACTATCTTATAGTCCAAGTTGACCACTACCTATTGCTGGAAACTGTCTCAAACTTTCTTTCCCCTGAGCTTTTGGTTATTTATGAAATGCTTCTGTCTTTCCTGTATCTGTGCCTGCAAAAAAAATTTAAGGCACATTTCAAATGGTCCCTCTTCCAAGAAGCTTTTTCTTATTTTTCCACCCAGATGTTATCTACCCCATCATCAAACTCCACTGTGACATTTGTACCATTCTTTAGCTCTTTTCTTAGCTTCCCTTATGGTATACCTATTTGTGTCTTTATCATTCTAATTTGCCCCACAGTTAGTAATTATGTATGGAGTGGGTGTTAATATTTCTTAAAAGGAATTACCTTTCACTTGTCAACTTCACAGAATGGCTTCTGCATTATTTTGGGGTCTCAGTGTTCTGAAGCTCACCCATGAAATTCATCTGAATTGAGAACTCAACACCAGACACTTTTAAAAAAGAAAAAAATGCTAATTACTGAGCATTTTTATTAAAAGGAAAAGAAAAGGTACAGAATAGTGTTAATTCTTGTCACTTATTTCCTAGGTTTTTCTGATCTGACTTTTTGCTCTTAGGATGAATGTGAAAGTTGATGTAAATATTTTAGATATCACCACCACCCCTCCTACACACATACACATACACAATGGCTTTACCACTGATTTATCCCCACATATAAAATTGGTTGCATATTTCATGGGAAAACAATGGTAAAGGGTAAAATTAGGTTTTGAGTGAGCAACTGAACAAACAAGATGGACACCATAATAGCACTTCTGATTGGACTCCAGTCCTTTATTGATGGTCCTGCCTATCTCCGCTGTTCATTAGAATATAAACTTATCTACTGGTTATTAGTCCTCTCCCTTCCCAGGCCACCAGGCCACTACATTAGCAAGAGGGAATTGGGAGACTAAATACATTGTTTTGACAGCTTTAGTTCATATAGGAAAAGTTAATAGAAATCAAAGCATTTCTCCAGCCCTAGTCACACATCATGTTCTTTTGTATGGCCAACACAAAGGTTTATCTGAGTATGACATTTATACAACAAACATATTCAACACCTAATTTAAACACGATACTAATTTATTTCTCCCCACAGGATAGAAACACAGTATCTTAAAGGAAAATTCCCACACATAGATTAAGACCTGCATTTTTTTTTTTATTCTTTAAGTTAGAATGATTACAAACAGAACTCCAAGAAATCTCCTACATTAACACAAGATAGTTTCAAAGAGTTTAATTGCTACCTGTGTAATAAATTTCCCATGGGCTTTTTCCCCATTAACTGCACTTTTCCTAAAAGATTTAAGTGTGGGAAGCTGACTGGCAGCCATGGAAGGAGACCCACAGAGGGTCCACACCTGGATGTTTTGTTAACACAGCTTCCCAGGATCTCATCCCCAGCTTTGCAGATCCAGGCTCACTTGTTTTTTTCAAGGAATACTCAGGGATAGTCTTAGTTAATGCCTGTTTTCTCAAAGTAATCACTAAAAGCACTCCCTTTAACTCTTAGAAGTGCCCCAATTTAGACAACACATTATGTTGTCAACTTACCTAGAAGTGGTGAAGCTCTAGGACGATGGTTCCTGTTAACCCTCTTCAACTCACCAGATGATTACAAGGATTCTTTCTTGTTACAAGTAATCAAAACACGACCCAATAGAGCTTGAGCAAAAAAGAGAATTAACCACCTCCAAAGCAGGCCAGATTCAGTCTCAATGTTGATAGCTTTCTCATTTCATCATACCCCTTTCTCCCTTCCTCAACTCTGCTTCTCTCTCCTCTTCATGGCCCTTTTTCTCCCTGCTGCACTCAGTTCGTTCCTCTTCCTTATCTGTTCCTTTCCTAATCCTGTGTAGCACCACACCTGTATCCTTATAGCTCTTAATCTAAAAGGGAAACTAGACTCTTTTCCTCAGAGTCTATATTCACACAGACTCTGAATGGTCTTGAATCAAATCACTATGGGAAAAAGTGACATGAATGGCTCAGTCTGGCTCACGTCCTCATGTCTACTGAGTGTTCACTTATTAGCTGTAGAGAAACCAATATGAGTAGCATACAAACACTTCTACTACAAGGCAGATATAAAAATGAGGGTTCAATTATAGGAAAGAAGACATTGCCTGAAGAAATTCAAAAATTCTTGGAAGAAATGCCAATTGAAATGATTGTTAAAAGTTAAGCAGGATTTTGGAAGAGCATTGAGATAGTTGTTGACTGGAGGAGGAGCACTCCCCCAGATCTTGGGCTTAAAACCGGAATCTTTCATTTAGTTTTTAATTCTGAAGCCCACCAGTTTAGGCTGGGCTCAGAGACAGTTATTTTGGGAGTTGGGCTTCCTCATGTGTCCATAGTCAGTTGCACATCAGCTCAGCAGCTTAGCTGACTACGGTTGGCTGACTTCTAACTGAGGTAGCTCAGCAATCCTCTACTCCAGCAGGCTAATTTGGCCTTGTTCTCTTGACAAAAGAAGGATTGAAGAGAGAGTAGAAGTCCACAAAGCCTTTTGAGAATTTGGCTCAGACCAACACAATGTCACTTCCCCCACATTCTATTGACTACAAGTCAAAGGGCTAGCCTAGACTCAAGGACTGGGGAAAGACTCTCTACCTTTTGATAGGAGAAGTTCAATACAAAGGACATGGATACACAGAGGGACATAAAACTGAGCCATTTGAGGTCAGTCTGCAACAATGTTTTTACTAAAATAAGGTGGTTGTAAAAGCATCTGCATAGGCAAAGCTACAGTTAAGAGCTAGCTAACATTTATTGCTTATTGTGTTTAAGCAATAACATTTAAGCTTATTGTGTGCCAGGCACTGTTCTAAGAGCTCAACATATATTGACACATTCTAAGCCTTACATCTTTCATTTCAGAGAAATAGGCTACCTGCATATGGAAATCTAGATGTGGCTTATTATTAAGTTTATTATTATTAGCAAACATAGTTGAGTCCAGGGCCAGAGATTCCCTATTGTCCCTCATCAAAAGTCAGATTTCTCCGCATATTTGGGTTCCCAGATGCCTATGTAGAATATGACAGCCAGTAGGATGATGTATTAGTCAATGTTCTCCAAAGAAAACAGAACCAATGAGAGATGGATGGATAGGTAGATAGATAATTTATTATAGGCATTGGTTCATGTTACACATTAGTATGGACGCCAAGAAGTCCCACAATCTGCCATCTGCAAACTAGAGAACCAGGAAAGCCGGTGACGAAATTCAGTCTGAGTCTGAAGGCCTTAAGGCCTCCTGAGAGCCACGAGTGACTATGTCAAAGGGCAGGAAAAGATGGATGGATGTCCCAGTTCTGGCAAGAGAGCAAATTCACTCCTCCTCTGCTTTTTTGTTCTATTCAGGTCCTTAATGGACTGAGTGATGTCCACCTGCATTGATGAGAGTGATCTTTACTCAGTCTACTGATTGATATGATTGATATGAAAATGTTTCCAGAAACATTTTCACAGACACTCCCAGAAATAACATTTTATCAGCTCTCTGAACATCTTTTATCTCAGTCAAGATGACACATAAAATTAATTATCACAGATGATACCAACCTCTTCCTCCAAACAGAATGCAATCTACTGAGGCAGATATAATAGGATGCTGAGAGGATTTTTTTTTCCATTGGTCATAATTATGGCTAAGGCTTGAAGCTGAAATCAGAATTTACCAAACATTACCATAATATAAATACAGCTTTAGACTTTCTAACAGGTAGTAGAATTGGCTCCATTCACTTTAACCCCTACTCCATCACCAAAAATCATAACAGCAGAGAGAAGGAGAGAGAGAGAGAGAGAGGGATACAGAATACAATATTTTTAGAGAGAAAGTTTTCCATCTCTGCCTCCACTCCCATCCAGCTCAAGCCATGTGAGAGAGGGGAGCTTCAAGGCAATCTCTCACAGAGATGTAAGGGTAACTGTAGGAAAACATCACTGGGAACTCATTCCCTTGCTGAATGATTGCTGAGCTGTGGAAATCTGTAGTTCCCATGGTGCTGTTGCATCTGGAGCTGAGTGTAATGAGAGGGTTCTCAGGAAAGGTTTGAGATGTGTCCCTTCGGTGTGGGGGTACACATGAACAAGGATGCCAAAGACGGGGAGCCTCCTCTAGGCCCTGTCCAGCAAGGCTTGAAGGGAATGTGGTGGGAAGAAGATAGGGACAAATCTCTGCCTCATTGCAATACCCTGTGGCCCTCAGGGTACACAGAAGAGAGTTCTCAGCAGTGCCAGTGGGTCCATGTGATGAAGTATAGATTAGAGGAGGAACTTGAGTAAATTTGGATGTTACATCAATGTCAAGTTGTTATACAAGCTTCTAAATGCTTATTCTCACTTATTTTGCCTCTCCCCAGTAGTAAACCATTCATGGACCAGAAAGAGTCCGTGAACCACACTTTGAGCATGAAAGGGAGAAGATTTTGCCAGAATATGTCACTTTGCCATGAGGATTATTTTGAGCTCAAGGCAATCAAGACCCAACAGACTTAAGAAAAACTTTTACCTTTTCCTTAATTACCTAAAAGAATTTAAATATGGGGCCTGGCCCAGAAAGAGACCTAGTATGAGATAAAGTTTCTATCTGAAAGACCTAACTGTAAGGCAAGGCAAACATCTAATTACTAAATTAAACATCTGTTCTTCTTCTTATTGCCTTGTGAATTACTCTCCTCTCCTTTGAAGGCCCCTATCCCATTCCATAGCTCTGGATAGCATATAAGCCTCAATTGCCTGACTTGCCCTGGAATCTTATATATATTTAGGGCTCCTGTACGGACTAAATTAAACTTGTTTTTCTCCTATTAATCTGTCATATGTCAATTTAATTATTACAGCAACCAAAGAACCTAGAAGGAAAGAAGGTAAAAAGTTTCCACCCCTTCAAATAGTACAGCTTATGTACACTCTGCAGAAGAACTCTGTATCAAATGTAAACATTGCAGTTTTAAATAGAACCAAGATTTAACTTCAACAGACAAAAGCAACCAGAAAGTTGTGGAATCTGCCTAAGATATTGTCAAATAAGATTGCAAGGGGGAATTCAAAAAACACATTGCTGAAAAAAAAAGTAGTTGAAAAACAAGCAAATGCCATTTATACCACAGGATATAAAGATTTTTCAATAAACTCATGAACATATAATAATTCTGTTACATTCTAATTTTAAACTTTTTTTTTGTTTTACTTTTTGCGAGTGCTTCCATTTGAAGAAAGTCCAATTACAACAATGAATCTGCTTCAAAATTTAACCAATCAGAGCAAAAGCCCTGTGTGATGTTATTTATAAGAGATATTTGGTCTGTGCTTGGCACAAAGCTCCTAAAACCCTCAGAATTTCCTGTGGAAAGAGTGGTAGAGGCATCTTTGGTTATGTTAATGAAGTGATTTTTGGAGAGTCCCTTGGTCACCTAAGGATGTGGGCTAATTGCCAGTGGAGCCAATTCCATGATCAGAAGGTTGGAATTTTCAGACTACCCCTACTCTCCCAGGAGAGAGATTGAGTTCGTTCATCAATGGCCAATGATGTGATCGATCATGCTGATGTAATGAGGCCTCCATAAAAACCCCAGCAGTCAGAGAGCTTCCCGGTTGGTGAACCCTTGGAGATTTAGAGACAGTGCTGTGCTGCAAGAGGGTGTGGAAACTCCATGCTTTTTCTCCACATCTTGCCCTACGCTCTTCTTGACTTACGTCCTTTTATAATAAACCAGCAATCTAGTAAATAAAGTGTTTCTCTAAGTTCTGTGAGCTGCTCTAGCAAATTGATGGAAACCAAGGTGGAGGTCATTGGAACCTCCAGTCTATAGCTGGCTAGAATATCAGCTGAAGACACCCAACACAGTGAAGTTCATGTAGTGTTTCCTGAGTCTAAAATGAAATCTCTTCAGTGCTCATCCTTATCACCTGTTCCATTTAGATGAAGCTTGGTTCAGGTCAGAGAGAAGCATACAAACTTCTCAGAGAAAAGTTTGCTTTCCCAGCCTGCTAAAGAAATTGGATAGGCCAATAGATAGAGACCTATTTGTAGTTCTCTGCTGAGAAACTTTCAGAAATGTATGTGTTCAGGAAAAAAGCAAGCAATTGGACCTACAATTTTCATTTCAAACGTACTTTTAGAGAGGGATCGCACTCAACATAGCATTAAGAGATTTGCATTTCTTGTTTAGTATTACACAGAAATACACCACAGTATAAACATGTCGTTATCATGCATCTCTCGACTGATATTGAACAAAGAAAGTCGAACTCATGCTCCTTTTCCCAAAAGAGTCTGAAGCTGCTATGTAAAAACTCGACAGTCGTGGCTTACCTTCTCTGGCCAGTGCTTACAGTACAAACTGCACCTGTATTTTTTTTTTGTCTTTCAACAAAAAATACTTCTGTCTTGAGAGCTGTTTCTAATCATGGGAAGCATGGTAAATTCAATGAGAATTGTCATTTGTTACAAAATGTTGGGGAGGGGGCCCTACATGAAATTGATGTTCTTAAGTTGTTTGGATTTTGTTTTCTCTGTTCTATGAAGATGATGGTAAAGACTTGAAGAGTAGCAAATTCAAATAGTGTAAGCAGGTCTCTTTCCCAATTGAATATCGCTTCACCCTGGGGATGGCATTAAGAGGCTGGCCTTTTATTTAAATATAAATCCATTACCCACACTTTATTCTTAGAGGAAACTGAATCACCGTTCGGTGTGTGTATGAGTGTGTGCACGTGCGTGTTAAAGAAAAAGAAAAGGAACCAGAGGAAAGCCTTGGTCTTATCACTCCAGCGATTGAGAAGCATTTCCCAAAACACTAATTTTCCTCTCTCTTCCAGGAATGACTCTCAATCTTGCTTCTCTACTTTTTTGTTTCCTAACAATTGACCTCCCAGACTATAGCTCTGTACACTTACAATTAAGCAAAGAGAAATTTGTAGACATGTTAGGATATACGTGTTATATCATAAAAGGGTCATTTAAAACTTTCAATGAAATTAAGAAAACAATGACATAACCTAATGCAGGACCTACCTGCTAACAAAAGAAGAGACAAGGAGCTTCCAAATGCAAATTTGAAATACTATATATTTTTTTAATGCGGCCTGGAAATTGGCACATGGCTTGCAACTGCAATTTTCTATCTGACCACCAGGTAGCAGACAAAGCCTCTTCAATCACTTAGACATGAAAATGTCAAAAACTTACCACAGGGAATGCCAATAAAGCCAAAGAAATAAATTGCATTGATAAACACAATGGTTCTTTTGCTTTAAAGATAAAGGATGCCAGAAGGGGTAAGTTAACAGAACATCTCAGTAATTTTTCATCTCAATATATTTAAAGGGTTTAACAACCATCATTTTGCTGGTTTGAATTGAGAAAAGTGTCTCCTCTCACTGGAGGTGAGCCAGTACTAAAGGAAATGTGTGCCTCTGTACGCTGCTTACTTCCTGAAGTTACTTCACATGTCTAAAGAAAGCGGACATGGTGATATCACCATAGTTAACCTGCAGACATGGACTTCCCTAGGAGTTCTCCTTAGTCCTAGCAAATCTAGCTGAAAGAATACAAGCGAGTTCACGATTTCACTTAGTGTGTAGGTGCCAGGAAAGAGTTTAGTCACTGGCACATTTTAAATTAAATTCCAGGCCATCAACTATCCAAGCCACACAATCATGGTAAAAATTCTTGTTTACAGGCAAGTTTAAACAAGTTATTCTTTAGTACATAAGATCACCATGCCATGGGCCTTTAATTTAAAGTAATCATTTAATGTTTAAAAACCTCCCCTGGTTTAATGTTTAAACAGGCCTTTTCCATAAAATAATCAGTCTTGGAATTGATTTGGAAAATCTGTCTTTTAAATCTGCAAATCCTAATCTTCCCTTCCCAGTTCCTGAACTCTTTTTCACTCTCTAACCCCATCTTCCATCTTCAAGCACCAGTGTATACGAGATTGATAAACACCTGTTGTCACAACCTCAGTTGCTAGAAAAGACAGAGTGACCAGTTTTCAAAGCTACCCTTCTGGGCACCAGCTGCAGGTTTATAGGGCTTGAGTACTTAAGCTGAAGGAAGGAGGCACAGCACAAAACTTTAGATTCAGAATGCTGGGTTTAAATCCCAGCTCTGCCTTTCCTAGCAATTCCTTAACTTTTGTGCCATTTCTCTTCCTCTTTTGTAAAGCAGAGAGAGTAGTTGTAGGACCCGGCTGTAGTTGTGGAGCTGCTTAAGCCTTGAGATCATGGGACCGTGTGCCTGGCATGTTGCAAACTCTTAATGAGTGTTAGTTATATATCTTCATTACAAGGGAGTTTTTTGTTTTGTTTTGTTTTGTTTTGTTTTAATAAACCTCTTCTCGAGTGACTGGAATCATTACCCGTGGCAGGTATTCCCTTAAATAGGCCAGAGCATTCTGAGCTGGGCTATGATTTAATGCCTAGACTGCAGTTTGAAAGAACAACTGTTCATGACAACAGTGCCATCTGTGTAACCCTGCACAAGTCATCCAATCTTTTTGAAAAATGAACCCCTCGATCTGTAAAGAAATGATATTGACTAGACCAACAAATATTGTAGTCTCAAAGCTGTTTTTCAACTAAGGAGTATTAAGGTAGGATCTCAGATGACTAAGACATCTCAAGCCCAGCACATCCAGAACCGAACTCCTGACCACACCCTCCCTGCACAGTCAGCACCCCTGTCTTAATTTATGGCAGCTCCACCCTGCCAGTTGCTTGAGCTGTATACACTGGAGTGACCCCCAAATCCACTATTTCACTCACATACCACATCCGGTACGTTAGGAAATTTGGTTGGCTCCAGTTTCAAAATATATCCAGCAGCTGATCACTTTCCATTACTTATTGCCATCATTCTGGTCTCAGCCACCATCTCTCACCTAAATTGTTGTAATAACTTCCCCACACCCAGTCTATTCTCAACACAGCAGGCAGATCCTTGAAAATTACAAGTCAGATTAGATAACTCCTCTGCTCACAGCTCTGTAATGACTCTTCACCTGGAGTAGAAACCAAGTTTCTTACAATGCCCTCAAGGCTCCGTTAGCCCCCTCCTCTCTGATCACATTGTCCTCTGTGACAGAGGACACCAAGCCTTTGAGCTAGCTCTTCTGTCTTCCCAGAATACTCTCCTCCAGACCACTGCTTGACCAATTCCTGCAGATTCTTCAAAGCTTTGCTCAGGTCTTAATTTCACAGCATGACCTGTCTTAACCTCTCTATTTCATAAAGCAAACTGCCTGTCCACCCTGCTCATGCTCTGAGCCCATCTTACCCCATTTTACTGACTCTTGTTCCTTAGCACTTACCACCTTCCAACACATATATCTGTATGTGCTCTCTCTTCTCTCTCTGTCCATTTTGTTATGCTGCTTATTTTATTTTGTGTATTTCCCTCTACTAGAATACAAGCTCCACAAGGGCAGGGATTTTGATCTGTTTTACTCAACTACCTAAAACACTCAATAAATATTTGCTGAATGACTGAATGGTGTGAGGGGAGAAGAGTAGTATGCAGAGAGGATTTAAGTTACATTGAAGATTTACTAATCACTAATCTAGGCACTTGTCACATATTCAAGCTTTTGCTAACACAGACTTGTATCATCATTTCTTGCCCAAGACTTGCTTTTCAGCTACCAACACCAAATGGCGAGACACGATAGTCATATCACTACCTCTTTGCATATAATTGGATTAATATACTAACAACAAGATTAATAGGAACAGAAATCAGAAAGATAGAAAAATGGCAAATTCCTTGAATGGAGCTTCAGAAGGTAGTAAGTACAGCCCTTACATGTTTCAGGGTTCAGCAGTCAAGTTTGCCAAATAGAAACTGACACTTGTAAGCCATTTTCTTAGGAAAACTGGTTTGGATCCAGACTATCAAACAAAGTTAAAATCAATAACTTATAATAATTAGTTAATATAAAAGATAAATTTAAATTTAACTTAAATTTAAAAGAAAACTAAATTTAAAACAAACCTATAATGAGTGACCATTATGCACTAAGCAACGTGTGAGCAGTGGGGAGGATACAAAATGAGACATCATCTTTGCCCAATAAGAGTAGGACATATAGGACATGTACCACCAGTAATTATAATTCACCACAGAATGTGACTAGTGCTATCATAAAGGTACAGAGCGCAATAGAAAGACAGGAATGAGCATGATTAATTCCAATACTTGGAGATATTCACTTTTAAATTTCATTTTAAATTTGTGCATGTGTTTATCTCCTGCAAGATGCTTCAACTAAATTGACCCCAGCCAGCTGCAAATAATTGCTATGGGTTTTCTTTTATGTTATCAGACTCTATGCTCTTCATTTGTCACTCCCTCAATTTGATTAATGCTTTGCAAAGTACAAAGCCCTGAATCCTGAAGCTTTAAAGATTATTTTTTTAATCTAGTAACTTCCTATAAGCTAAAATACTACTGGGCTCAATTTAATTCAGCTTATTATCTGAAATTGAAATGAATCAGGAAATATGAAGTGTGAATCTCATAAGGCATAATTCAAGCATCTATCACATGAAAAATATTGTGGTATTAGCCTCATGAACACTAATAGCTGATTGTATTTCATACAGATGATCAAAATTTTGAATAGACAACCAAACCAAAAATGATGAGGAAATTCCTATGCCAATATTCCCTTTTCTAGTGAATGATAAAAATCAGAACCAGAAACTTAGGAATTGTCTTTGAAATCTCCCTATCATTCCCCTCACCCCAGAGCCAATTCAGAAGATCTTACAGATTTTTACCTCCCCAGTACCTTTCAGATATATCCATTTATCTCCATCTCCTGTCATGCTAGTTCAACCTACCACCACACCTCACCTGAACGATGGCACTAATATCTGGTCATCCTGAATTGACTCCTGCCTCCTACAAGTCATTCTCCACATGATGGCAAGAGTGATTCCCATTTGTGTGTGTGGTTATTTGGGGGATCCTGGGTGTCAAGAGCTAAGTGACTCATAGTTTTCAGTTCGTGGCACGGTATCATCATGAGTTCGTGCAATGTTCCTCCCTTAGTTTATATTTTCTTATTTTCTCCCTCTACTCCCCATCACCATTCTTTTCTTCTCTCACTCTGTTTATTCATATAAGTAGATATATTTGTAAGAAACATGACATTATTTCAGCATAATGGGTTTTTAAACTGTATAAATGTTATTGTGTGAAAGATTATACTCTGCATCTTATTTTTATTCACTCATCACTATGCTCTTAAGATTTCGCAATGTCGACATATATCAAATCACCCTGTGGTACCATTTCAAATGTATCATATCGCCAAATTTTACTATTTTGGGGGTCAATTTTACCACAGTTTAAAAATATGCCTATTTATGACACTGTTTGTTCCTTTAATTAAGTACCTCCACTGCTGCCTACTACTTTCCTGGATGCATTCCCTACAGTTTTCTTCACCAGGCTACGAACATGAATTCTTATGTCTAATACGTATTTCTTGAGCACAACTAAACGTCAGACAATTTTCTAGGCCATGGAGATGATAAGAGAAAATAAAATAGACAAAAATCCTTGCTCTTCATGAGTTTATATTCTAGTGGTAGAAACAGATAATAAACAAGATAAATAAGTAAAATATAGGTTATGTTAGATGATAACAATCACAGGAGAAAAATTAACAGAAAAATGCATGTTTAAGTGTGCAAGGATAGAAGATGGATGGTCAGAACACATTTCTGGGTTGTTGAGAAGGTAATCTGTGAAATAAGAACTAAAAGAAGTGAAGGTATGAACCATATGGGTATTTGGAGGAAGAGCATTCCAGGTACAGAAAGAGTGAATTCAAGTCCCGAGGTGGAAGTGAATTAATGTGTTCAGGAAATAGGAGGCCAATGGGCTAGAGCAAAGTGAACCAGGGAAGAATAGTAGAGGTGTGATTAGAGAAGTAATATGGAAACATCTCCTCTAGGAATTTAGCATTTGTGCTAAATTAGATGAGAAACCACTTAAATATTTGAGTTGTGGAATAATATGATCAGATATATGCTTCATCAAGATGTGTCTGATTACTGTGCCAAGAACAGAGTGAAAGGGGCAGCAGAAGCAGGGAAACTAGTTAAGTGGTAAGAAGTTATTTAGCTTTTGACATATTTAGAGTGTAGGGGTGCCTGGATGGCTCAGTCGATTGAGCATCCGACTTTGGCTCAGGCCATGATCTCAAGGTCATGAGTTCAAGCCCACATCAGGCTCAGTGCTGTCAGCAGAGAGTCTGCTTTGGATCCTCTGTCCCCCCTCTTTCTAACCCTCCCCCCACTTGCATTATCTCTCTCTCTCTCAAAAATGTAGAACCAGTATTTTTAATAAATCATAATAGCTTATGAAATAAAAAGAGTCAAAGGATTTTGGCTTGAGCAACTGAAATAATGGATTGTCATTACTGAGGGGGAAAGATAAAAAAAATTTGGCTTTTCCCATGTGCAGTTTGAGATGCCTATTAAACATCTAAGCAGAGTGGTTGATCAGACAGTTGGATTTATGAGTTTATAGTTCAGAGGGAAAAATCCTGGCTAGAGATATAAATTTGAGAGTCTTCAACATTTGATAAGCTTATTTAAAACCATGAGATTGAAAAAGTTCACTAAGAGAATAAGAGAAGATATTCAAAAGCTGATGCCTAAATCACACTAACAATTATAGATCAGGTAGACAAGGGAAAACAAAACAAATAAACAAAAAAGCTAAAATGTGTCCAGAGGGGGCATTTCTCCATCTGGGGTTAAAAAAAAAATATTTTAAAAAGGCATGCCTTTTTTTAGTCTATGGAAATACAGCTAAGGTCAAAACAAGGACCTAGGTTTGTCGTTTGGGGTTTTCCAATACCAAGAGAAATGGTACGTAAACACCACTTAGCTTAAAAAGCTTTTACTTTTTTATTTCCTTTAGAAGGTAAGGAACCTCTGCAAGTAAGCAAGATGGGATGGGGCTGGAGGGCACCTGCTACATGTCCGTGATGAAGAGTCTTTCTCACTAGCTCAGCCTTCACTCACTACCAGCAGGTGTATCTCAGGGCCTCACTTGCAGATGTCTTTGCCAAGGGTAGGGGTTACCTAATGGTCTGCAAGTGGCAAAGTGCAGCCAGCTGTGCACACTCTCTAGGACGCAAGGGTCAATAGTCTCACAGTCTGCCCAGCAGGCCTCTACGCTAATTGGGGAAATTGGGCACTCTGGAAGTGTGGTTTCCGATGGTATCAACCCCGATCTGATTGGTTAGACTGAAAGTTACATAAACCATTACATCATTGATTATATAATGTTTTTGTAAGTTATGTCCTTCCTTACAAATACATTCTAGAATTTAAAAAAAAAAAAACCTTTTTAGGTATTTATCTCCTTTGAGTGAGGTGTTCTATGCTTATCTAAAACGGAGTAAACATGTTTACAAATTCAGCACTTATTGAGAAAAGCATGTTGAGGGCACCTGGGTGGCTCGGTTGGTTGAGCGACCGACTTCGGCTCAGGTCATGATCTCACAGTTTGTGAGTTCGAGCCCCGTGTCAGGCTCTGTGCTGACAGCTCGGAGCCTGGAGCCTGCTTCGGATTCTGTGTCTCCCCCTCTCTCTGCCCCTCCTCTGCTCATACTTTGTGTCTCTCCCTCTCTCTCTCTCGATAATAAATAGATGTTAAAAAATTAAAAAAAAAAAGAAAAGCATGTTTACAAGCAAAGAAACAGTTTAAGTGGGAAAGCTTGTCTACCACCTTTAAGCACAGCAAAACAGGATTTTATTCATTTTTATTAAAATGTAGGATGGGGTATGCTTAACTAAAAAGTATTTCCAACAATACACATACCTGACCATAATTCTTCGAGAGCTTCCTACTGTCCTTAAAACTCTTAAGAACAGTACTCCTACTGTTCTTAAAACAAAGACCAAAATATCTAAAGTGGCCAGTTGGGTGCTATACAGTCTGGCCTCAACCCACCTCTCCAGTTCAATCTCAGAACAATCATTCTCATCCACACTTGTCCTTTTGATTGAACCCCTGCTTGGTGAAGGCACTTTGTGGGCAATTGCCCCTGTTTGGAACTGTCTTTTCCAATACCACTGCCATCTACCCTCCATTCTCCCAATTAACTCTTAAGTCTCACATCGTTTACTTCTCTCTCAGGGAAGGCTTGCTTCCTTGACTCTCTGGACTATGTCTATGTCTCTATCACTTTTTCTTTCCTAATTAATTAATAATTAAAAAATATTTTTTGAGAGAGAGAGAGAGCACAAGCAGGGGATGGGCAGAGAGAGAGCCTGGGAAAGAATCTTAAGCAGGCTCCACCCTCAGCTTGGAGCCCACTCAGGGCTCGATCCCATGACCCTGGGGGCATGACTCTAGCAGAAATCAAGAGTGGGTCGCTTTACCCAGGCACCCTCCCCCACACCCCTTAACTTGTTCTTAAAGATTCATATGTCTTACCTTTGTAACCATTGTATCATTTGTAATGTGGCTTTTATCTGTACGATTATTTGATTAACATCTTCCTAATTAGAAAATAAATTCCACTGCATCCCAGCAACTAGCACAATGCCACATTACATAGTAGGGTTTCGTTAATATTTGTTGAGTGGATCTATAAAAACAAAGCACTTGTCACTGGGCTCTAGTGGAACAAGGCAGCTCCCTTAAAGTGCTTATTTGTTCACTTAAAAAACCCAAATTAAAGGCAGCAAGTTACAAGTTTCCCCTTGCTATTCAAAAGTAGAGCATTCCTGGGGTGCCTGGGTGGCTCAGTTCGTTGGGTGTCCAACTTCAGCTCAGATCATGATCTTCCGGTCCATGGGTTCAAACCCCCCACATCAGGACTCTGTGCTAACAGCTCCGAGCCTGGAGCCTGCTTTGGATTCTGTGTCTCCCTTTCTCTCTGCCCTTCCCCCACTTGCACTCTGTCTCTCAAAAATGAGTAAACTTTTAATTTTTTTTTTGAAAAGTAGAGCACTCTTACAAAAAACCTTTGTAAGCCGAAATGGCATAAGGTGAAGAAACAATTACTATTAATTTATATGGAAAATTTTTTTAAGCATTCCCAGACCCCCAAATTAACCTCTCTTAGCTTTTCTGATACCTTAGGACACATTTTGCTAATGGATGAACAAAATGAATCAAGACAAAGCACACATGCTCACAGATGCAGTTCAAAGCTGTGGCAGCTTGATGCTGGGAGGCTGAAGAGCAGGTCCCTGTAAAAGGGGTTTGGTGGGGGCCACTCTCGCCGCTCCGCGCTGCTGAGCGGAGTAAGTTTTGCTCTCACCTTTTTCACAGAAGTGAAAATTCTTTCCAGATCTCTTTCAGTTAGTGAAAATAGATACTAATGTAGTGAAGTGGCTGTAACACAAACTTTTGGAAAGCAGGGATAGCTGTATATTGAGAAACTGGATCTTTATATCTTCCATGAAACTGGATTTTTTCACCTTCACGGTGCAGAGACTAGAATAATGGATATTAAAACTCATGCTCCATGATGTTTTAGACAACAGAGATGACCTGTTGTTAGTCCAAGTATCTAGAACCTATGCATTTCTATTGGAAGGGTACTCATTAAGCATCCGTAGTTCTTAGAATGAATTTGGGGACTTTTACAGAACCTAGCCACAGTGCCTATGGGCATGAGTCATGAAATGCCTACATTGAATACGTTTACATTCAATCAAAGAGAAAATTTTGACAACTCTGATGACACTTCAAGGCTTCCACTGGATAATTTTTAATTGTAATATGTATTCTGGGTTGACCAATATCTAAATTCCTTGATGATTAGATACATAGTTTTGCAGGAGAATTTTGGACTACCATTCATCTCATGCTGCCAAAGATTTATTACATAGCCATGTGGAAAGCCCAAAGACCAGACAGTTACACAATGTTTTGCCTTTCCCATCTGGGAGGAAGAGTTTTGCCTCAGTGCCTGCTGTGACCGCCCACTCCTGCAATCTTTCCATTCTAAGCCCAAACAAAATACAACACTTTCTTCTTTATTTCCTTTCATTTTCCTTGGATCATTTGGTTTGGGAGGCAAAAAGGGATATGGGTGGTTTTCTAAGAGATTTAGAGTCTGATTGTAGGCTTAAATAAGCAAAAAGAAGGGGTCTTGTTATGTCTGTAGTAGAAAAATTCAGGAAGATTGAGTGGAAAAAGGGAAAAACAGCAGAGGACTGAAGGTCCTGCCCACCTAGAGAAATAACCCTTCAGAACACCGCTTTGACACTTCCCATAAACAGGAAGCCTGATAGTTGAGCAGAATCAGTTAACAGAATTAGAGTTTTGGTTGAGCTTTGCTGTAGAAAAGTTTTACTTATCTTTGTCCTCATTCACACCTTTTCATATAATACTGTTTTATTTTCACATAGCATTTATCACTATCTAAGATGTTCTTTCTTTCTCTCTCCTCCCTTTTCCTCCCTCCCTCTCCCCTTCCTTCCTCCCTTCCTTCCTTCCTTCCTTCCTTCCCTCCCTCCTTCTTTCCTTTCTTTTTTCTTTTCTTGACTTTCTTTCTTTCTTTCTTTCTTTCTTTCTTTCTTTCTTTCTTGTCTCACATATCCTACTCTGTAAACTCTGGGAGCAGAGACTCGGGAGTTTTGTTCGGTACTGTATTCCTACTGCCTAAAAAAGCATATGACACTATATCGACCCTCAACAAAGTTTACTAAATGAGCTAAAGAATGTTTAAAGTCCCAACAAATATTTTTTATCTTCTTTGTAAAGTCCTTCCTGATTCCTTGAGGTGAAGTATGTCACTTCCTCTAATCTATGAATATGTTCCATCCATCTATCCATTCATTCATTTGTTCATTCATTTACTCACTCATTTACTTATTCTTGCCACAAACATTCATTGAGTGTGTGTAATATATTGAGCACCATGAGAGATCACTGAGGCTATAAAGTTGAATAAAATTCTATCTTCCATTACAGTCTAAAGTCTACAATCTAGAGACAGGAAGCCAGTGCTATGACAAATATGTGCACAGACTTTTAGGATCGTGAATAGGGAAGAGTTCTTAATCCAGCATTGCAGGTCAGGAAGGCTTCCTAAAGAGGAGACTATTTAAGCTGAGATCTGAAGAATGAATAGAAAGGAATCACATGTCAGAAAGAAGAAATGGCATTTCTAAGGAGGAGAGGCAAAAGTAGAGGATGGTATATGTCAGGAACTACTTTGTTCATCTGACAAATCCCAGGAAAGAGACATTGTCATGCACATAGTAAGTACTCAATAAATATTTTATCCCAGTGGTTGTATGGTGTCTCCATTGGCAAACAGAACAATGATGGAAACAAGAAAATCATCCATAATGAATTACTCTGTGCTTTTCTTGACCTGATTTAAGAGCAATACAATTCCTCTCTCCTGTTATACCAATACGTGGCTGAAATAGCATTCATGCCTACACATGTTGTATTTTAAGTACCTTAAAGGACAGAATCTAAATCTTCTATGCAGTGCTATTACTGCACAAGACTTCACATTTTAGTGGTGCAGCTACTCCTGTAGCGGATGGTGAAAAGAGCTGAATACCAACCATTCCCTATCCCATACCTTAACCATTCCAGGTTTGAAAGGAAATCACCATCCATTCTGTCTTAGGAGATGGAAAGCAGGTGCTTAAAATCTATCAACAAGCTTTCACTACTCTTTGGCAAAAAAGGCAAAAACAATGAACTCCATTATTCTTTCAGTATTCTGGGTTTTCTAAGATATTCCATGCTACTTAATACAGAATAACTTCGGAGGATTTTTGGCAATCGTAATTCACGGTTGGCTTCTCTCTGTTCTTTATGATTTCTAGCCAACTCCCATCTGTTCTGCAGTTTCAATATGAACTTGTCACAAAAGAGATTCACTGCCCACCTAAGGTTCAAGGGGTAGCACAAAAGCTGCAGAGATGTTTCACATCTCAATCTGTAAGAAAAGTGCAAATGGTAGTACCCAGGGTATATATGAAGCCTGTTAAAGTCAGAAAATGTGCCAGTTATTATTGAAATAATGAAAACACATACAAAATTGCTAGTCTAAGAACTACCTTACTCTAAAACAAAACCAAAGAAATGAATATGGAACATGACAGGATCCTAAGGAGAGATATTACTGGACTAGGTCAGCTGCCAACCTGCATAATATTTACCTAATGGCCATCTCATCCCCAAATTGGTCAACATCTGTCCAGCCCATCCCTTTTTTCTTTTCTCCTGATCATTCCTTCCTTTCCCCACAATGTACGTACAAAAATTAGTACTTTGAGAACAATTTTATTTCATTGACATCATTTAAAAAATATGACCATTTTACATAAAAATTGACATGCTTAGTTTCCCTTGGGAATAACAATGACCCGCACTCCTTTTGGTCATAATTAGCTAGAGGGACGCCTGGGTGGCTCAGTTAAGCGTCTGCCTTCGGCTCAGGTCATGATCTCACAGTTAGTGGGTTTGAGCCCGCATTGGGCTCTGTGCTGACAGCTCAGAGTCTGGAGCCTGCTTCAGATTCTGTGTCTCCTTCTCTTTCTGCCCCTCCCCCACTCACGCTCTATCTCCCTCTGTCTCAAAAATAAATAAACATTAAAAAAATTAATAATTAGCTAGAGCTGATGGTGTAAACGCTCTGGATTCTCTATTTACCCCAGTCCTCACTAATCCCTTTAATCATACACAGCATCTTTCACTTGTTTATATAACCTGTCTAGTTTCTAGAGAAGTTTGAATTTCATTTCTGTGGTTTTCTCTTTTAGTGCCATTATCTCTTTTAGGACATGTATCGCTTAATGTCTGTTCTTATAATTATCAATATGCAAATCCTTCCACTTACCCAACTGTTAGCTCTGTGAGAGTTCTGTGCTTCATTCTGGGGTTTCTAAAGGGCACATGATGGATGTTCAGTGACTATTTGATGGAATGATAACGCATTAGATGAGACAGTGTCACAGGGTGGGGACAGGACTAGTATAGGAGCCAGGACATCTAGCTTTTCTATTAACATCCCATGTGACCTTGAGCAAGATATACCTCCATTTTTGAGTCTCAGTTTCCATGTTTCTAAAAATAGGGAAGTTAATTTGAATAGTCATAACTGTCTTTTCATTCCAGAATTTTATGATTCTAGCGTTCTCTGAATCTGACTTTCCTCAATTTCTAGAAGTTTGCCAGCTCGGTCATGAGGTCCCCACCCTCTTCCCCGTTGAATATGATTGGAAAATTATTGTGATTATGGTTTTGCAAAGGCAGTCAAGAGAGCACATCAAAGAAAATAATACTTGGCACATTGTGAATGAGATTTAAAACCAAATATTTTTAGACTGTGTTTTTTCTTTCATGTGTCGTTATCTAAATTCTCTTAGCAGGGCTTCCATTTCAGATGTGATTTAGAGTTAATAATATGTTAAGAGTCAAGCAACTCTGTCTTCCCCGTTATGAACACAAAAGGGGAGAGTACAGGCATCAGGACACTTGTGATGAAGAATTTGCCAAGTCACATGTTCCTTTATATTCGGCGGAGCAGTAAGAATTCTATTGCCACTTGAAAGGTAAATAATTGTAATAAATTTTCCTTTATTCCCAGCAGGACTGTCAGAAATCTGAACAGTACTTCTTACAATATTGCAACTGGGGATACAGACTCCCTACTGTCTTTAGGAAACTCAGAATTATGTCATAGGATATATTCTTTTTCTCAGACTGGATGTCTCAAGTAAAGGCAGTGATTTCCTCCTTGAAATGTAGCATTACAGAAATATTAATTAAACTTTATAGATAAATTTAAATGTAAATAAAAAAGGAAGAATTACAATGAAAGTCACCTAAAATACTGCCATGTAGACAGTCACTCTTAACACTCCAAATACATGCACAGACAGATACACATAATTTTGAAAAAGGTATTTGTCATTTTATTCTCTAGAATCTTACCCCTGTCTCCAAGTACACTACTGTTCTGAAGACTAACCTGTCTACCCCCCTCAGTGGAATTTCAGTGAGGCAGTGAATCTAAGTGTTGGAAAGAAGTATTGCTTCCAACTTTAGTAGGGAGCAGTTTTTCTCAGCCTTGCACTACCATTATCTTGAGCCCAATAACTCCTTGTTGTGGGAGCTTTCTTGTTCATTATGTTTAGCAGCAGCCCTGGTTTTTGCCCAAAAATGCCAGTAACACCCCCCCCCCCCCGTGTGGACAACCAAAAATGTCTCCAGCCATTTCCACTGGGGCAAAATGGCCCTGAACAATTGAGAACAAATAATGTAGTATGATTGCCCTCAAATAAAATCTTAGGCCTCTTATGAGGGAGGAATGACTTAGCTGTTTTGAGACTCTGAAGGAAGGAACCAAGCATACGTGTCTGGCATCTTCTGGATTTCCTTTGGGATCTGTTGCTTTTAGAGAATATATTCTTAGGAAGCTTCTGGTAATATAACTGAGACTTAAAGCTTTGGTGGTGATTTACTGAACCAAGTGTTTATTATTTTTTTGAACTTAGATGATAACCAAAACTGTACTACACGACGCGCTTTTAAGGTTGTGGAGCTGACTTTAAACTGGCATGATTTAGGTGAGTGGCTTTAGGACTTCGGATTTTTTGTGTGCAAGCTACATGGTTATTTTGACCTTGACAGGTCATCACGGTGTAAGGTGGCTTTATCCTCAGGCAACTGACTATATCTCAGCAAAAACTGGATAATGGCCTTGGCAGATGTCTGCTGCTTGGGCTCTAGAAGGCAAACTGCTGTAGCTTGACTATAGACTCTATTTTGACTTCACATTGCAAAAAAGACAGAAAAGTGGATTTGTTCTTTTGGAACATTGATAGGGAGAGAACTGTTGGCTGTTTGTACTGTTTTTCAGCCAGGCTTTCAGACTGGGACTTTGCACAGCACAGGCTGCTGAGTTCCAAGTGGACTCCACTTGTGAATTTCAAACTTTAAATTATTAGTGCCCGACCTGAACAGACGGTGCTATACCAGCTGCCTGAAATTCCATCCTTCTTCTTGTTGTCTTAAGCTGCATTCTTGCCAAAGTAAGAGTGAACATCTTTGATTCATGTTCCTTGGCCACATGTTCGCACACGCACACCCTCTACTCTCATCGCCACATGGTCCCAAAATGGCTATGGCTTTGTCCATTACACAAGTTCTGACCATTCTGACCTCTACATTTTAGAGTCCCAAAGTATGATCTGATTCATATTAGTGTAATCAATTTTAGTATTTATGAAAAAATAAAAATAAGTCATTCCTTACCATAAAGAAGATATTCCTTCTTCTTTGTTGGAGGCAGAGACACAACCCAATGAACCTTTGGAAAAGTAAAGGTCTATACCTATAACAACATGTTTCTTGGAATCACAGCGTCCAAAACTTCGTTTTAAAAATTAGGCTTTAGACATACACTCAGAAAGAAGCAAGAGAAATATAAATAAAGGAAGGCAAAGAATTAAACTTGAGGAAGAGAAAGGATTCTTTAATGTTAAGATCATAGAAGATATTCTAGAGGGATATGAAAGGGAAAATGACATTAGATCTTCAAGGCCATCATAAACAGATATAAAAAAAAGAAAAAGAAATGTGTCCAGATCTCATTTCTTTTAAAGAGAATGTATGAATTAGAGGAATCATTTCAGTTATTCACAAACGGTAACTAGAGTCCAATAGCTTCTAATAGAGGAAGAGAAACAAGGTCTTAAAGATCAATAAATAAAATGACTGCCTCACACAGAGCAGGATTCGGGAAATTACTGACCTTGAACCACACAGTTAGTTCAATTAAATCTGCAAAGTGAAATTCAGCACACTTGGAAAGCTCCCCTGAAGATTAGGACAGCTATATCAAACAGTTTTAATATAGAAAATTTGTACCTATTTAAAAAAAGCAGTAAGATTGATAATAGAAACTCAAGAATTACCTGGCAAACTTTCAAGGTGACAGTAATTGTCAACGGGTTTGCAAATACTGCCTGTGCCTTGAAGGAATATGCTCCAGGAACTTTTGACATTTTGAATCCAAGGGAAGGCATAGACGAGATGAGACATACGACCAGAAACTGGACAGAACCATAATAGAGCTATCTGAATATTTGTGTGTTGGTAGAATATCTCCTGGGAAAGATCATCTAACTTGGGAGAAATAAAGGCAGACACAATTTTGAATACTGGAAGCTTTTAGCAGCCCCATAAACTACATATTTCTGTCTGTGGCAGACACCAATAAGGCAAAATCTAGAGGCATATGTAAGGAAAAAAAAGCCTGAGCCAGAAAACAAAGAAAAGAAAGGAAAGAACAAAACATTCAAATTTAGCACACAGTGCTAGTTCTACCTGTCTCACTTGGAAAGGAAGCGATGTAAGAATCAGGTAAACTGTTAAAACTAAACCGAACTTTTCTAAAAGGAAGAAGGGAATACCAAAAAAGAAATAAAGAAAGACTATAACAACTCTGTAAAAAAGATGCACAAGATTGATCTAGGATTCTCCAGAAGCTTCAAGAATATGATGACTTGGGAAACACATTGACAGAGGTACTGGTCTTTACTACACCCTGGGACACAAGCCTCAATATGTCAAAAGCAGCATCAGCTCAGGAACCTACTGGAGGTGATTTTGCAGCTGAACAAATGTAGAGACCAGGTGAAAACCTTCACAAGCACGTTGATTTCACAAGGCTAAAAACAAATACAACAAAAAGCAGGGAGAGCAACCACTATGCTTGTGCTCAGGAAAAAGTGGAGGCTTTACCAATTAGTGAAGAACCACAGCATAAGAAGCGTAGATTGTACTGAGAGATGAGAATAAAGGAGTTTTGAATCTGCTGAGTAAGAACAAGTATGACCTGGTCACCAGAGATCCCCCAATGCAGATTATAAGAGTTGCAAGAAAATAACAGTGTTATAATGTGTCCACATAAGCTTCTGCCAGGCTGATGAGGAAAGGAGATTATTCTAGAGAGAGGGATGGTGTCTTCAAGACTAAGAGTCATCAGGTGAATGTCAACAATTGGACAAAGTCAAGCAATGGAATAGAGGAATGGCCAGAGATGAAGTCAGAGATCTTAGGTACAAATAAGGCTGATCCATCATAGGTACTAAGTATATGTTAGTACCAAACAAGTTTAAAAACAAGTTTTAATGATGGAAGTACTGAGTTTCTTAGAAAAAAGCAGCAGCTAGAAATATTTAAGGTAAGGTTGAATAACATTGGGTCAGAAAGGGAAGAGGTCTTAGTGGAAGTGGCAAATACATATTGCATACGATTTTGGTTATCTGTTGCTGCATAGCAATGCGGCTGAAAATTTAGTAGCTTAAAACAACAGTTTATTACTTTTCATGATTCTGCCAGTTGGTTGGATAACTCTTCCCCTGATCTCACTTGAGCATTCTCGTGGGACTGCAGCGTTCAGTTGGTGTGTTGGTCGGGGGTGGGGGGGTGTGCTCAGCTGGGCAGCTGCAATGGCAGGGGTTTTCTCTTGATGTACTCTTTTCCTCAAGGAGGCTTGGTTGAGCTTCTTTATAGTGTGATGGTCTCAGGGTTCCAACTGGGTGAAGGTGACAGCTGCAAGGCTTTTTGTGTCCTAGGTTCAAGGACCTGTGCAATACCACTTACGACACATTTTATTTGTCAAAGCAAACAGCAAGGTCAGCCTACTGTTGATGTGCAGCAAAATCTTGTGCCATATTTTTTTTTCAGTCCATCTGATCAACCAATAAACATTTGAAATTCTGTGGTCAAAATCAGTTGAGAACCGACCTCAAACATCTGAACTGCAATCCACTAACCAGTCTGTGATATCATCTGTATTCCAGATTAGTCCATTTTAGGTGTTACAGTTCTGCGAATGCTATTCACAGATGGGCCTTGTAGTATATGGGTTATTTTCCCCTTCCCCCACAACTTTTGGTTTTCTATAGAATTAATATTTGTTTTCTTTTGTTTGTTGTGTTAACTTTTTGTACATTTATATTAATGCATCTCCAAACTCTCTCTCAATGTGTTGTTAATCTCTTCTTGATACATTTAAAAACAGGAGGTATTCTTCAGTTTTCTCTTTCTAAAGATGTTTCCTGGGGAGAACCCTATCTTGTCCCAATCATGGTCTCCTAGAATTTTGTCATTAGCTCATTTCTGGATTTATGTCTTACTTGTTTCCTTGCAAACTCCCTCCTACTAGTGAAATACGCCCTCCAGTAACTTTCTGAAAGAAGGTAACATTTTGAAACCATGCGTGTCTATTAAAAATGTATTCCACCTTCACACTTAATTGAAAAAAAAGTCTAGATAGAAAATTTTTACACATAATTATGAAGGCATTATTTTTCTGTCTTCTATCTTTCCAAATTGCTTATGAGAGGTTTATTGTTTTTGGATCTTGACCATGTGTATAAAATCTGTGTTCTTCTCTCTGGAAGGTTTTAGAATCTTCTCCCTGTCCTCATCTTCTGAAATTGCACACTGACATTATTTGGTTTGGGTCAATAATCACCCATTGTGCTGGGCATTCAATGGATTAATTCAATCTGACAAAGCCACATTTTTTCTTTCTGAGATTTTAAAAAAATTATTCAATAAATAATTAAATAATAAATAAATTATTTTAATTATTTTAATTATTCCTTTCCCTGCTTATTTTGTTCTCCTTTCTTTGGTATGGTCCAAAAAGATGTCCAGTGTTTTTCTGCTACTTGCCCTCTTTTTTTCTGAGAGGTATCTTTAACCTTATTGTTCAATCCTTCTCCTGAATACTTTGTTATACTTTCAGTTTCCATGAGCTCTTTTATATTCTCCAAATACTCCTTTTCTGTAGGATTCTTTCTTGTTTCTTGATACAATAATTTGTAAGTATCACAAGGGCTGACTTTTTTGTCTGTTCTACTTACTACTGAATTCCTGGTGCCTGGCACATAGTAAATGTTCAAATAGTTGTTAAGCAAATCTCTCTGGGGATATTTTTACAGGATTCTGGATGTTTTCTCCTCTGCATAATCTCTATTTCCTCCAAAATTTTATGTTCTAAATTATTTTAGCTTCATCCATTGTACAACTACTGATTCTTGGTTGTCTGCTCATATAAAAGCTTGGCTCTCAAAAGCTGATAAAAATCTCTTTATACACAGACTGAACTTGATAAGAGTAGATTCCTGTATGGCATCAATCAAATATAATTTAAAATACTGAGATCCAGTTTTCAATACACATTTAGTTAGATTTAACTGTAGAGTGTTCTAAATCATGCAGGATAGGTATAAATGTCTAGTTTTAACATGTCTTAGTATTGTCTCATCTTGAATCCCTCTTTTTTTAAGTAAATTTTAAAAAACTGTTTATTCATTTTTGAGAAACAGAGCATAAGTGGGGGAGGGGCAGAGAGAGTGAGAGGGAGACACAGAATCTGAAGCAGGCTCCAGGCGACAAACCGTCAGCATAGAGCCTGACCTGGGTGTCAAACGCACTAACCGTGAGATCATGGCCTGAGCCAAAGTCGAACACTCAACTGGCTAAGCCACCCAGGCACCCCACAAATGCTTCTTTTAAGTTTGCTTTCCAAATATATTCATATAAATATGCAAAGATCTATAAGAATATTCATTACAGGGGCGCCTGGGTGGCTCAGTCGGTTAAGTGGCCGACTTCGGCTCAGGTCATGATCTCACGGTCTGTGAGTTCAGGCCCCGCATCGGGCTCTGTGCTGACAGCTCAGAGCCTGGAGCCTGTTTCAAATTCTGTGTCTCCCTCTCTCTCTGACCCTCCCCTGTTCATGCTGTCTCTCCCTGTCTCAAAAATAAATAAACGTTAAAAAAAATTGTTAAAAAAAAAAGAATATTCATTACAATGTTTATTTTTTATTTTCTGTATATAAAGAGAGCATGAATGGGGGCGAGGGGCAAAGGGAGAGAGAAAAGAGAGTCTCAAGCAGGCTCCACGCTCAGCGCAGAGCCCAACACAGGACTTGATCCCCCAACCCTGGGATCATGAGCTGATCTGAAATCAAGAGTCAGACACACTACCAACTGAGCCACCGAGGGGCCCCAACAGTGTTGTTTTGAAACAACTTATATGTTCCTCAGTATGGAAAGTGTAAAATAAATGATGCATATGCATATAATGGAATACTATGCCGGGTTTTAAAAGCTTAAGGGATTCCTAAATGTGCTTACATGGAAAGAAGTCTAAATTTTATTTAAAACAAGGTGCAAAACATAAAGAAAAATATGTAGTGTTCCACTTGCATAAAAAATAAATAGGCACAGAATTAATTATCCCCTCCCTATAAATAAAGCCTAGGTTGCTGGGGGAAAATATAACATCTACCTCCTTTGGTAACTTATTCTATGGATTAATAATTTAAAGAAAATCTTGGAAGGAAAAAAAGAAAAAAATCCATGACAATAAAACCATCTTTATGTCTTACGTATGTAACCTCAAAACAAAATTTGTTATTTATTTATATCTTATTTACTACATTACAGGTACCCTTTAATGGACATGTGTATTTCAGATATTTTACATATGGTAACTTTAATTCTCACAACTACATATAAAGTAGATACTATTATTATCCCTCACCTTTTTTTAGATGAGGATGCTAAAGCACAGAGAAATTAAATAATTTGCTTAAGTTTCCTACCTAAGATTTGAATCTTTCTGTTACTTTCAGCCCAAAACATTCCTAACTGATATATGATTGGAAGGGCCAACTTTCTATCACTTTAAAATTCTAATTGGTCATTCATAAAAGAAAATGAGCTTTTAAACCTTTCAAACTGCTATTTACTCTAATAAGCACTATTACTTACATCTTCTTCAATGAATCACAACTCCTATTGGTATGTCATTTTTATGTCTTCATCCTTATAAAACCTTAAATTCCAGACTTGTATTTCTCTTACTTGGTGCTGACAGCAGCCAAGGAACATTTGCATCTTAAAAATCTAAGAAATAGATTCTCGCTACAAGGAAGAAGAAAAAGAAGAAGAAGAAGAAGAAGAAGAAGAAGAAGAAGGAGAGGAGGGGGGAGGGGGAGAGGGAGGGAGAGAAGGAGAGGGAGAAGAAGAAGGGGAAAGAGGGAAAGGAGAGGGAAAGGGAGGTGGGGAAGGAGAGGAGGGGGAGGAGGGGAAGAAGGGAAGGAGGAGGAGGGGGAGGAGGAGGAAAAGGAGGAAGGCAAAAAAGGAAGCAAGAAAAGTAACTATGCAAAGTAATAGATTAATGGATATGTTATTAGCTTGACTGTGGTGATCACTTCACAAAGTACATATATATTAAAATATCAAGTTGTACACTTCAAATATATACACTTTTTAATTGTCAATTTTACCTGAATAAATCTGAAAAAAATCCCACATTTGTGCTTACATATTTTCCTTGATGTTTTCTTTTCTAGTAGTTAAATCAGTCAGCAAACTGGCAGAATCATCATAGCAGAGGCTCAGGCTCAATTCAAGAAATATATTCTCCCCAGATCCTCTCCTTGCCCTCTGAATTATGCCATGCAGTTCCTTCTTAGAACTAATAAAATACACATTAATTAATACATATTAATGTAATATGTACATATATTTATGTAATATGACTAGCATGCCAAAGTTATTTTACTTCTATACTAGTAAAGAAAATGAAAAAAAAAAGGAGAATAATATATCCCTAAACACTGTACCTTCAGTCCCAGTACTCATATTTTAAAAAATTACTTTATTGGAAAGGGGATTGATCATAGTTTTAAGTGTCCTAGAAGCCTCTGAAGACCTGTCTTTGCCCCACTTTACACTTCTGATAGACTCCAGCTGGCTCTTTCTACAACATCGTCTCCTACTAAGAGAAAACTATTTTAAAGAGTAGTGGAGACCATGCTTGCTCTGTTCAGGTCCCCTGAGATCCCTTGGATCTTGTCTCTGTGCCCACCTCCAGGTTCCATGTGCCTTGTTTCTACAAAAAATGTTGACCTTGGCTAGAGCCACTTTGCAAAGTGCAGAGAACAGGAAGTTCCTAGGACATTACCAGTGGAGCCTGCAGCCAATGACTGACTTGATTCTCAACTATGCGAACCCAATTCCTGTGCCTCCAGTAAGGACAAATTCTGAGATAGAATTCACACTCCAGAGATCAGTCTGATGATAGAGCTTTGTCTGAAATCACATCCTTGCTTAGTTTCTTCCTCTTCCTCTTTGATTTGTTCACTCTTTTAACAGATTCCTCTGCGAACACGTCTTTAATAAATTACTTGCACATAAATCCCCATCGTCGCATCTACTGCTAAGGATGTCAACTTCCTAACCTAAGACATAAAGGGACAGGTTTTCATCAGTTGTTCATAGCATCAAATTCTCCCCCAAACTCAGCCCCACCCATGTGTCTAGGATTTTGTACAGGCTGGATCTGATTGCTTTAATAGGTTTTTCTCTCCCCATCTACCTAACTCATACTACTGTGGTATTTTTGTGAGTATTTGTTTCTTTTCTTGGAATTCATTGCTAAAGCTCGAGGCTCTTCTGGCTACTAAATGTGGTTGCACGCTACAGCCAACTGAAAGCTATATTCTGTGCTGCCAATCAAGTCTGATTCCCTAGTATGTATTTATGATCTCAAATAATGTTTTTAATTTTTAAAAAAATGTTTATTTATTTTTGGGAGGGAGAGGGAGAGAAAGCAAACAGGGGAGGGTAGAGAGAGGGAGACAGAGGATCCAAAGCAGGTTCTTGCTGACAGCAGCAAACCCTATATGGGGCTCGAACTCAGGAAACATGAGATCATGACCTGAGCTGAAGTCGGACGCTCAACTGACTGAGCCACCCAGGTGCCCCGAGATCTTAAATAATTTTATACAAACACACACATGCAAGTGCATATACATTAAAGTGTATGTTTGGTAAGCTAAAGTCTTAAACCTTTCTCTTTCACCCTTTTGCTCCCAGAGTATTATTTCTGCATGTGTGGATTGCTGCATCAGAATCATCTGAGTCAGAGTGATTTTTGCTGCTATTCTCATGAAAAATATTTTTACATCATGATTCTGTATACACATACACACCCATACATTCCTAAATACATGTGGGATAGCATTGTTTAAGAAATGACTCTTACTCTTATTGCATATAATATAGTCTGATATATTATACTGCACTTCATATTTTGATGCTACTTAAAATATTTAACTGTAAAACGTAGCCATTTTTCTCTACAACTTGTATTTCTAACCATTTTGCTCATATAATCTTAGTGCAATATATTTTTATGACTCATTCTCTTTTTTGAACTTTAATTCCAGTATAGTTAACTACGGTGTTATATTAGTTTCAGGTGTACAATGTAGTGATTCAATTATTCTGTATTGAATCCACCCGGTGTTCATCATGACAACTGTCCTCCTCAATCCCCATCACCTATTTCACTGATCCCTCCACTCACCCCTCTTCTGGTAACCATCAGTTTGTTCTCTAAAATTAAGAGTCTGTTTCTTGATTTCTCCCTCATTCTCCCCCTCTTTTTTCCCTTTGCTTGCTTATTTAGTTTCTTAAATTTCACATGTAAGTGAAATCATATGGTATTTGTCTTTCTCTGACCGACTTATTTTACTTAGCATTGTACTCTCTAGCCACATCCATGCCATTGCAAAAAGCCAGATTTCATTCTTTTTTATGGTTGAATGATATTCCATTGTATGTATAGCACATTTTCTTTATCCATTCATCTATTGATGGGCAGACTTCCAGATGGTCAACAGACACACGAAAAGATGCTCAACATCACTCATCATGAGGGAAATGCAAATCCCAAAGCTACAATGAGATACCACCTCACACCTGTCAGAATGGCTAAAATCAACATAAGAAATGACAAGTGTTGGTAAAGATGTGGATTAAAAGGAACCCTCTTGCACTGTTGGTGGGAATGTAACCTGGTTCAGCCACTGTGGAAAACAGTATGGAGGTTTCTCAAAAATTTAAAAATAGAACTACCCTATGATCCAGTAATTGCACTAATAGGTATTTACCCCCAAAATATAAAAATACCAGTTCTAAGGGATACGTGCACCCCTATGTTTATGACTCATTGTCTTTTACTGATCTATCATAATTCTCTACAGCAAAAGTACATATAAAATTTAAATTTAAAAATGAAACTCACTCTGACTATAAGATGCTAAGTGTGTTATAAAATCCTAAATGATTCTTTCAAATGGTTGTTCCAATTTACACTTTCACCAGCATTACTCCATATCCTTACCAATACCTGTGATTGTCAGACTTTTCAATTTTTGCCAATCCAGTATGCATAAAATAAGAGTAAATTGTAGTTTTTAACTTGCATTTCCTTGATAACAAATTAAGTTGAGCAACTTTCTACATGTTTATTGACCATTCCAGTGTCCAATTTCCTCTTTTATGATGTTTTGGGTTATACGTTTTGCCAATTTTTCAATTATTTGTCTTTTACATTAATTACTTCAATGTTTTAAATATACATAATATATATGTAATACTATATATTAAATATAAATTAGATACAATCTTTTGTTGGTTATGTGTTGTAAGTACTTTCTTGCTTGTGGCTTACATTTTTACTTTTTTATTATGTTTTTGATGAACATTACCTAAAATTTTTAATGCACAAGAATTTGTCATCTTTTCTCTTTTGTGCTTTATGCTATGTATCTTATGTAAGCCATCCATCAGTACCTGAACATCACAAATATATTCTCTTTTTTCTTTAGTTTTATTGAGACATAATTACAAACATAACATAGAAGTTTAAGGTGTACAGCATAATGATTTGATTTACATATACTGTGAAATGATTACCACAATAAGTTTATCTTTTTTTTTTAAGAGAGAGAGAAAGAGAGCACTTGAGAGTGGTAGAGAGGGGCAGAGGGAGAGAGAATCTTAAGCAGGCTCCATGCTCAGCATGGAAACTGATGCAGGGTTCGATCCCATGACCCTGGGATCATGACCTGAGCTGAAATCAAGAGTTGGACACTCAACCAACTGAGCCACCCAGGTGCTCCCACAATAAGTTTAGTTAACATATATCCATTTTCTCTTTCTCCTCCTTCTGGTATTTCAATTACATGTATGTTACACCTTTCAAAATTGTCCCACAGTTCTTGGATAATCTGTTCTTTTTTATTATTTTTCTTCCTTTGTATTTCAGTTTAGAAAGTCTCTATTGATATCTCTGATTCTTCTCTTGGCCTATCGATGAACCCATCAGAGGCATTCTTTATTTCTGTTATAACATTTTGATTTCCAGGATTTCCTTTTGATTCTCAGAGTTTTCATCTCCCTGTTTACATTGCCCATCTATTCTTCCATGTTGTCTATGTTTTCCATTACAGCCCTTAGCATCTGAATCAGAGTTGTTTTAATTTCCTTGTCTGCTAATTCCTGTGCCATATACAATTTTTTTTCTTATGGTTCCTTTGTCTCTTCAAACTGTCTTTTTCTGCCTTTTAGCATGATCACAGTGTTTTGTTACAAGCTAGGCATGATATATCAATTAACAGGAATTGAGGTAAATAGACCTTTGGTAGGAGGTTTTATGTTCTCCTGGCTAGGAGTTGAGCTGTGCTTAATGTTTCCTGTAGCTGTCCTTATTTTTGTCTCTTCTGTTGTCTTTGTGTTTTCCTAAGATTCTCTTCTTAAATAGAGTCTGATCTTTGAAGGTTTTTTCATTATAATCTACTCTTGGTGTATTGGAGCTCTGTTGATGTGGTGCTAAGGAGTGAGAGAATGGAAACATTCTATAGCCTATGATTAAACATCCATCTTTTAGTTGGCCTCTGTCCTGGGGCTGTGACCTTCACAAATGCTTCCTTTTTCACTGAAGGGTAGGACTTTGTTATGGAAAATGTTCTGAATGTATTTCTAAATGGTAACTTTTTCCCCATCTCATGACTAAGACAGGTGATTTTTCTTGGCTGTTTACAATGAGAACCTAGTGGAGTTCTTGGAGGTAAAACCCATGGAAGAATGGGGTCACTCTAAGACTGACGTCTCCAAGAGTATCTCATTCTCAATGTAGTCCACACTGATCCTCCCACAATTTGTCAAAATCACCATGTAAATGTTCTTGTCAGTTTATGATTCCAGCCCTTTCTAGTCCAGGTAAGCTGATATTGGCTCTGTTTCCCTGGTTTCACCGGTCTTTCCAGATTTGGGGATGACCATTTTCCCTGCAACCTCAGTTCTCTGTTGGGTCTAAGAAAAATGGTTGGTTTTCAGTTTTTTCAGTTTATTTCTAGTTGTGAGAACAGGTAGATGATGTCTAAGGTTTTACACATCAGAGCTGACACTAGAAGTCCAACTCTTTTTCTTAGGGTCCTGTGTGCCTTCAACCCCACCCCCATTTTATAAGGGATCAGCTCCTGAATACCACTGATCTAGGGACAATGCCCTAGATAGTGATAAATAACCCATCTTCACTCCCCCTTCAGATCAAGAGCAACTGATACTGTTACCACAAAAAGAAAGATTTAGGAGCAATCTCATGTATTACTTTTGGCACCCTTGGCTTCCCCACAACACTTTCCTAGTTTGCTCAGACTTCTCTGAGTGCTCTTTCTTTCTCCTGTCCCTAATTCTCAAATACTGTCAATCTTCAGGGACCCTTCCTAAGTCATCTCTTCATTCCACACGCCTTTCTGTATGTTCATGAATTCAGTGTTTACCCAGCTAATTAAAAATATCAAAATTTTATTTTCATCCCAGTCCTTTCTTTAATTTCAAACATATGTATCCAGTTGTTCCTCAATATTTATATTTGAGCTTCTTAAAAGCATTTCAGTTAATATTTTGATTGATAGAATGATCAAAGGGCCTCATGAGCTTTCCATTGCTACCATGTCATTAATCAATGAGCTCAGTAATTAATGCTTGAAAAACATTGCCAAAGTCAGGATAAAGCCCAAAGGTAAAAATATTTGTGGTTTTTAAATCTACATGTGATTGTAAACACCTGAAAACAGTCTCCAGAATTTGTTCATCTTGGAAGGGGTCATAAAATATTTTTCTGAGCCTTTTTCCAAGTATTGGGGTATTCTTTCAGAAAAAAAATCTGACAAGAATGTCATAAATTTCCCCACCTTGACTTCATAATCTGTAAAATAATGCATGCGAAAGAATGATTGCAGTGAATGTCTTTAATTCTATGTAAAATGTCGGTAAAGACCTGTTAATTTAAGACAGTGCACTTAAAGTCCTTCTGGCCATAGGCACATAAATACATGTCAAGAGTGGGGGTGCTCCAGTTTGTCACTCATTATTTGCATTGACTGAACACCAGTTCAGAATTATTCAATCAGACTTTTGCTTTCAGGTGCATGGCTGTTGACATTTTCCTACCAACTTCTAAAAGAGCAGAACACCTCTTTAGTACTTTCCTGGAATACAAAATCAGAAGATGCATTAAAGAAACACCAGTTTCCTGCAGCAGCACCTAAGGTTTTTTCACCAGATCGATGCCTCCTGAGTTTTAGATGTGATGCACACTCCACCGAGTTCATCTCAATAGTTTAAAAAGAAGGGAATGTCTTCTAAAGACAAACAAGAAAACTACTTTTAAAATTCTTCTCCACTCTGTGTAGCAATTGTGGAATCAATTTAATATTCCAATGATGTACTGTTCAGCAAAATTTATGCCAAGGATTCAAATCTTGATTGTTACTTAGATTTCCCCAAGAACATTTTTCCCCAGTAAACACTGCAAAATGTATGATGAAGTAGCTGATACCTGAAATTAATTTCACTTGTTATTTGTTCCCTGACTTATCATGGTAGGATTGTTTTTCACCCTACCAGAATCCAGGCTGCCCAAGTCCAGTCCTGTGTTGTCTGGTTCTTGTACGCCTCCAAAATATCCATAGTAAGTGCACACTGATGATCCAAACAAGACGTGCAATTGATTAGGCATATAAAGGCTGGATTCTGATTGAACTAGCACATTCTTCTAAAGGAGGAACATTCAGGAAATATATTTGTTAAGAGGCACTCAAGGGTGCCTCCTTCCAAAAGGGCAAATGAAAAACCCTGAAGCCAGTTGCATATCAGAAATGGCATCCATTAATCTCTTTGCCAAGCAGCATAAAGTAGAGGCCTTTGAAAGGAGTTGCCCCTAAGAATGGAGTCATGGTTTAATATGTTTGATTTGGAGCACCTTGCTTTCAGAAGCTAGCACCTGCAGCAGAATGACAGAGCCACTGCTTCTGGGAGTACATTGGGTAATGATACTGATGACATTTATGGTCCAACGTTTCAAGAATTAATTTACAATGGAAATGGTTCTTAGTGCAGTGAATACATCATTGCATTGAAAGATTGACTCCCAGTTTATCAGCTATAAACTATGCAGCCCAGCTTAACTCCTCTAGACGGCAAGCATTACGGACATTACTCACAGTTATTTGGGGTTCATAATTCACTGGGAGAATATTTGAAGTATGAAGGTATACGCCACTATAGTAAAAACAAGAACAAAAAACTAGAAAGGGATTCTCAGGCGGAGAGGAACAATGGAGAAATGTGTTTCAGGCACCTTTGTGTCTTTTCCCTCTTCTGGTCAGATTTTCTATGGAAACCACACAACTTTATTCTTGACAATCCCCTACATTCTGCTCAGCAAGATTCTACCAAAATATTTTATTTATTCAGCTCCTCTTCTTTGTAATTAACTTATGGCCATTCCATCATTTTCATTGGAAAGTTTTTTTTTTCTCTAAATCATTTTTTTTCTCTAAATCTGTTAGAGAAATTCACACAAAGTGTGTATCTTTATGTTATTTTGTGGATTTTATTAAAGTTTTATAAGTGACTCATTTCTGGCCTTGGACTACTATTTTCCTTGGACTTCTGGAATATTCTCCAAATGACTCTAAGTATCTGCTTTTTCAGTGGGATGTGGCTCAGTTTACTGAAAAAACTAATAGAGATACACTGGTAATAAACCCACATTTGACTGTTGATTAAATTCTTGAATATGTGAAGAACCTTGTCTTGTAATTGCAAAAAAAAAAATAATAAAAATTAAGCAAAGAGGATTAATGTAAGCGATTTGCTGTACTAAGCTAACATTAATACTTGCATTAGAAGGCCAGTTAGTGAGAAACAGATACTGGAGTTACAGTTTATTAGTACTTATTCTTAGCTTCGAAATAGACTTGGGATAAATTCTTTAATTGAAATCATATTTTTCTCTGTCTTTAAATCAGCATGGTCTTTCTCAAGGATACACTGAGTTTAAAAAAATATGTAGAGAGGAACAATCCAATGGGAGTGGTCTGAGCAATCACTAAGAGAGTAGGGAGATTCACTCCCATTGACTTCCACAAAGGTTTTTGCCGGAATTCTGTATAATAGGTTTTTAACAAGTCTGGTAATTATACCAGTACCTACCCTCAAATACATTTTCGTTCTCTCCCAACTCATCCTTCCTTCTTATGTCTGCAGCTTATGAAAGTAGAAGTATCTATGTCCCAACAGTACACGACACATTCAGGCTGCTTCCGACACCAACTCTCTAAAAGAGAAAATACACATTGGGCAATGTTGATATAAGATGAGTATATAAGTTGCTGTCTACTGTTTTGTTTTCTTTATTCAAGAGTCCATTTGGAAAGGTGGGGAAAAACTGGGGCACCTGGGTGGCTCAGTCGATTGAGCTTCTGACTTTGGCTCAGGTCATGATCTTGCGGCTAGTGGGTTCGAGCCCCGAGTCAGGCTCTGTGCTGAAGGCTTGCCCAGAGCCTGGAGCCTGCTTCAGATTCTGTCTCCTTCTCTCTCTGCCCCTCCCCCGCTTACACTCTCTCTTTGTCTCTCAAAAATAAATAAATGTAAAAACAAAAAAGAAAACTGGGAAAAAACTAAAAAGAGAAAAATGATGAGAGACAATTATGTCCATCGTTCCTTCATTCAGATGCACTGTCATTCTTTGGACATTAATACCTAGGAATATATAGTACAAGTACTACATGAAAGAGTTTGCCACTTTCTATAAAATGTCATTACTTTTTCCCGGACATTTACTGGAGCTAATATATAAAGTAATTTCTAAAGTGCCACCCATAAAAAACAGAAGTCTTCCATATAACTTACCAGCAAGTGATAGGGCTCAGTGGTTAAAGCTAGAATGGACATACCAGAGATACTCAGCACTTTGTCAGTGTTCCCAAGTGCCACAGCAAATATAACATATGAAATCTAATAGCCACGATTTTAAGAATTAACCTCCGGATTAGACTAACAATTAGAATCCTCTGTGTTTAAGTTTCAGTGTGCTATAAGTCTTGCCACCCCACTTTTGTCACACAGTGATTTTAAAAGGGATGATTTTGCCTACCACCCTTAAGTAAGAACTAAAAATGATCTTCTCATGTATGCTGAAATAATCATACGTTCCTAGACAGCGTGAAGAGCCCTTTGACTGTAATATGCTCACAAGTCACATGCCAATCACCAGTATATGGTTTCAAAGTATAACTCAGATATTCTTCTCTAAGGGTTAATAGAAAATAGCTTTTATAGCACTTTTTATTGTATACTCGCATATATTTGTTAATATTTCAGAGTTTATATTATGAAAACGTTTTATTATTTTTTTAATGTTTATTTATTTATTTTGAAAGAGAGAGAGGGGGCGCCTGGATGGCGCAGTCGGTTAAGCGTCGGACTTCAGCCAGGTCACGATCTTGCGGTCCGTGAGTTCGAGCCCCGCGTCAGGCTCTGGGCTGATGGCTCGGAGCCTGGAGCCTGTTTCCGATTCTGTGTCTCCCTCTCTCTCTGCCCCTCCCCCGTTCATGCTCTGTCTCTCTCTGTCCCAAAAATAAATAAAAAGAAAACGTTGAAAAAAAAAAAAAAAAGAAAGAGAGAGAGAACAAGTGAGAGCAGAGGAGGGGCAGAAAGAGAGACAGGGAGAGAGAGAGAAAGGGAGACAGAGAGAATCCCAAGCAGGGTCTGCACTGTCAGCACAGAGCCCCACACGGGGCTCCATCTTATGAACCGTGACATCATGACCTGAGCCAGAATCAAGAGTCAGATGCTTAACCAACTGAGCCACCCAGGTGCCCCTATTGTGAAAACATTTAAAAAGTATATCTTCAGTTATTAATTCGGAGAATGATGACCAAAGTTCAGAAGGGAGATGGGATGGAGAAGATATAATCTCTGGCGCTGGAAGTAAGATTTTATTAAAACTTATAAATTAACCAAAATAAAAGGAATAACGATTTTAGGTAATTTATTTAAGTAACTTTATTTAATATTGGAATATTATATAATTTCCTATGTGAACATTAGTATTTATTTGAAAATCCTAGAGTTTATCAAACTGAGTTTGGAGCAATTCATTTTGAAATTTTGACTGAATATTTATTGCTAGGCAGAAACAACAACAACAAAAAAATCCAGAAAAAATTAGTATGTTTATGTTTTCTCTAGTTCCACCTAAACATATCTTTCAGCTATAGTGTATAAACTGTTGCTATTGTGAAATATCTTAAGTTAAACTAGACCGTCTCTTGGGCCAACAACTTGTCAGGTCCCTGGGTTAAGAATAATTTAGTATTTTGGAATATATGTTTCAGAATTCCCTCCCCAGCATTCTGCTGACCAATAATAGGTAAGAATCATTTTCTCCATGTATAGCGTGGGTTCCCTGCATTAGGAATGGATTTCAGAGCTTGATACATGTTATGTGTATAGCTAATCCTAAAAATAGCTTGCAGAGCTGAGTATTAAGAACTCTGTTATGACTGAGGAAAATAAAGCACAGAGAGGGAAAGCAGCTTGACTAACCTCTAAGTTGGGAACTTGGGATTTGACCAAGGTCACTCTCACTTCACTGCCTGTTCCCTTAACTATATCCATAGCTTTCTACATTCTCTATGTTGGATCAGAAAATCAAAACAGCCCCCATGTGATATTAAGAAACTCTTGAGCTGTTGCATCACATCTTAAATTGGGTTAGTGGCACTACCATGACTTTTGTGGTCATCAAGGATCCTAGGGACTTTATACCGGTACAGAACATTTAACCTTGCTGTGCTGGCCAGAAATCTAATTTGAGCAGTTTTACTCCGATGCTCTATTTTTGATTGGTTAAGCCATTCATCCTGTTTGACATTGTTGTGTGATGTTGCTATGCTTACTTTAACCAGCTGTCACATTCCAGCCCAGAGGTGGGTGAAATGATTCTTGTTTATATGTAATTCTGAAAGGACTTTTAAATGCTTTGGGTTGGCAATGTGTCAATTTAAAAGACCTTTATCCTTTCAGCATGGCAAGACTTTCAAAATTCTTCATGTAACTTTATAAAAAAAATTTCTCACTGCCATTCAAATGTGGGCCGACTGATGCAATTCTTTCTGGCTCTATTATTAAGCCTGTGATTGTAAAGAGATGTCTTTGTAGTGGATACTCATTTCTTCATGTTGAATTGATTCTAAATTTGTATGAGACTATTCATATCATATATCCTGTCTTTCTGAAAGAGATTATAACATTTAAAACAGGATGGATGGTCTGATCTACAATTAGATATGGGAAGAAGTTTGAGTTCCTCCAGGAGAAGTTCTACTCACGTATACAAATTGATATGAGAATATAGTAATCTATTCAATGAGCATTTATTTTATATTCTTTGTGTGCCTGTAGCAATACTAGATATTAGGAGTTCTGATTCAGGGAATTCATAACCTAGTAGAAAAAAAAAAAAACAACTATGGGCTTTTAATATTCTTTAGCCACCAACTCATGTTCCTTCTAAAAGGTATTGACAACTAGAGTCAGTGGAATTTGGGTTAACTTGTCCAAGAAATCATCTCAATTCTCCTTGTCACTTTCCTATGTAGATAGTTCATCTTTCTAGTTACTATTATCCTTATCTACGGAATGGAAAGCCGATCAAGTGATTCCAAAAGTAACTTTAAAAAATCAGTAATTTCTTCAAAGAAAATAATTATGGAAAAAGCCCTATGTCCATTGATGAAGGGATGATGAATGGTTAAATGGATGATGAGTGGATAAAGAATAAGTGGTATTTATATATACAGTGGAATAGTACTCAGGCATAAAAAATAAAATCTTGCCATTTGCAATAACGTGGATGGAGCTAGAGAGTGTTATGCTAAGCAAAATAAGTTAGTCAGAGAAAGACAAATACCATATGATTTCATTAATATGTGGAATTTAGGAAACAAAACAAATGATCATAGGGAGAAAAACGAGAGAGGCAAACCAATAAACAGACTCTTAACTGTAGAGAACAGACTGATGGTTACCAGAGGGGAGGTGGTTGGGGAATGGGTTACATAGGTGATGGGGATTAAGGAAGATAGTTTGTCCTGATGAGCACCTAGTATTGTATGTAAGTGTTGAATCACTTAATTGTAAACCTGAAATTATTATTACACTGTATGTCAACTAAGTAAAATGTAAATAAAAACTTAAAAAATGTGTGAAAATAGCCACACATTTAACTCATTGGAACTATAATGTGTATGATGCATCCTTCAACTAACAGGCTCTTTCATCAAGAGACAAGTACTATTACAAGCACTTCTACTTATGGGTAAAAGCATATGTGAATAGCCCTCTGCTTATCTCATTAAATCTATTCTGTATATAAAAAAAAAGAAAGGCCCATCCTATAGTAGCTAATCCCTTCATTGTCATGCACAGAACACCAATTACTTTATTCAAACTTTTATTTCTCAACAAGTCAGGTTAGCAGTTAGATACAGAATGAATTCGATTAAAAAGTATTGTCTTCAATGACAAAGTAATCTTTTTATTTTCCAGTTATATTTACTTTACTTCGGAGATCAGTTTTTAAAAATCCAAAGGTATATTTATTTTATGTTGCCACCATTAGTTAATTAAAGTGGCATGATTTTATCAAAGTTAGGATTTTAAAATACATTATTATACAATATAGCTGTTTAAGAGAATAAAATTTGCCTTCAGCGAGGTGAATATGGTATTGCAGTGCTTCACTTTTGCATCACATTTTAACTGTGCACAGAAGGAAAGTGTTAACATTTAATTGTCTGTGAAATATTTTCAAGGAGTTAGCTTTGATGTGAAAAAATAATAGTTACTTAGAGAACTGTAACGCTGTAAGCTTGAGACACCCAAGCCAAAGAAAAATTTTTGAACAAAAACCAGAGAACCCACCACAAATGGTGCTTAAAATGCATCTCTGATAATATGAAGCTTTCACTTTCTTCACTTTCTCCATTACTTACTCCGTCTCACTTATTTTATGGTCACCTACCTGTTACATAATGAAATCATTCATCTTTTAGTGATTCATCGGCATTGGCAGCCTGATTAACCATTCTGCAGAAAAAAATAAATAAATAAAATAATTTTAAAAGTCAAGTGCTAGCAGTTGGTACAGGCTCAAGCCGAGTTAACTCAATGCTATTTATCTGGATGAAAAGTAAAAAAGGCAGTCAATCAGTTAAAAGTTTTAAATGTTTGATGGCGACGTATCATGTAACCTTAACATCTGGATGACTGGATTTTACTCTTTGTATCCAGATGTTCGGCATCATACAGACACAACCTCAGCAGTTCAATCAGTCAACGACTTTCACTGAGAACCCTGCTTGTGCTGGACAGATCAGCAGGGGCTAAAGGACAATGTCACCTCACGCATGGGCCATTACAAAATCCTCTTAATTAGTCCTCCTGACTCAACCCCTCTCTCTGTTGCAAACTGCCAGAATACTAAAACACCTTTTTCAAGATCTCAGTTACTTGCTCAAAATACTTGCCTTGCCTCAGGTTTTCACTGACCTCCAGTTAGTGCACAGGACTCTAAATGGAGGTTTATAAGAACCTCACTTATGCATTGATCATGTTACTTTTCCTCTCTGTGTGTAAGCCCTTCCTCAGCTATAGCCTGGAGTGGGCAATACTCATCTCATCCAGCTGCTTTTCTGCTTAGTTATATATTAGACACATCAGATACTGAAAATAGTTCCAGGGATCTAATAGTCACTTCATGAGTGGAGGTAATTATTTTTATCTGCTAGTGATAAACATTAATAATAAATGTAAAACCCAGATTCTAGTATAAAAGAAATGTTTAGTAAGTGTCCTTTCTTTTTTTTTTTAATTTTTTTAACGTTTATTTATTTTTGAGACAGAGAGAGAGACAGAGCATGAACGGGGGAGGAGCAGATAGAGAGGGAGACACAGAATCAGAAGCAGGCTCCAGGCTCCGAGCCATCAGCCCAGAGCCTGACGCGGGGCTCAAACTCACGGACTACGAGATCACGAGATCGTGACCTGAGCTGAAGTCGGACACTTAACCGACTGAGCCACCCAGGCGCCCCAATAAGTATCCTTTCTTAATTTTCACTTGAGGTTAACATTTCTTTGACTTTAAAATCCCATCGGTTACAATATGTTCAGATTAAAACAACTTTTTGAGTAAAAAAGGAATATTATTCCATTAAATGTAAGCAAAGAATATAAAACTAAAACTGACTTCTTAAATTAGTGTGGAAAATTATGCTTTTTAAAGAAATACACTATTGTTTCCATTGACATTATTGCAATTATTTTTTCAATTTCTTTCGCATTATGTTATAGATAAACTAAATTAACTATTTTGGATGGGAGGGAATGAAGAATCAAAAATGCTTCTAAATTTTTGGCATGATTACCTATGTAAAGGATGCCACAAAATGAAATAGGATACATAGAAGACATATTTAATTTTGTCCATATTGGGATGGCCATCAAGAGGGGAAGAGCCAGGTGCCACTTAAAATATTAATGGCCTTCTGAAGAAAAGCCTGTAAATTAATATTTGGAGGATATTTTAATGTGATTCTTTTAGTTGCAGATCCACTCAAGTTAGCTCATTTATAGGATTCATGAAGAGTAATAAGGGAATCACTTGGGTCCATGGTCACTAAAGTAGGAGGACATTTCTGGAATCAGGATGGTTCCAAAGATCCACATATTGGACCTTTATGAGTCTTCATCTTAAGTCTCAACCAATGAACTTTCTTTTATTAATTATCATTTTCTGAGTATTGTTATGTATTAGCCACTAAGCTAAGCATTTTTATTCCATATATCATGCAATCCTCCCAAGTTCTGTGATTTATAGTCTGTTACTATCTACATTTATAGGTGAGACAACACGTTTTTGAGAATTAAGTAACTTACCTAAGTTCCCTCAGCTAATTAGTGGTAAATTAGTGGAACCAAACTTCAGCTCTTGTCCAGGGCCCCAGATTTACTATAAATAGTGAGCACATAGTGTGTTATGTGCTTTATTCTGTCTCTGAATCCACTCTATCCCACTACCAATGGACTTTTTTTGTTTACTTAATTAATATTCCTCTGTAATTTCAGCCTGTGCATGGACTATCATAATCACTCTAGCCCCACCAACACATGAATTTTCAGTGTAGTTCCCATTGTTAAATAGTGACTTATTTCTCTGAGTCCAAACTCCTATTTTGTTTAAATGTTTATCTCAATGTATACATTGGAATCAAGCTATGGGATTTGTTGTTCTCAGGTCAGATACCCATCCCTAACTGATTAACAGCTACTAAAAAGGCCAGTCATGCCAATCAGAGGCTGCATCTGGAGAAGCTTCCCTTAGAAAAAGTATAGATGAGGCAATGGTAGAAACCATAGGAAACAAGTAGGAATTAAAGCTATGGAAGTAGAAAAGGTCCACAGTAGACCAAAAGAAAAGACGCCACATGACAGAATCTTAAGAAATAAGTGTATACACATAGGCCAGAGTAAGAGAGGTCGGTACAAGAAATTAACAAAAAACAAAAAAGTAAGAGAACCAGTAGAAATATAGAAAATAGTATTAAAGAATTCTATGAAGAAAACAGTTTGAAAATGAGAGAGTATTTTGCAACAACAAATGCTTCAACAATATCCATTCATATATACACAGAAAATATGTTACTATAGTCCAGGGGACATAAGGTTGTGCAAGAACAGATCCTTGCTCACATGGCAAAAGAAACAATTGTTAATAATCATGAAAATTAATACATAATTGCAATTATGAGATATACTATGGAGAAGAGGTGTATGGTATTCTGAGATTATAGAATCAAAGGACATGACACTGTGAAAGAGTTCAAGGAAAACTTTGAATTGATGCCTGAGCTGACATCTAAAAGGAGATTGGAAATCAACTAAGTGATGTGGAGGAAAGAAGAACAATGCAGAGAGAATGTGTAAAGCTCCTTTTGCAAGAGTGAATACTATGGTTGATAAAGGTCCCTTAAGTGGCTGGAGTGGAGGGAGCAGGGACTTGACATTACCTCTATAAAGAGGTAATGCTAGAGATATAGATAGCAGACATCCAGAACGTGAGGGTTTGGTCTGTTGTTAACCTATGGGAAATAAGCTGAGGGGAAATGGGGTGGTTGGCATGATCAGATGAAGATTCTGAGATGATGGCTCTGGCTGGAACAGGTGGAGAAGATCAAAAAGTGATATTATGCATGATTCTTTCAGTTAACAAAGTTCCCACTTATATTGGCTTAAGGGAAAAGATCGCTTGTTGGCTCCAAAACTATAATGCATGGCCAAGAGCAGATATTCAGGTATTTTGGGATGCAGATACTTAATAATGCTTTCTGGAATATATCTCTTGCACCACAACCACAGCTTGGCTTTCTACTATGTTGGCTTCATTTTTAGACAGAATTTTCTTTATTGGGGATGAAATGGTAGCTGGAAATCTAGAGTAAAACAATCTTATGATTCTCATCCTAGCAGAAAGTGAACTTTTTCCCCCTTATCAATCCAGCAAATATCCTAAGATTGACACCTCATGAACAACTTGGTCCATGAGACAATCATTATGTCCAAAGAAGAGGACATACTCATAGTCAATCTTGAATTACTTGATCACTTCTAGAGTCACTTGGTGCAGTCACTCCTACCTGAACCACGTGGCCTGAGAAAAAGAAAGGGACAATCCCCAAAGACAACCTTAGATGCTGTGTCCAGAAGTGGAAGATCCAGAGAAAATATGGGGTGAGGAGACAGATTAAGAGGATCTTACGATATTTATGGATAATGATAACCACAGTTTTGATTGAGGATAGAGATTTGAGAGATATTTAGGAGAATAAATCTATAGGATTTTGTAATGAATGAGACAAGAGGTTAAGGGAGATTGATGTATCAGGAGTATGTCCTAAGTTTCATGTTTACATACTTGGTGATACCATTCACTGAGACAGTCAATGCCGAAAGGGAGCCAGGTTAAGAGGTAGACAGAGAGGTGGAATACCATGAGTTGAATTTGGAACATGTTTAGTTGGAAGTGCCACTGAGACATTAAAGAGATGTTAAGTGACATCCGGGTTGCAGGTATAAACTTGCCCAGAATAGGAACAGTCAATTGACTCGAAAGTTGTTTTGACCACGGATAAGGATAGAAGCAGAGCCAGATTATAGTGAATGGGTAAAATAGGTGAAAAGTGAAAAAATAGAGAGATAAATTATATACTGTCTGCATGTTAGATTAAATGTGGCTACAAATTCATTCCTATTTCTTCCATTGAAAAGTAGAGTTTAATTTGCTTCTCAATGATTCTGGACTGGCGTCAGTAGCTTCCTTGACCAGAAGAATGCTCTGGGACTTGCAGTGCTATGTCCTAAGAAGATTTGTAACCTCTGCCTGAGCCTCCTGGAACATATGCTGTGAAGGAGCCTAATTAGCCAGTCCAAATAGAGTGTTCTTAGGCAAATTATTAAACTCCTTAGCCTCAATTTCCTTATTTGCATAATGATAAGTACTTCATAATTACTAGTTGCTGCTTTATCATTAGTGCCCACTTAATCAATAATGAACTGAATTAAGTAGCATAAATGGAGATACAATTTGGCTTATTTTCCTCCTTATGAAGAATTATTTTGTAGGATTTTAACACTATAATAATGTTAGTAGTAATGATTTGTAATCATCATTTAGCCCATTTTACAGATATGGCAAGTAAAAATTGAAAAGAGAGCAATACATTAATCATGCTAGACCCGGTTTAGACTTTAGATTAAATGCTAGATCCTTTGCTCAGCAAATGCACCATATTAAACAACTAAATCACTAGTCAACTAAAATATCTGTAATCAGAATTCTTAAAGGAAATACATCTAGTGTTCTATGCTTTTTGTGATAATGTGGAAACATTCAGTGGTGATATTTTCATGGGGTTACTTTGCCACTTCAGCACGGCCTTTCAGAAGTTACAAATAGCTGTGCTCTAACCTCATTCCCAGAAATACCACCTCTGAAAGTGATGGAATTAAATTACTACTTTAATCTAGGAACTGTTATAACCCCAAAGAGAGAATTTCGGGAAAAAAACACTCTCAGATTAAGTATTTGTAGGAATGCCATCTTAAAGAAGAACTTGTGGGTATAACATAGCCACTAATTTTTATCTGACTTGCATCTTTCAAATGAGAAAATAAAAAACAAAACAAAACAAAATAAACAACAGGGGCACTTGTTGGGGTGAGCACTGGATGTTATATGCAAGCGATGAATCACTACATTCTATTCCTGAAATCATTATTACACTCTATGTTAACTAATTTGGATTTAAATTAAACAACCAAACAAACAAGAAAACAGGGGCAATCAAGACATCAAGACCCCTTGACTTATATAGCAGTTTACTTCCAAATAGCACTTCCCAGTTGCCATAACCTCACTCCCCACAGTTTTCCTCTGTAGCCCAGTAAGCTTGTGTTTTCAGGCATGAGGAGAAAGGAGTCTCCTTTTGACTCTGATTTCCTGAGAAGCTCCTCCCCAACAGGTTTGCAGATAGTAAAAGGAACATTCTCCTAGCTTCTAGAAATTTGACTGCTGGTTGTATTTTCCCACCAGCTGAGATGGGTGGTCTGATAAAAGGTCAGTGACAGCCCAACTTTTCATTCTTGGGGTCTTAGCAATGGCAAAATCCTGTTCTTGCTGGAATATGTTGCCAGAGTCACTTCTCACTCTCGCTTCCCTCTCCCGTACCCCCCCCCCCCCCCCCCCCCCCCCACCCGTCCCCCTGCCCTTCTCAGAGAAGAGACTTCTCTGGGTCTGGACTACTGGAGACCCCATTCTTGAAGGTCTTTTGTCAAAAAAGTACATATGACTGTATACGATATGTTGTGCCAAGTTGTTTGCTGAGTAGACACCAGCCTTCGATGTTAGTACACTGGAAATGAGAATAATTGAGCGATCTGGCATGGAGAATATTATGAAATCCAGACCACTAGAAAACTAAACATTTGGAAGCATTATAATTTTCACTGAGAGTATCAAAAACACTAACAAGTTATAGAAGTAATTAGAGTTCGGTGACAAAGAAAGTTCATTTTCATTCTCTTGAATTAAAATTCCATGATGTTCTCTGCTTGCTTTTACTAAACGGAACAGGGGATGGCAATGTGTCTTAAAATTGAACTTAAAAAAAACCCCAAATCAATCTTTGGATGGTTCCTTTTATTCTAATTCTACTGAAAACAACAACAAATATCCAACCTCTCCACAGAAGTATAAAAAAGAGAGGGAACTACTGCAGTGTCCAATGACGTAACTCAAACTTATACTGAAACTATGCATACGTATCTACCATACCTTCTAGAATTCTCTTCACCTTAAATCCCCACACCCCCGAAACCAAGGGTGAGGAAAGAGTTACCTGTGTGCTAAAAGTCAGCATCCATATCAGGGCATGATGCTCATGGTGACAGGTGGCTACATTATTTTCTGAACTCAGCCCTTCTCCTCTCCCTCTATGGAATTATTTCCATTCTTTTAAGCCTCATGCTGGACAAGTGCAAGAAAAATCATATCAGAAACAAGGGAAAACCTTTCTGAGTAGAGTATAATTGCCAGGCTCTAGCAAGGAGTCCAGTTGATTACTATATGCCACCACACCCTTAGCAATTTTAAACAAAAGTACAAATTAGAGGGTGAAGCAATTATCTCTTTTCTCTGTGAACAGTTACTTGAGAGGTTTTAAGGATATTTCTTTTTTATCTCTCTCAGTGGTAAACTTGTGAGAATAATCTCAATGATTGTCTCAACCTCATTTTCCACTTAGTTGTTCTGTTTTTTTTTTTTTTGTCTCAATTCTTGCTAAAGGATATTTAAAGTGATGAACACTAAAAATGCATGTGCACCATACACACACACACACACACACACACACGATGATGAATAAAATCAAAAAGGCTGGGAAAGAAGCCAATTGCAGTCTGCTTCACTTTACTGTAGTTTGTGTCAGTTTTCTTTTTTTTTTCTTCTTTAAATGTTTATTTACTTATATTTGAGAGAGGGAGAGGGAGCTCAAGCAGGAGAGGGGCAGCGGGAGGGGGGACACAAAATCTGAAGCAAAGGAGCAAAGGCTCAGAGCTGTCAAAGCAGAGCCTGACGTGGGGCTCGGACTGACGAACTGTGAAATCATGGCCTGAGCCAAAGTCGGCTGCTTAACGGTCTGAGCCACCCAGGTGTCCCATAAGTTTTCTTATTCCAGAACTTAACAATAGAAAAAAGATCAGATCAATGCTTTTAAATATTCTATTGACAATATTAACATATTAATGTATCAAGATATTTTCAGGCAAGTAGATAAAGTAACTATGATCTGATTCATGATTTCTAAGGTTTTCTAGGTGTTAAAATGATGTAATGTTGTTCACTCTTGTCACTTAAACAAGTAGTCTTGTCCTGAACAGCAACTTTCCCTCCATACACACACAATTTGACATTATGTGGCACAGTCTTAATATAAAGGAAACATTGTATTTAGTGGCCTCCCTTAAAATCTAATTAAAATAGAAATGTTCTCTTCACTTGTGACATCAACAGGCCCTAAATTGTGTCTATGAGATGGTAAACATTCAAATGTATCCACAAAGCCAACTATTTTGGTATTTTCACACCCCGCACCCATTAAAAGATCTCATGTCAGTGACTGCTAATTCCATTAGGGGTGTTTTGTGTTGTTGTTGTTTTACACATGAACAAAAATATTTCATTTAAACCATTTTATTTATGGTGGAATTTCCAAAATTTCATATATCTTGAAACTATCCACAAAGTACTATTTTGTGCTTACATTAGAAAGAAGCATTCCTTATAAGAAAAGATCAAAATATATACCATTAGGCAGTATCATTATGTTTTTATTTAATACAATATCACCAAAGGGTTAATAAGAAAAACAAAAGTTAAATATATTTAAAGTTTCCTGTAACTGATTTCCAGATGTTCTAATGTTTTAAAGAAAAAAAATAAAGATCTAACAGCAGACATAATATTTTGATAAGCAATATTTATAAAAAATATAAGTTAAGCATTTCAACAAGCTACCTTCAATGAATTGCCCCCTATCAGAAAAAATATTATTGGAACTATATCTCTAAAGCAAAGAAGGTGGTAAAGTAGAAGGAGGAGGAAAGGAGGAGGAGAAGGATAAAGGAAATAAAGTATTAATTGCAATGGTGATTTTTTTTTTAGTTAAATACACTTTCTTATAAAGTGGCAAAATAATATTTACAAATTTACAACTGTGAGGAAATCTTTATATACAAGTTGTCTTGCTTTTGACCTTTTTGGGCTTCCTACCTCCTGTATAGTAGGCCCTCCTCATAGAACTGATCTAGACTACATTTTCAGTTCATAGCACATGATAAATGAGCCTGGAACTAGAGGCTCCCGGAGTTGCAGGCTGTGAATCCGTGCTGGCAACTAGGGAGGGAGAGGCTGGGTCCTGGAGAAGCACTCCAGGTTGCTCTGAGTTGGCGATTCGATCCACTATGCTGGATAAACAATCCAAGCTGGATAAGGTGCTTTTATCTGTGGCGTATACTAAGGATACAAGGAGAAAACCATTAAAAAAAAATCCCAAATAGAGACACTTGCTTACATAGCCCCTTAAACTATAGGTCAGCAACTTTGACACCCAGAGGTCAGGTGGTCATAGAAAGCCTGATGGAGAAATTTGCAATAAATATCTAACAATTCATGGAGATGAACATAGGGAGTGGAGAAGCCTCCCAGTTAAATTTCAAGCAAAAGTGCACATGTGTGTGAATCTGTTAGAGGGATTTTGGACAAAAGATAAGTATCTAATTTGCTGCACCAAAACCTCCCCATGAGAACAATCCCTTCTATTCCTTCCCCAGCACAGCCTGGAAGACCAGACTCTGCTTTGACAGGCTGAATTGTGACATTGAACTGTTTTTTTGTTTGTTTTTTTTTTAACTCATCTTAAGTCCCACTCCTTACCATTTGGTACATCAGGACAATAGATGTTGTCAAAACTGCTGCTCTTTCTGGACCAGACAGGGCTGTTACACTCGGGCTATAATGCAAAACACAAAGGAAGTTTGTTTTGAGGTCTTGGCAAAAGATGCTCTGAGCTAGAGTGAGGTTGTTCTTGACCACCAGCTCTGCAAACTGACCACTCTCAACCACCTTCATTGCCTGGATTCAGGAGCCAAATTGTAAGGGCGCTGAGGTCAATCTCTGTGCTTGAAGAAGAGGAGAGCAGCAGCAAAGGGAAGAGGGAGGGGGTGGAATTCAGCAGCAATGTGCATTGGGTTAACCATGCAAAATGGATTGGAGTAGAAGGAAGCCACACTAATTCAGGGAGAGAACACTTTCCCAGGGCAAAAACACATTAAAACCTGGCAGCAATGGCACAAACGCCCTCTGAAAAGAATGCATCAACATCCCTTTCCAGCCAGGCCTCAGCGCAGCAGGGGCTGGGGCCATGTGGGCATTTCTCTCCATTTCGTCATTTAGTTACAACCTCTGGGGCAGTGGGAACTTCAGACAATTGCCTTTAGATATTTGTGTGTGGTGGGTTCTACATGTGGCATAGTTTATAAAAAAGAAACTGAGCAATGGGGAAGACAGGTTATTGATCATTTGCAACCACCTATCTCATAGGATAACCCTTCCCTACAATGTTCACCTAGAACCTGGGAGGAAGTCCAACTAAAATCCTGTTCAACAGCTGTTTCCGGCATCTTTCTAAATGTGGCACCTCTCTTCTGGCTTCCCCACCCCTATCCACCAATAACCACTGAATATTTGGTTGCCTCACCTGGTTTAAAGGAGACGTAAGAATTTTTGGAAAAGACTGGGCTGACCAGTGCTATCTCTTACCATGCCGTCAGAGCAATTGGAGGTGGGGCTGGTGGGCTCAGAGCAACTCTGACCCGGCAGGCTGTAGTAGTTCTCCACCTGCTCCCTCAGCAGCTCCTGCAGGCTCTCGATGTAGCGGATGGCATTCCTGAGGATCTCCACCTTGGGCAGCCTCTGGTTGGGGTTGGTCGTGGTGCACCTCTTAAGCGTCTCGAAAGCCTGGTTGACCTTCTTCAGGCGTCTCCTCTCGCGCATGGTGGCAGCCTTCCGCCGATCCATGGTGGTAGACTTTCTCTTGCATGCTTTGCAAGCCCACAGGAGGCAGTGGCCGGCCTGGTGGTGGCCTGTAGGTGCCCGCACGTGCTCGTCCTCGTCTGAGCCTCGCAGCTCTGGTTTATGCGCCCCGAAGGCAGCCCCTCGGGGCTCAAACTCATCCCCGAACTCGCCCTCAGGGGACGGGATGCAGGAGCCATCATAGAAGTACTCGGAAGGTGAGAACTGGCAGCCATCCATCACCTCCATCCTCCGCGGTGAAGCAAGTGGTGCACCTGGACAGCAGCGAGAGAGACCGGGGAGAACCGAGAGCCTGGCGCCGAGGCGGGCCTGCAAATCCCCGGCGGAGCTCCCTGGTCGGTTTCTCTGGTAATTAACAGGGGCACACGCCTGGCGGCCTGGGTCGGATGTGCTGGGGTTGGGGCTCTTTATATATTCTTGGGGGAGGGAGGCCGGCCCCAGTGGCCAGGCAGTATTAGCATATCCCACCACAACCCCCGCAGGGGCTGTCTGGGCAAACCTCCGCCTTTTCTCTAGAGACAATTTGCTGTTTACAGCCCCTTTTGACGCTAATGGTTTTACTGCATTTCTGCCGGGGAGGGGGTGAGGGGGATCGCTCCCCAACCGGCTCACTCGCACTCTCTACCGAAACCAAGGGATCACTTAAAGAGTGACACTGAATTGCTCCCACTTAAAAAAAAAAAAAACAAAAATCAATAAATAAAACTCCCCACTGTCAGCTGACACCAAAAGCCGAGCTGCCTTCCCAAACTTGGACGTGAGGAATTACCTTATTTTTAGGTGTTTGTTTCTACATGAACTTTCATTATCTCGGGAATTTTTTCAGTTGTGTGGACTGAATAACGGGTGCTAAAAACTTGAAGCGACACTTTCAATCATGGAGTGAGTCTAGATTTTTAAAAATCTTCTCTGATCAGATGTTCACTTTATAGGCTCTATGTTATTGAAGGGTGGGCAGGGAGGTTCCTTTTTTCCAAGACAGGGCTCTACATGTCTGTTCATCTGAAAGGAGGTGGGCTCAAGGGCCAGGTGCCCAGGAACAGTCTTCCCTTCCTTCCCCCTTCTGCACGTGTTTACTGAGCGCCTCATCCTTCCTACCAGGCCTTTGCTAGACCCTGAGCCAGCCAAAGATCCACATTGACTATACTTCTGTGATTTGTATTCGAAGAAAGTGCGTTTTGGACGGCGACCTCTCTTTCCAGGGGCGCGCGTTTCCTTCCTCCTCTTTCTGCTCCACCCTGCCATTTCGACAGACTAAACAGCCAAGCTGGGCTTTGGGGTCGCTAATTTTCTGCTTTCAGGCGAACTAACACCGTTACAGATGCATCCCAGCTGCCGGCACAGCAATCCTTCTCCGCCCGTGTAAAATTTCCAGTTCAGACCTTGAGCAACTTCATACACTTGGGCGACAAAAGCCTTCCAAAAAAAGCAATCACAGCGGGGGGTTTGGAACTTTGGTGGGTAGAAGAAGAGAGGGGAGGGCTGCCATTTAGGTGAGAATGAATCTATTTATTAATCGGCTGTTCCCATTGCCCCTCCACCCTTAACCAACTTCCAGATGCCTTGGAGTAGGGGCAGAAGGGGACGGTGCTGTTTATGTACAAGAAAAACCATCACTTAAGGTCTTAGTGGTCTTAAGTAGTCTGGAGTTTTGGAGCAAGGCTTGCAGCCCCATTGAAATAGGAGGGACTGTTCTCATCTCCATGTTCAGCCATCCAGTCCAGTAAGTGTCATGGCACCAAAATGATGGGGAGGGGTGCTTTCTTCTGTTACTTTTAAATAACATTATTTTCCTCAAGCAACCCTGGCTGGCTAATCCCATATCTTCAGGGATCAGAGAAGTGCTTTTTCTGGGTGAGATCTGCTCTCCAAAGTGAAGTCTCTGAAAAATACGGGCAGTAGAGTGACAGTCACTAAGGTTAGCTTCATGGTGCAGGGCTCTGCCCCCTTTCCCACGTTCATTCAACCATAAGACAGAGACACCACCCTCCCCCCACTCCCCCCTGAAAATCAAGGTCCCTTTCACACCAATGGGCTGCTTAATTGTCTGGCCAGTGGAAAATCCATCTGCAACTTATTTAGCACTATCAACAAGTGTATGCCTTTGAAATGAGTCTGGGTACCAAGGGCTGTACTAGATGAAAGAGTCAAGTTCCTAAAGGACTGAAAACCATCCACACCGGTGGAAACATTGGAATGCATACACATTGCTACCTCTGAAATACAGTAGTGGGGAGATAACCTCACCCAGGAATTCTCTGCCAAGTCACAGAGGTTCTGGCCAGCAGCAATACTGGCACTTTCTTTGGCTATGTGGTACCGACGTTATGTGCAGATTTGGGCACAAATCAACTTGCACCTCAGGGTTTAAGTGGAAGATCTCCCACCTGTCAGGTGATTTCTTCACACCACGCATGTGCTTTGTCCCTAATCCCTCCGCGTGGGATGTTTGTAGCAAACACTTTATCAAGACTTTTATCTTTGCCAAGCACTGTTCTCAACCCTTTCCTTGCGTTCATTCATTGGCTACTTTCGACGACTCTGTGGGAATTATTTGTTAGATCCATTTTTAAAAGACGCTAACGGAAGCTCTGGGGGTCGGTAGTTTGCCCCAGGGCACACAGGATTGGAACCGAACATCCAGTTCTCTAGACCTTGCGCTCCTAGAGGTGAATTTTGTTGGTTTTTCTTAGGTCAATGCCAGCTCAGTGAGTGCGCTTGGAGCTCCAGAGCAGAAACTCGCAAAGGCTGGGTCCCTAACGTCTCTCCCTCAGCTCGGGGCCTGGGAAGATGCTGTCACTCAGGAGGCTCTGTCAGTAACGGTAGTTTCAGAGGTTAGGGCTGTCTTTGGTAAGGTGATCTCAAAACAAATTTACCAGAGTGCCGCGGGCGAGTGGAACTAAAGAAGCCGCGAAAACACTAGCGCCCGGCGGCTTAATGGGACTTGCTGGGGGGGGGGGGGGGCGGGGGGGGGAGAAGGGGGTCCGGGGTTGAGGACCCTTGGGACTCAAGCGCTGAAAATAGGATCTCAAAAACCAAAGTAAAAAATGACACAAAACTTTTAAGCCGCTGTCAATGGCGAGAGGCGAAAGAGAGAGGAACCAAACCAAAAACTAAACCCCCCAAACCGGGGACAGTATACGAAGAGGGAAGGAAGCCAGGGCCTGACAGATAGACGGCTGGGGTCCCCCAGTTCAGGAGAGGTTCTGCTGGGACATCGTATAAGAGAAAATGAGAAATTGGGTGAGCCACACAGAGAAAAACAAGTTCTCGAGTGGGGAAACTGAACAAAGAACTATGAAAAAAATTTTAAAAAATCACTTAAAAAAGAGATCTTCTAGATTGGGTGCTCTTTCTCAAAATCAGACTAGACTGACTTTTGTTCCTCATAGAAAAGAGTAAAAACACAATCTGTTTTCCACTCATCAGTGAAGTGGATTTTTTAGGTGCAGAGGAAGATTCCATTAATTTACTTCATAACCAAGTTGTTAGAAATGACATTTAGACACTAACTACTAGGAAAACCTAACAGTTTTACAGAAAGGTAAAAACCTTACAGAAGGGAAGAAAATGAAGCCATGCATGGTATTATAAATGTATGCCACCCAAGGTTCTAGTGAAGTATATAGATTATTAAATTTTTTTCCACTTGACATTCTGCAGGAAAATAAATGCATGCTTGATTTTCTTACAATTTAGATTTAGTAGGTTTTAATTGCATAGACCTTTAAGTAATCACCAATCTTTTTTTTTAAGAACTTATTTTAGTTTAAGTATTATGGCAACAATCCTAGTGTTGATGGACAGACCCCACCAGCGAAACAATGCTCAGAGCTTCCTTTCCTAGTAAATTTTGCCTGCCATAGGAATTCTGCATTATTGAAAATTCTCCATGCTTCTCTCACTGGGAGAAACCAAGTATACATCAAAAGATAAGTCCATTTCAATTCACTTCTGCCTCTGAGACCCTTAACAGCTCCTGGACACCTCTAGTTGTTCTAGAGATTTGTGCTTATCATATATGACTTCACAATGTGCTAAACAATTTCAAACTGCTATTAGCTCTGGGAACCAGGCACACCTAAGTAAACACATTAGTACCTGCCAAAGCTGCTGGAAGAATTTGTGGAGAAGACAGCTGAGGAAGACATTGGCCTCTGCTTGAATTCGAAGACTCCCAGGAGAGATCAAAGGCCCACCGGAGGGACTTTGAGCAGTCTTGAGAGTAGAGAAAGGAGCCAGTTCCTGCAGCATTATCTCTGTTTCAGCAGCACATGGCATAGCCATTCTATCTCACAGGCCGACTCTGAACTAGGCTTGCCAAAAAATCTCTTTTTCAGAACAAAACCTCTAGGACTGAGGGTCACCTTTTGTTGGAGAAATGTCTCGATGGCTTGGCTCTTTGAGGAAGCATCATGTTATTCCTAATTTACTAATGCATTAGATTAGGAAATGAGATATTTCAAAGTTTAAAGATGAATATTTTAAAAATATTTTTTTCCCAGACAGGGTGTTCTGGGAGGAGAATTTTGAGATAAATGATTATATATATATATATATATATATATATATGGTGTACATATATATATATGGTGTACATATATATATGGTGTACATATGTGTGTATATATATATATATATATGGTGCTAAGAGAAAAGCACCAATGGAGAAATTGTAACTTTGAGTCAAAAATGTCTCAGTAAGGAGAGAGTTCACTTGAGTAACCCAAGACTTTTCTGCAGCCTCAATGGTAGTTGAGAACACTGACTTTCAGCACCATGCTCCCATCCCCCATACGTCTGAAGGGCTCTGAAAAAAAAATATATGCAAATGAGTCCATTAGACATAAATGAATTTCAACTATGTTCAGGGCTGGAATTCAATGATCCAGGTGTGACGATTAAAGTTAGTTTGAAAAAGCTGACATTTGGCCTTTTGTAAATTATTTCTCGGGTAATATAAAAAAGAAAATCACTCATTTTAAAAATATTTGATAACTTTATGCCTACCTCTGGAAAGAGGCTGTGTTTAAATCCCCAATTGCTTATCTTTACCAAGTTATTATATCTTGATTTTCTGCTTCCATGGCCCTGTTTGTTTTGGCTTTGGCCTTAGTAAAGATTATCATCATTAATATCAAATGAAAACACTTTAATTGCAAACACACCAAGGATTTCATTGGAAAGCCTAATATGTCAGCTATAGCAGTAGAGGTCACATGAAGTCTTTGGGAAATATTTGCTCTATTTAACGAAAAGACCTCTATAGGCAAAACTTATTCCAAACAATTTCTCAAGTTACCTAGCTAGGAGAGATAGAGAAGATTGGGTTTGCAAAGACTAAATAAAATCCATCAGCAAATAAAGTCCATGAATTGATAAAAAGCATTCTGCTGCTACACAGTTTATAACACAGATCTTATTATAACTACATGTGCAGTCATAAAGTAAATTAGTGCACCTGGTCATTTATGATATTTGCTTTCAGTTGTGGCATGACTCTGTAGCACATATACATACCTATATTTTAGACACATCTTTATTATATTTTATATATAACATGTGATGTGTATATACATAGTATGTGTCTATATATGTATGTATATATGTATATATGTATGTGTCTATATATGTATGTATATATGTATACATACACATATAGACACACACTTGAAGGAAAAATCTATATCGATTCCCAGGAAGAAAAAAATCATAGATACATAATAAGCATGGCTAATGGATATACTAACCACCAAGATATATTCATATTCATACATGTTCTGATTGGATAATTTGAAATACTTTACCGCTTATCTCTCATTCAATTACTGCCCTAATTTGGGGTTCACTAGCTAATCACTCTCGAGAAAGAATGTTTGGAAAACAATTGTTAAAGAGAACCAATTATTCTAGACCATAAATGTACTTTCTTATTTTCCAAGGCTTTTCTTTCAGGGTGAAGGGGGATTGAGAGATCAGGCTGGAAGCCACTGATAGGTTCTGGCTCCAAGCCCTGGCTCTACACTTAAAATACAAGAACATCTCTGTTCCAAAGAATCCTTTTCTCAAAAGAAATAACAGTTTGTCTCCCACAAGTAGTTGTAGGATTATGAGTCAATATGCAAAATACTAAGAATGAGTCATTCATATTGCTGATTTCAGTGTTATTAATACTTTCCCCAAATAGCGCCTGCAAGGCAGGAAACAGTAACTGAAGGAATTGTGGCTTTTGGTGGAAGAGAAGCCTCCTGATGGTCAATTTAGATTTACTAATGAAAAATAAAGAGGGCCAAATAAAGAGTATTTATTTGGTGCTCTGCTTTGGCTAAGCAAGCCCTTGATTGTGTGTCACCTCAGTGAAATCTTCACACCCGCAGTTAGGCACTATTATTGTTGTCACGATTATTTTATAAATGAGAAAACGAGAAGAGAGGGGCTGGGATAGCCCAAGGCTACACGGTAGCAGCCTGGATTGAATCTAGGTAGTCAGTGTCCACAGAGACTCAGCCGTTTGCATCCAGGAACACTCCCACCTGCTTTTCCCGAACCTCTGGGAGAGATTATATATCAGTGTCAGTTTCCTCTATGAACCTTCCTGCACTTTACACGTATTCTAGGAGAAACTAAAATTATCCAGGTGCTCGGAAGACAGAGTAACCGTGACTTGGAGAGGCCCTTGGAGCCAGAAAAGGGGCAAGATACCGCTCCATGCCTGCAGGGGGCGCTGTCTGTGGCGGTGTCTGGAACTTCTGTGGTGTACAACAGGAATGCCCAGACTGTAGTTAGGAAGCAAGGTTGGGTTGGGAAATATTGAATAGGATTTGATTTTCGCATTTGTAAATTTAGCCTAGCTGTAGGGAAAAAGAGGGAAGAAGTTAAGGGTGGAGATGGGTGTTGAAGGAGGTGGCATTTACAGAATGCAAGAAGTAGCAATTCCAAAGAAACGGCGTGGCCCTCTCCTCGGCTTCACTTCCCACTGTGATTCTTGGTGGTCGTTTCTTCCTGAAGTTACAGGATAAACAAACCTGGCATACGTTGTAAAATCCCGGCAGTGAGGAGCTCCTGGGGCTTCAAGACTCTCTGGGGCTTTGCTATTTGGTCCAGCTAAGAGGTTTCATGTGTGTTGTTGTTTTTTGCCCTCAACTATTTAACCCTTCCCTCTCTTGGAGCAACCTGTCCTTCAAAGAGGCCTCCCCCACCTCAAGAGACAGATTGTTCCCTTCTTTTATCTTCCTATTTGCAAAACAAACTCGAGCCACACGGGGCCTCGAGGATATACTCCAGTCTTGTAACCACCAGTCTGGTTGAAGAAAACTAGGGAGGCTGGGAGGCCCGTGCCAGGCGTGGGTACCCCGGATGCACTTTTCTCCATGAAGGGCGGGGCCTGGAAAGTCAAGGAGGGACAGTAATTTGGACTAAATTAGCTAACGATCTTTTGAGGCAAATCAGTTTTTGTGTGGCTATTTCTTACAACAGTGAGATTTTACTGGATTGAAAATTCAGCAGTTAACTTTGGGTAAGTTAATCTCCCCCAGATCTCCACATATAGGACAGTTAAAACATGGGGGTAAAATGCTGATAAAAGGAAAAAGGGCCGATTCCTTCTGGATATTCTTCACTTTTAACCACAAGTGTTGGTCTATATGAGATAGAAAGGTGAACAGTTTAATTCAGACATAGGAAAACAATCTGTTTTCCTCCCTTTAAATCGGCTTTTAAGAAAACATCCAAATAAATGGGGTGGTGTGGCGTCTAAATTAAAATAGGGCTTCTCTTTATTTATGTGCACATAGTCCCAAACTATGTTCAGTTCAATCAAATTAGGACCAACTCTGTTCAGAAAGAAACTCATTTTTTAATATTACGATATCAGGATCCTCGCACATTTTTATATGCAATCCGTCACTCCACATTTAAAATATTACTTCTTGGGTTTACATAAAAAATGAAAGTACTAAGATTATTTACAAAAATACATTCAGTACCACTAACATTTAGATGCAACGTTCCCACTTTGCTTCGGACAGGAATGAACTTCTTTTGAACATGGCACAAAAGGATCGCTGTAATAAAAGTAATATGTTGCACAACTAACCAAACAAAAGCAAAGTAAGGCTGCTAGACCTAAGCCACTCGCGGTTCCAAAAGTAAAAGCCCAAAGCCGGAGGCTTTTTCATGTGAGCGTGCACGACAGTTTCTGAGAAGTTTCTCTGTGAACATGTCTCCTTCCCTTTCATAAACTCGTGGGTCTGAGTTCCTAAATATTAATGTAATGTGACCCCGTCTAAAGGATCAGGCGAAGGAGGGAGGGTGGGATCTTGCCGCTGCGTGGAGAGCATCCCAAACTCCGGCTCCCATTTACTTCTCCACCACCTCTTCCACGCAGGGGAGTTTGCGTTCCTCTGAGGAAATGCTGTCCACGATGGAAGAAAGGCATCGAAGGCTACTCGAGGCTGACGAGTCCATGCTTGCCCCTCCTGAGCGCAGAAAAAGAGAAACACAAGCATAGCACCCAAGGAGTGAAAGACGAGGCAGCCCCGGGCGCGGCGCGAGGCCGCGCAGGCAGTGCGGGAGGACCCGGTGGCCGCGCGCGAGGAGCTCGCCCCTAGCAGGGTGCGTCCCCGCCCCGCCGAGGCTCCGAGCCCTTTCTACCCTTTCACCCCAGCCCCCCTCCCGGCGCGTTCTCCGGCACAGCCCAGCGCCCTTCTTTTACTTTACCTTCCTTGGCAGTTATCACGAGCCCCCTGGAATGATCCGAAACACTTGGCCACTGGGAGCTGCAGGTGCGCAGGAAATCCGCACCCTCCAGCTGGAGAAAAACCAAGGCCGCAGAAGATTAGGAAAGAAACGTCGGTTCCGGGGAGGGAGTGGGGGAGCGTGGTGGGGGTGTCTCCCCTGCTTCCTCGGGCCGGGTACGAATTTCCTGCCTGTGGCAGGCACCCCGAGTGGACGGGTCACTGGGGGTTCATTCGAGAGGGAGCGGGAGGGGCGGGCGAGGAACGGGAACTGGAACGGAGACCCAGCAGCTGGAGGTTAAGGCCCCAAGGAAAGCGTCTAATCAGCCTTTGCGTTCCCCTGCCCCGGCAGCAGCTGGGCTTACATTCTCTTGCTTGGGTCTGTAGCTGAAGGGGTCCACCCCTAGCTCCTGCATTTTCTCCTGCTGATCCAGCTGATGGAGCAGATCCTGCAGCCGCTCTATGTAGCTGATGGCGCTCCGAAGAATCTCCACCTTGGGCAGCCTCTGGTTGGGGTTGGCCACAGTCCGCCGCTTCAGTGCCTCGAAGGCCTCGTTGATTTTCTTTAGCCGCCTCCTCTCGCGCAGGGTGGCAGCTTTCCGCCGGTCAGTGGGGGCAGATTTTCTTTTGCACGTCTTGCAAGCCCAGATCAGACATTGGCCGGGGCAGTGGGGAGGCTGCAGGCCTGGGGGCGCCAGGACATGTTCCTCTCCGCTGCTGTCGCTCCCAGCTTCCGGGGGCATTTGGTCCTGGCAGGGGGACAAAGTACCATCACTCCCTGGGTACAAAGGAGAGCCCTCTGCCACTTCTAATGGCTGCAAGGTAACATTTTCCCCGTCCAAGTAGAAGAAATAGGAGCCAGTTTCAAAAAGGTCCATCATCATGTTCTCCTCCTTGGCCTCTGACTCGGTCTGAACTGGGTGATGGGCTCAAAAACCCAGAGGAACCACCCAGATGGCATTTAATTAGTGCGGTGACATAAGTCGCCCCAGCTTTATATATAGTAGCTCCTGAAACTCAATCCAACTTTTAGCTGTCAGGGAGCATCAGTCTACCAATGTGATTCCAGCCAGCGCTCTCTAGAATATCTAGTTTGAAAGAAAACTGAGAAGTGTCACCTCCAGGAAGATGTGACAATCTGTATGCAGAACAGGTTAAAACAAAATACTAGGAGAGAATCCTACAATTTAAATAAAGCATTGAATGGTTCCATTTAAGATAGTTTAGATGCTAACCTGTTTACAGGACAACTTCAAAACAACTGGGGATTAACACTGCTCCATTCCCCTCCCCCAGGCTCATCTGAATTCTAAGTATAGACCCATGATGAAAGATTTCAAAGGCAATAGCCATTGCTCCAAAATAGCCTGGTTAGTATTTGCAGAGTGGTTCAGCTCTTTTCTCTGTCCTGCCTGTCAAAAAGATGCCATTCCTGTGATTAAAACTATTACAGTCCTTCAAAGGTTATACATGACTTTCAGGCTTCAGCCTCAATAGCAGCAGGTAAATCTCTTTCCTCTCTTTTACTAAGGCTGTAAGATGATTTGGGAGCTGGAGGGGTGGCTGGAGGGTGCTCAGATTCCTTCCTTGGCTATCTTTTTTTGGGGAATTCTGAATTCTGTACCCCTCCATGGTGGAGTAGCGGTACCCATGAGGTAAGGGGTGGGGCATAGGGGTGGGGTTGCAATACATATAATCACTTCTCTTTGAAAACAGTTTTAGTGGAAACAAGACTCACACTATAGCTACTTTGTATTTCAGAATTCTATGTGGCCCCCTCCACTCCAAGGTGCCTCCTTATGGCTCCTGTTCTGCACACTGTGCTCATAGCTTGTTAGTTTACATTCTTGATATACATTGACTCCAAATAGGATTGGGATGAGAGAGCACCGAATCCTAACCACTAGACCACGAGGGAGCGTCAGGATTCAGATGAGAAAGGTGGTGACCAAGGCACAAGCAAGGAAGTAAAACATTTTAATTGCAGCTTGCCATGGTCCAATGCACACAAGTATGGTGGTTGAGAAAGCAGTACAATATAAGGATGATATATGGGTTCTAGATTGGAAAGAAAGCCCTTCAAGTCCTAGCTAAGTTAATTTCTGTTTATGTGTACATAGACAAGTACTAGCTCTTGGTTTCCTCAAGATAGCAGTGGTTGTCTTACAGATTTTTGTTGAGGACTGACTCAAATGATATCATGCATGTGAAGCACATAGCCTTCTATTAGTTGCTTGATGAGCCTTAGTTAGCATTTAAAGCATAAGGCTATGTACAGGGCTAAGACCATTTTTTATGAAGGAAATAAAGCAGAGCTATTGCAGAAGGGTTTTTCCCCCCTCTGTTATTATTGCATTCTTTTCTTTTTCTTTCTCTTTCCTTTCCTTTTTCCCTCCCAGAGCTCTGGTAGGACACCCTTCACCTATAAATGGCCTTTGGGATGACAGTCAACCTTGGTTTTGGCCTTTCTAGTCAGTGCCTGAAAAAGTAGATGGAAACATAAGGTCTTCTTATTTTACCCCCAAGCAGGGATAATTATAGGCTATGTTCACTATGACTTCATTCTGTAAATGAAAAGAGTGAAGACAGTACAAGGGATCAATGGTCAGACAATGTAGGAACAAGCTACATTTTTAGTCAAGTCGCTTATTCCAGAAGATAATTCTTCATAGTCTCTTCCTGTTGAGTAATAGGCTTGGGGTGTTCTGTTTCGACACTTTTGACTGTTTTTATGTTTTGTTATTATGCAGCTGAGTAATTTCCTATCAAGTTTTAGAACCATTTTTTAGGATTTTGGAAAGGTAAGAAACCCAGGGAAGAATAATAAGAAGCCATTATTTTTGTGTGTGACATTTGCTCCTATTTCTAGCAGGGCTGGTTGCTAACATCAGCAGTTAAGATAGCAGATTGGAGGCTCTAACAGGTCAGGGTATAGTCTAACATCCATTATGGAAAATTATCCTCTACTTTTAACCACACTGTATGATGCATCTAATAATGTGAAGACAATTTGAAAAGTCATATTTAACCAGTAAAATATTTAACATTATTGCTAAGATTATTAAGATAACAATAACTAAAATTCATTTATTCAACATTTTTGGGGTACCTACTAACTGCCAGATAGTGTCCTGGGGTAAGCATAAAACAGTAAAAAATGATCCCTTTTCTCATGGAGTTTGAATCTAGAAGGGTGAGTGAAATTGACCAAGATAAAAAATGTGAGAAATAGCCCTCAAATTGGGGTGCACAAGCCTTATGTTATAGTCATTTTAGCTTGGGAATTCTTAGTCAACTCCTACAGCTCAAATTCTCAGTTTTTTTTTATCCATAAAATTGATAGAGTGACAAAAGACATCATACTCTCAAAGGTAGTGACGAAGTTTTTAAAATTGTTCAATCCCTTAAAAATGTCACATATTCTATAAAAGTACTTTCATTAATGGAATTAGATATAGGCAAAAAATGAGATAAGAACAATAGCAAATTTAAGGAATTTTGTTGCCTGGATAACGGAAGTGACGTTAAGGTCGTACCATTCACTATTAGTCACTATTGATTTTAATCGGTATCAGATAGATGTGGGGGAGTCTGCACATCATGAATCTACCAAAGAATGTGAAAGGGCGCACTTTCCTTTTTATTTTTCCCTCATTCAAGTGTTGTCCCTGGAGAAACAGTGAGTTAAAAATGTAGAGAGAGAAGATTCTAGAAAGTAGAAAAGACTTTGAGGTGCTGATCAATAGCCTCCCAGACAGGGGGTGGCATGTCTTTGTGTGAATGCAAACTTTACTACTGAATTGTTCCTTATTAAATTATAAAGCCCCTTTCCCAACATTCTCTAGGACTCCGGCCAATAAAATTTAGTGTCTTTGTTCACCTTAGTTGAAACAGCCTTTTCCTTCTTTTGTTGTTGTTTTGGGGGCTGGGGGGTGGAGGTGCGAGGAGAGAAAAAGGAAATGCCAGCTTGGGAAATAACCACCCATTATTAGATTAGGTAATGGGAAAATACGCAATGCTTCCAAACAACTAACTGGTGAACTCTTGGAACTCAAACTGTTTACAGAATATGAGATGCTTGTAATTGCAATTGCATTATTTCCCAGCAGAACTTGGGAGACACAGACCTTGGCGAGTGGTCTAAACAGGTTTGTGTAAACCGAAATCTTCCAAACTTAAAATAGTGCAAGTACGTTTTTAAAAATTACGGAAAAATTAATAGCAATGAGAGAATAATCATATTAAAGATCAATTATTTATCGGGGGCCTAGAGTTCATTCATAATAAAATGTGAAACGAGGCTGGTGATAAAATGGAAAGTTTTCAGTTTACTAGCTCATTATTCTTACTTCATGCTGAATTATTTGTAAACGCATTTTCATCTCCACAAATCTTGTCTGTATCCAGTTCTTCTCTGTGAAAAGAAGTGGGAGGGAAAGGATTGTGGGTACTCAGTCAATGGTGGATTTTAGCTATGAGTCTTTGGGAAGGTGGTGTAAGCAATGGAAAAACAACTTTGGAGTGAGCCAGGATCTTAATTCTAGCCATTCTTTTTTTTTTTTTTTTTTTTTTTTTTTAATGTTTATTTATTTTGGAGAGCGGGAGCGAAGGGGGAGCAGAGAGAAAGGGAGAGAGAGAGACAATCCCAAACAAGCTCTATGCTGATGGTGCCCAGCCATGTGTAGGTCTCAAACTCAGGAACCATGAGATCATGACCTGAGCCAAAATCAAGAGTTGGATACCTAACTGACTGAACCACCCAGGCACCCCTAGCCATTCTTAATTATATTTTCTGATTCTCGGTTCTGTAAGAGATCAACCAGCATATATAACACACCCATCACAGGCTTGTCAGCCTAAAATGAATAATACGTGTTGAGTCCATGATATGGAATATGCACTAAATAAACGTTAATTTCCCCCCATTCCCTAGTCAGTTCATAAAGCCTCTGACGGAAATAGCCAGAGTGAGTTAACTGAAACAATAGATTTGGTGAGGCAGATATTTAAGACGAATTTAGGGATTTGTTTGTGTTAGTGGTATAATGGAAGTGAAACTATTGAACCTTGTACCTCCAGTAGCAGTGTTTTATGTATTCATGCTTCAACAAATCTCCAGTTTCCTGGGGGACAGATACTAATTAAAAGATCACATAAATGTGTCCCGGGAGCTAGGAACTTTAGAGGAAAGGACTGAGGTTTAAGCTAGTGCACAACAGTGAAGAATCTATCATGAACTGGAAGCCCGAGAAAGGATGGTTTAGGGATGGAGTCCCTGAGATTGTGGGGTCGCTATTACTAGGGAGCCTGTGGAAGATTTTTAGCAACCCTGTGGGTTGGGATGGTGGCGATAGTAGGAGGAAGCTTAAGGAAGTAACAGCCACAGATGAGGGTTTGTTCAGAAACTGAAGAGATTTTCGTGGGTCGCATCTAAGGAATTTGGCTAGGTTGTTGCATAGTTGAGTTCAAAGAAAGCTGTTTCAGTCATAGCTGAGAGTAGGACTGAGAGCCAGACAGAAAATGGTTATACTTTCTCAGCAGTGAAAAAGAGAAAGAAGAGAGAGAAAGGGATAGAAGACAGGAGTGGGGCGGGGAAGGAGCGAAACAGAAGGAACAAAACTCAGGTCCAGCCTGCCCGCAGAAGAGGCGACTAGCATGGCCCATGAGTGGCCTAAAAATTGAAGGTGAAGGAAAGGCCCGCTGACTGAAAGGGAAAATTCAGAAGAGGCAGATTAATGCTTTAAACTGGTGGCAGCTAAGTAAGTAACATGAACCCCTGCACCTGTAATTTACCTAATCTGCAAGGAGTTTGTGCCCAGAGATGCCCCAACACTGTGGTAAAAATAGTTTTGCACTTAGACTCGACAGGACATTCGAGTCACTTCAGAGAACGCGGGGGAGGGGCGTGAACCACGCAGAGGAACAGGAAAGACTGTCAGATCCTGCGCAGTCCCCAGAGGGCGGCAGCGACAGGTTCTGCAGAGAAAGGGGCGGGGCCTGTGCTTGGGAGGACTGTGGGTTCGAGGCCTGCTGTGGGGCTGCAGTTTTAAAACAGCTAAGAAAGGGGTCTAAGACAAGCCAGGGAGGAACCAGAGTGGCTGCTCTTCCGATCCGTTAAAAGATACAGTTTCTCCTCCTTGTTCTCACCCCGGATTCCCTTCCATTTGGGAGGAGAACACAACTTACACAAAACTTGTGCTCAGTTCGTGCACTCGCCGAAAATGGTGCCAAAGGAGGCTGCTGCTCATTTATTTTCTAGGCCGTGGCTTCCAGAAAAAGAGACAATGAATGCTCCTCTACCTGAGAAACACTCATTCTTTGGTGCTTACAAAAAGGAAGTTTTCTTCGTAATTTTATTCTCTCCATTATTTTTCATTTAGATTTATGAATTTGGCAGCAACATTCATGAACCGTTGGAATCTTTCCAGGTTAAACAATGCTTCCTGGTGGGTCACCAACTGGTGTAGGTTTGCTTAGGATGGGAACCCAGGGACCCTGGCTTTCAGTGCTAACACTGGGAAAATCCCGTGCAAATCAGAAGGAATCGGTCACCATACATCCCAGAAAATAGGATAGATGCCTACAAATATCTGTTCATAAATAAAACAACAGAGTGCAGGATATATAAAGTAGACTTTTTTTTCCCAATTATGATGATTACAAATATGAGGTTTGACTTCAGATCCAAATTCTAGGCCCAGCTCTGCCACTTGCTAATATTTGACCGTGGGCAAATTATATAACTTCTCTAAGTCTCAATAACTAGTCCATGAAGTGGAAATAATATCACCTTGTAAGGTTGTTTTAAAGATGAAAACAAGTCAACGAAACGCTTAATATACAGTGTCTAACACATAGTAAAAGTCTCTACAAATCAGTATTACATTACTTAACTTTTGATTGAAGAAAAGAAAAAAAAAAATCATCCACCTACACATCACCTTAATAAGTCACACTCTGCTTTGTTTTCTACATGCCCCCAAATTTCATAGAACGTAATATTACGTAATGTAAATGTACTGAATAATTTTAAAAATATAATACAATATTATATAGCTTGCCTTTTTTACTTAAAATATTCCATGAACTTTTACATGATACTACATACAGCTGCTGTTTAAAATGTCTAAGATACATGGAGTAACTTTTCAGTGTTGCTTACATCTTTTAAAACTGAAATCAATTGTGCTATTTAGATGATCCAAATCATAGTAGGCTCTGGTGTTACTAGCTTTGCTAAGCTAAACAGATGTCTCTAGTGTAGAATAGTTGGCCAAGGATTTTGTTACTGTCCTCCAACTGGCTGGTTATGACATATTGTCCAAAATAGTTGGTACTTTAAAGTCTATGTCAGAGCCTCCTGTGACAAATAGTCACCACTGTACAAACACATTTATTCCATAAAGTTTTTCTACCGGTTTAGGAAAAAAAAAAGTTGTTTAACCAGCCATACACACACATTTCACACTTTTTGAGAAGCTCAGACATTTTTGCCTTCTGCCAATACGTGTTAATTTTTAGAATAGTGATAAAAGCACACCAAAAATCATAATATGTTTAAATTGCATCTTATCTGGAGCTTTTTAAGTACAGAAATTACACGTTCAGTGTGTCACTGGTCACATAAAAATTATGTTAAGTTTTATCTTCCTTGATTTCATGACCTAGGCTAGATGTTATGACTGGAAAAGACTTTGCTATGTAATTTCACAGTAAAAGTTTACCCATTTTATTTAAACGATGTAAATTAATTTTTCGTTTTTTATATCTAAGTATAAACTGCCATGAGATTTAAGCTATTCAACAATATAATGTTCAAGAATTGGTACTTTTAGAGTGTAGACTAAAAAGGAGTTTTATATTATATTTTGTAAAGTTGTAGCCATTATTCAACTCTGAGAAAAAAAAAGTGGCAGGCCCTGTGTTGAAGTGCTTTACGTGAATGATCTGATTACATCCTCACAGTGTTTTACCAAGCATGTTATACAATTATCTTATTTTAAAGAAGGAGAAACCAAAGCAAAGAGAAATTAATCTACCTGCTCATGACCACATGGTTATAAACTAATCCTGGTTCTTATACCAGTGATTTATATAATCAAAAAGAAGTTCTTATTCTGAGCCCCCTTACAGTGACCAATAAAAGCCCCCTTACAGTGGAAAAAAAAATCTAGGGGCAAACTAACTTAGAGGACCTTTGAGTGTTTATTTGGCAACCTGCAGGGAACTTCCGTTTTTCTAGTAGAGTGGCCAAAAGAGGCAGTGTTGATAGCTCCTGCCTGAGATTTGGACCTGTGTTCTGTCCCATTGGGAAATAATGATGCAATTGTATTTTCCATGTACAGGCAGCCTGTCGCAGAGGTCACATACCTGATGCTCCAAATCCAATGTCTATTTCATTATTTAAAAATATACAGTAAGAAGCAAAGGGAAAAAGGTATAGCAGCTTGGCACCCTCAGGATAGGGTAAAAATAGGGTGGAAAGACCATACTAGCCAAGTCCTGAATTACACAGTGCTGTGTCCTGCCTTTCTCCTCCTTCAATCTGCTCACTTACAGTAGTTACAAAGACTATAATTGAGAGAGAGCAAGAGATTGCAGCAAATGAAGGTGACTGGAACCAATACATGGATGCTCCTTGGACCTCGTCAAAAGCTCTAGCTCACCTATAATCGACTGAGTGGCCATGACTTTAATCTGTGTGGGCCAAACTGGATTTCACCCGTGAATGCTCAGTGTAAGGCCTCCTGAATATTTGATGTCTTAGACATATTTGGTTATTGATGTTTGATTGATTTGGTTATTGACCGCCCCGCCATCCCTTCCTGTTCACAAGCATAGGCTACCCTTGCTTTATCTGTGTCTAATTTGTTTTCCAAGCCATTTGCTTTTATATTTAATTTCATCTATTCTTGTTTCTCCTCTTATACTCACTCTATGGTAGGATTGAATATTCTTAAGCAACAGCAAATGTACATTATATTTCAGAATAACTTTTTTATGTGCTTTCCACTAGAACTGCTATTGCTTCATACGTTTTCATTGTTTACCTAACTTCTTTTAATTCTTTTACACAAATCTGTCTTTATAAAGGTTTAATAATATCATCTCATTTCTATTTGCCTCTGTCCATTCCTTGTCCTTTGCTTCTTTTTAAAGTTGTTATTTTACCTATTTACAGTCCCACACCAAATCCTATATCCCACATATGGTTCTACCTTCTGGAAAGAATCTATCACTTACTACCATATGTCTTAAATTTCTAGATCTCATATTAAGTTACAAAAATTGATATGATTAACTATTTAGCAACAGATTCAAGTTTATTTTACCACTTCTGATTCCATATTTATTATATATTTAACATTTTTCAAGATGATTTTCCCTTTTTAAAGTATATCCTTTCAAATGTTTTTTAATTAACAGACTATTATTTTTATTTTCTCAGAACTTTTTATTTTTAAGTTATCTCTACACCCAACATGGGGCTTGAACTCACAACTCTAAGATCAAGAGTCACATGCTCTGATGACTGAGCCAGCCAGGCACCCCAATTAGCAGACTTTTAGATTTACAGAAATATTAAGCAAAAAATTCAGAGAGTTCCCATAAACTCACTTAGTTCCACCCTACAGTAAATGTTTTTTTTTTAATTTCCCTTTATTCTCATTCTCTTTTTCTACCTTTTCCTTAATAAGCCTTTATTCTGTACAAAATTTTATATTAAACTTAGAGATCTATATAATACTTGCCTTCACAGTGTTTGTTTTGGTATATTTGTTTTATTAATGTGAGTTACACTGAAATTTAAGAGGTTATTTTACATAAGCGATTTATAAAGAAAGCCTTTATTAAGAAATCCTATTATATAATGTCTTCCTAAAATAGGGAAGGAATATACTTCATATTTTCAATCACTATTAATTACACTTTTGGTCAAATTTAATAACCAGGAAAATGTTTATTTTTATTATTATTCATTTATTGACAGAATAGAGAAAATTTAGTTTTCAGTGGGTTTGCTACTCAAAAAGGCTAAAACTTAAAATATTTTAATTCCAAATATTTTTAAACTCATTTAGAAATCAGAGAATTTGGGCTTGAAAGAGTCTTTTTCTCTCTCAAAAATAATGGGCACATTTTGGTCCAAGAATCATATCGCTGAGAGTAGAATTTCTTTCTAAATTTGTTTCCAAGAAAACAGACGATCATATGCTGTTGGAGATCAAAAAAATAAGATGCTTACATAGTGCGTAATAAAACATTCTTTTCTGCTCAGTGCAGGCTGTGACAAGCATGACTTCCACGATGGATATTTTGGTAAAGTTCGATGTTCTTTTCATACAAACAAGGGCTCTATTAACATGGTTTCCTCAACTCCACTTCTCACTTCCAAATCCTCTAGGAATTGACACCAACTGTCCATTTTGACACTTGTTCATTAATTTCCTTTCAATAGAACTATTCTCTTTGCTCAGCTGTTGGAGCAATTTAAGGTTTTACAAACTCTTCTGATAAGGCTTTTTTGTGGAACATTCTTTCTGTGTCCAGAAGACAGTCTAACACCAGAGCCCAAAATTATGTCACTGAGTCATTAGCGCATGCTGCTACGTGTTCCATTACCCCACTCTTGCAGAGGGAAACTTTAGCTTGACCTCTTATATAATGGAAAGAGAAAAATCAATTCGTACTCTCTACCAAGACTTAATGTCTGACGCTCAGTAACTGGTGGTGGTAAATCCAGGCTAAGGCTTCCTTCCACACACCTGACCACAGTGGATCCAGTAGATCCCTAGTTACAAACTGCTTACAGAAAATCTTTTTGGTCCCTCCGATTGAGGTGTGTGTGCACACGGTATGGGAGGGAGGTCATTTTCACAGCCATGACTGGAAGCACTAACAGATCCTAAGGAACAGAGGATGATTGTTGTACCTCTTTGTGAAATATGGTCAATGTTTTTAATTTTTATTCATGATTGGGAAACTCCAGCTCTTTGGGGATTAAAGGGTATAAAAATGAATAATATGAGGCATGGCTGTAGAGGAGTATAACATTTGTTTTGTCGTAAAATGAAGTTGGACCGTGCACAGGGGTGTTACTTTTCCGGCACAATAAGCTCTTTCCTTTTGTGTCAGTTTTTGTTTTAGGTTAGTGAGAAACAGCACATCAGGAAGAAAGGATGCAAAAACCCAGGGTTGCTTTGCACTTTACCGATCTGTTGTGCTGTTCTCAGAAATGTTTGCCTTTGAAGTTGCCAAAAGACGGCAATTTTTTGAGATTGCTCTGCTGAAAAATAAGTGTAATAAGTGATATTGGATTGGTTTTATATTGTTTTACCATTTTATTCAGATCAGTGTGGTTTAGTCTTTTAGATTTTTGTATTATGTTATATAAATGTAATAGCACAAAGAACATGTGCTACTTTTTTTAAAAGAACTAAGTAATTTCAAGATATTAATTCTTTCATGTTCTATATATGATTCTAAGATAGCTAGACTTCTTATGTTTCCAAATTTATTTTTGCTTCTTTGAGGGTTTGGTATTTTATATAGCTTTCTAAAACTCCCATAGCAGATTTTTTTCTTTAATCTTATCCATTTCAATTCACCAAAAAGCTTATTTTTTTTCTGACTTTGAAGAAAATCCCAGTCTTCTCAATGGAATAAGTTATCTTTTGAAGATTAAAGTGATGATTAAAATCAGCTTTTGGACATATGATAATACTATAATACTATTTTTGGCAGTGGTGTGTTACTTAAGAGTTTTATAAATACATTATCTTAGCAATAACCTCAGCCACAGGAAAAAAAAATGAAGCACGATCTTAGAAGATCTTATAAGATTAGTGTGAGATTTCCTTAGGGGGCAGTAATTTAGTGCTACCTTTAGAAGTGGGCACCAAGACTTTTCTGGGGCTCTGGGGCTTTTCATAGTCTATCTAAAGAAAAGGCAAATAATGGAGACAGAGGAGGGGAGAGAGGGGGAGAGGCGGGAAAGAAAAGAGAGAGAAGGGAGAGGGAAAGGAAAGGCTACAAGGGGAAGAATAGGGTTGTGAAATCATTCTGGGTTCAGAACTGAGAACTAGACTTCTATCAAAATCAGCTTTTTAAAAAATCATGATGTTTTGAAAATCAAGACATGTTTGGAATTATTTTAAATGCTTAGCACTACTGGATTAACACAAAAGGCTTTAGGGTAGAGCGCGTTTTTTAATGGTATGCCTCCTTGGGAATAAAATTTGGTGAAAAAGCACACAGGAAGTTTGGAAGCACTTATCTTTTCTCATATGTTCCTGCCTCAGAGTTGATGATTGCAAGGAAATAATCACAAGAAAACTATTTGTAGAATGTGGACCAGCAAACTGTACCCATTTTTCACAACTGTTTCTTTCCACATGTCTCATGTTGATTATAATATCCATCTCTATAATTATTCATAACCAAGCACTTATCGCATTGCCCTGTAGTGCTTATTTGTTCATATCACCCACTCTGTAGGACAGGACTGAGTAACCATCAGTGCTTGGAAAAGTACCTGGGGAGGAACAGGTACTATGTAATCTTTGCTGAGTGAATTAACAAGAATGATAATTGTCAAAACCCTCATCATCTTTTTTTGAAATGAACTGGCACTTTCTTTATTAGATACTGATTTCTGTTTTTGTTTCAACTTGGGATTTGTTTACTCGTGCTTTGTCCAAAATGCATGTATCTTCATCAGTGCAAGATATAATGAACATTTGCTGTCCTTGGAAAGGGACCTTTGTTTTGGTAGAAGTTCCGAGAAACTTTATGGGACCAGAAACTCCCTTACTCAAAACAACATTTTATAGCAAAACTCCTCTTTTTGTAGGTGAAATTGCTAAGCCACCGATACTAAGTGTAAGTAATGAATTGCTAAATCTGGCTGTCACAACTAAATTGAGTAGAGAATTTGAGTTCAGGCACGCATGCCATGTTTATAAGAGAGTATGACTGTTTACTGGCTGTTGATTTTAAAATTGGTGGGTCGCTTGTTCCTGGTCACCCAGCTCCCAAATGCCTGGCCACCCCTGTTGTTCCTGGCCTCTATGTCAACAAGAGTCACTATTTCACCCAACTGGCCCCACTAGAGTGAGAGCCTTAGGGTTTGTGTTTACCTTACACCCAGTCACTCCCCAGGACACTCTCAAGAAGCTGGTCTGTGTTGCCATCTATTCGTCTGGTTCAGAGTTTCCTGGGTGCCTGAAGGTGGTTATAGCAGTATGGAACTCAGCATGGAGAACTGTAATCTTAAACTGCCCTCTTTGAATCCTTTCGTTTTTTTCTTCATAAAGCCTTGGCTTTACAGTGATAAAATTATGTTTTAATTTATCATAAAAGAACTTAATTTTATAAAACATTTTTAGTCCAGTAAATCCTCATTAAAAAAAAAAAGGTATCTTTCATGTTACATACTGGGTAGCCTGTTTATAAAAAGGCCTTTGAAATAAAGACAGTAGACTATGTAAGGCACTTATTGAAATAACCAGGCCTCAAGGTTTATTTTAAGAAATCGTCTTGGTATTAATTGCATCAGAATCCCTAGGGGAGCTTGTTAAAATTTGGATTCCCATGAACCACTGCGGCCCAACTGAAGTAGAATATTTCTGTAAATGCTAATAGAGTTGCTGACGGAATTAAATGTGTCTAGTCCAGTGGTTTTTAATCTTTGCTGCGCATTAGATCATCTAGGAAGTTTGAAAAACACCAGGTGATTTTAACGCACAGTCAAGGTTGAGAACCCCTGAACTAACACAATGCCCGATACGTATTAGATGCTCAGTAATTGACAGATACACTTGTTAGATAAATAAAAGCTAGTGACTAATGAAAAACCCATCTCTAACTTTGATTTACTAAATGAAAGGAAAGTCAATGAAATCTCCCATATATATATATATATTTACTTCAAATAAGACTAGATCTTGGCTGTTAGTGAACACATATATCCCCATAATACATACAGTTAAATGTTTTTACATTAGGTAAGAATAAATATCATTTAAATTATTAATAGATTAGTAACTTTATTTTTCTTTAATTTTTTTTTAATGTTTATTTATTTTTGAGACAGAGAGAGACAGAGCATGAACAGGGGAGGGGCAGAGAGAGAGGGAGACACAGAATCTGAAACAGGCTCCAGGCTCTGAGCTGTCAGCACAGAGCCTGACGCGGGGCTCGAACTCACAGACCGCAAGATCATGACCTGAGCCGAAGTCAGACGCTTAACCGACCAAGCCACCCAGGCGCCCCAATAGATTAGTAACTTTAAATAATGCAACCCCTTTACTTCAGTAAAGTTCTACTTTTAAACAATGAATTCTAGAATACAATGTCAGGAAGTAATAGAACCATAATTCAATTACTGAAAAATCTAAATTTTCACATGGTAATAAAGAAATGATGATAAACATCTACATATATTGCTTACCTACTGTAAGATTTTTAAAATTATCATTTAAAATTAACATTTCTTTAGAGATATTAAGTGTTTTTTTACAATATCTCTAAGAGTTCAAGTCTTCATATTGTACATTTAAAATGAAAACAAACATAGTAAAAAATGTTAGGATGAATCACCAGTCTCTATGTATTGTTTCTTGTATATAGAATTCTTTATTGGAATTAAATTTGAATAAACCTCTCTTAAATTGTGATTTTTTTTTCCTTTAAAAGTTCACACAATGGCACTTTTTGTGGTATATAATCACCTAACCTTGTTATACTATTAAAACTATGAGCGGGGCACCTGGTGGCTCAGTTGGTTAAGCGTCTAAGAGTCTGACTTCGGCTCAGATCATGATCTCACGGTTTGTGAGTTGGAGCCCTGCATTGGGCTCTCTGCTGTCAGCACAGAGCCTGCTTCGGATCCTCTGTCTCTCACTCTCTGCCTCTCCCCTGCTTGCTCTCTCCTTCTCTCAAAAAAAAAAAAAAAAAAAAATTTATTTAAAAAAAATAAGACAATAAGTTCCTGTTTAATAGAGTTAGGTTGTATTCAGTATGCAAAAAAAAGGGTATTTCATGTAACAAATATATTTTAAAAAATAGGGGCACATGTGTCTCTCAGTCGGTTAAGCATCACTTTGGCTCAGGTCAGGGTCTCGCAGTGCATGAGTTTGAGGCCCGCTTCCGGCTCTGTGCTGATAGCTCAGAGCCTGGAGTCTGCTTTAGATTCTGTCTCCTCTCTTTCTGCCTCTCCCCTGCTCGCGCTGTCTCTCAAAAATGAATAGGTGTTAAAAATTTTAAAAAAGATGAAGTTAAGCAGTTTTTACAAATTTGAAAAAATGTAATACTATGTGAAGATTTTTAAGTTTACAGGCTTCCTATACCAAAAAATTTAGTCATTTTAGATTTCCGTGTTTTACAGTTTTCTTCAGAAATGCCATATAAGTTTAACCTCATGGTGTTTTATAATATTTTGAATATTATCAGTGAACTAATTTTTCTCATTATATCTTCTCACTTATCAACTGATTATTTATGGTTTTGTCATATCTATTTTGTGATCACCTGCATTAGAGAATTTGTTATTAGCTATCAAGTTTTTCAGTCTACTTATTTGTATCTTATAGGTATTTTTGGTACAATATTTGGTACAATATTTTTGTACCAATTAATGGCAATTTTGACTCCTACTGTTGTTTTTGTTATTATTGTTTCAGTTATAATATTTTGAGAGTAGCAGTACACATTTTAGGTTACTCATTTTGATAAATTTTTTTTTGCCTCTAAAATCTAATACCCTACTTAAGGCATTCATTCATTCATTATTTATTTAGAGCTCATGCTCTGTGAAGGAGAGATATAGAGATCGAGATCAAGATCAAGATTGAGATAGAGATATATATGGGTGTATAAATGTGTTTACCTAGATCTATTGATCTATCATCTATCATCTATCTATATATCAGTAAATGAGGGGTCACTGAAACCTGTCTGGGTCTCTCTACGTTGTGTCTGTGTCTGAGGAAACGAGTTGCCTCTAAATCCAGCTGGCATGTAGGACCCTGCTCCCTGCTGACCCACTTTTCTGCCTCTGCCTTTTCTTGGATCTGCATAGTGCCAATTCCTGGACGCCCATTAGCCTTGTTGCACCTGCCTGTTATGACATGCTACCTCTTGCTAGTCAGCCCCCATGTGTCCTGCTAGCCTGGTTTGCCACCTGTTGCTCACTACTGTCCTCTCTGGACCTGGTGTCTGCCTCCATGCAAATGCACGCTGGCAGCTGGATCCAGACCTGTCTCTGCATCTCCAGTACCAGCCTCACTGCGTGGAATATCTCTTCCAAGTTTCTTCTGAAACTGCCTCACCCTGCCTTTTTAGTCTAGTTAATTTTTATAAGGTCCTTAAAACATGTGTTAAACCTATCCCTGACTCCTTAAAGAGTCAATATAATGTAATTTAAAGAGAAAAAAATTATGTTTTCTTAAAGAGGACTTTAGTTCCAGTAAGTATTACTTATTGTTTTATCCAGTGGCTATTGAAATATGTTGTATTTCAGATGGTCCTGAATTTTATGCTTTGAAGGCCTAGGTGCTTTTAATAGAAAGGTGTGTGTGTGTGTGTGTGTGTGTGCACGTGTGAGCAAGGCAGACAGCAAGGCAGAGAGAGCAAGGGAGACACAGAATTCAAAGCAGGCTCCAGGCTCCAAGTTGTCAGCACAGAGCCTTACGTGGGACTCAAACTCCCGAGCCCTGACATCATGACCTGGGCCAAAGTCAGACACTTAACTGACTGAGCCACCCAGGTGCCCCAGAAATGATATTTTAGCATGTATGTGTTGGTAGGAAAATACACATAGGCAACATTATTTTACTTCTGCTAAGGCAAATTTTCAACTGAATGTATTTGTTTGAGTTTCTCTCACATATAAGATGTTATAGCAAATGCTGCATGCATAATATCATGAGAACTTAGTCTTTGTTCGTAAGCACCTGACAATCTAGTGAGTGGGGAATGCCAGTGGATAAATCAATTGAGGAAAATGTAGGAGTTGAAGCACAGTACTGAGAATGTCGTTAGGCTTAGATCTGGAAAAAAAAGAGCAATATTATGGGAAAGGGTTTTTTAATAAATTTCATTCAATAGGCAATGAAGGGTACTGAACAGATTAGTGAAATGATCAGAGCTGAGAGATAAGGCTATAAATCTGTGAACAAGTTGTAGAGAACTGGAAAAACAAACACTCCAATTTGGTTTGGACCAAATCTATATTGGAGAAGGTAGCAAATAACAAAGAATATTGAACTAGATCCCTGAATTCAAAGGCCAGCACTACCACTGGCTTTGTGGCATGAATAATTTGCATAAAGGGGCCTAATTTAGACAACATCAGGAAACTTCTGTTCTTGAAGATGGTAGTAATTAGTGTCCATGTGTGCTACTTACCTACTTACCTAGAGGTAGGTGAGATCAAAGATAAGATAGATAGATGATAGATGATAGGTAGATAGATAGATAGATAGATAGATATAGCAGTCTCTAGGTAATAAATTGGGGTATGGTGGTTAATACTGCAGTCCCTGAAATCAGACTTTTGGTTTCAAGTCTAGACTCTTACATTTACTTAATGTGTAACCTTGGGCAGATTATTTAACCATTTTTGCTTTTGTTTTCTCATTTGTAACACAGTTAGTAACACCTACTTCGAAGAATAGTCAGGAGATTAATTCATTAGTGTTTGTAAAGTCCTTAGAAGAGTGCCCAGCACATAATGTCTATTCAATAAAGATAGCTGTCATTAGTTACAATAAATAAAATTATAATAGTATATATTATGCACATTTTCATATAATTTTAAGTGTATTCTTTAAAACATAAATATATAAAACTTCTGATAGAATAGTCCAGGGAGTAGGCATTAATCCTGTCAGCATGCATCAACTTTATGAATGCAGTGCCCTCAGACTTATAAAACTCTGTGTTCTAGCGTGAAAGTCCAGCAAGTGAATTTGTCATGTCTTCCATGGATATTCATCTGGTTATAAATACTAAGTGAGTAAGAACTTAGTGAGTTCTGTGGAAAGCACTTGGAGCATGTCAAGTTTTATTTTTAATGGCTAAAACACCAATTGTTAGTGCTTGGGGAATGGGGTAAGTAAATAATAAAATTAAATAAATATTCCCATATTGTGCTCATTCAAGCAAGAGAGCAGGACACTTTGATAGATTTGTGAAAATAATACATAAATATTTTATATCATGCAAATAAATTATTAAAGTTTAAAACTTACTCATTAAAAAAATTGTGAATTGTTTCAAACACAAAGAGAACCTTGAAAAATAATGTAAACTTTTTTTACTCATTACTTAACAAATCTGTATTGCCAAATCTCCCATATATTCAAATTTTAAATTCAAATTTTAAACCAAGATTTACAAATGCATTTGAAACCTTTGGAGAGCCTCCTGATTCCATGGCAATCCATCTCTGTACCTGTGTTCCTCCCATGTCAGAGGAAACCATGATTCTCATGTGAAATAATTCATAAAAATATGTAATACTTGCTGTATTTTTAAAAACCTTTTTGAACGTTTATTTTATTTATTTTGAGAGAGCACTATCAGCACTGAGCCTAATGTGGGGTTTGAACTCACAAACCTTGATATCGTGACCTGAGCCGAAATCAAGAGTCAGACGCTTAACTGACTGAGCCACCCAGGTGCCCCCTCTTTGTTGTATTTTTAAGAATTATGTAAATGGAATATTGTAACTATTTTGAGACTCTCTTTTCATTATCCTTCTATTTTTTAAATCAACTTTATTGGACTATAACTTACATGAAATAAAATGCACTCAAATGTACACAATTTTTAAAGCATTTTGACAAATGAATATGCCTGTGTAAATATGACTTCAAAATATAGAACATTTTCACCACTACCCAAAAGTTCCCTTTTGCCCACTGCAGTCAGTTCATCACATATAACCCACCCCAGGTAATCACTGATTTTATTCCCATCACTATAGATTACACTTGTTTCAGAGTTTTACAGAAAGGGATTCTTATAGTATGTGTTCCCTTGTATCTGTCTTCTTTCACTCAGTATAAAGTTTTTGAGGATTCTTGCTGTTCTTATGTGTATCAATAGTTCATTTCTATTCCATCACCAAACTTTATTTCATTGTTCAAATATGCCACAACTTATTTATTTATTCCTGTTGATGGATTGGTATTTGGACTCTTTCCATTTTTTGGCTATGATGGAAAAAGCTGCTAAGATCATTATTAATACAAATCTTTTCCAAAAAAAATATATTTTAATTTCTCTTAGATAAATGACTAAGAGTGGAAATGCTGGGCAAAATGGTAATACAGTCTTATGTTTAATTTTATGAGAAACTACCAAACTCCAGTTTTCAAAAGTGACTGTACCAAATACTTCCAGTTCCAACTGTTCCAAATCTTTTAATCATTGTATTGGTATGATTATCTCATTCTGATTTAAATTTGCATCCTTGATGACTAATGATGTTGAATGCCTTTTCATGTATTGGCCATTTGCGCATGTGAATGTGTGTGTGTGTGTGGGGGGGGGGTGTATGTGTATTATTCTGTAAATATACATGTATTCTGGATACAAATATTTTATGACATATATTATGAATATTTCCTCCCATTCTCCCAGCCTGTGGCTTGACCTTTCATTTGCTTAATAGTGTCTTTGAAAGAGCAGAAGATTGTAATTTTGATGAGGAACAATTTATCATTTGTTCTTTTATTATTTCTTTTTTTTTGTACTCTAAGAAATCTTTGCCTATCCCAACATAATGAGGACTTTCTTTTAGTTTCTTTTCTATAATCTTTATAATTTTAATTGTTATATTTAGATCTGCATTCCAGTTCAATTTAATTTTTTTATTTGTTATATGAGTTAGAAATAAAAATTCATGTTTTTCCAAATGGACATCTAATTGTACCAATACTATTTATGGTAAAGACACTCTTCCCCATTGAATTGCGTTGTCACCTTTGTTGAAAAACAATGGGTCACCTATGTGTGGGTTTAATTTTTGACTTTCCATTTTTTTCTTTTAATGAGAAATACTATACACCTATTGTGTAAATCATTAAACTGTGTTCTATTTAAAATTTTTTTGGCTATTCTAGGTCTTTGCATCATTTCTATATAACTGCAAAACTAGTTTGTCAATTTCTAGAAAAGAAAAGCCTTATGGGATTAAGATACATATTCCATTGAATCTATAGAACAATTTGAGCAGAATTGACATCTTAACAGTATTGAGTTTTTGAGTTCATGGACATGCATTAAAATTTTTTTTGAGTCTTCTTTATCTCTTCTCATCAATATCATTTCTAGCATAGAGATCCTGCACATACTTTGTTAAATTTGTTCTTAGGCATGTTCATGGATGCTATCATTAATGGTATTTTTAATTAAAATTTTCAGTTGTCAATTGAACATACGAAAAAATAAAATTGATCTTTGTATCTTGATCTTATATCCTGTAACCTTTTGTTTTTAATGCTTGCTTGTTTGTTTGTTTTTGAGAGAGAGAGAGAGAGAGAGAGAGCGAGCATGAGTGAGGGAGGGCGGTGAGAGAGGGAGACACAGAATTTGAAGCAGGCTCCAGGCTCTGAGCCGTCAGCATAAAGCCCGACATGGGGTTCAAACCCACAAACCATGAGATAATGACCTGAGCCGAAGTTGGACACTTAGCCAAGTGAGCCACCCAGGAGCCCCTATTCTGTAACCTTTTTAGTTACTTATACTTAGCAGCTTTTTGTTTTTATAGATTTGTCAACAATTTCCTCACACATGATTACACCTTTTACTCACAAAGACAATTTTGTGTCTTCATTTACAAACCATATTTCTTTTATTTCTTTTTCTTGCCTGATTGAAATGGCTAGGAACACCAGTACAATGTTGAATGGAAGTTGTGAGAGTGGGTATTTTTGCCTTTTTCTTGATCTAGGTTGAAGGCCTTCAATATTTCATCATTATGTATGATATTAGCTCTAGCTTTTTTGTAATTGCCCTTAATCAGGTCGAGGAGGTACTTTCAGAACTTTGAATATGTCATTGCATTATGTATTGGCTTACATTATTTCTGATAGACACCACCATATTTTCTTACCTTTGAATCTCTGAATGGGTCTCTATTTTCTTTGTTGCCTTTAAAATTTCTATCTTTACCATTAACTTTCAGTAAATTGATTATGATATGCAGCTCTCACCTTGCTAAACATGGTCTTGGGCACAGCAGTTAAACTTTCATCATATTTATCTGTAATATGGGACTCTGCAGATCTTAAAGAATTTTGTAAGGATTAGTTGGGATGACGTATACATAAAAGTGTTCTAAAAACTTTATAATTTACTAAAATGGCTTTCCAATTCAAGAATGCTTTTAGTGAAAATTAAAATAATTTAAATTTGTGATTTTAGAAACATAGTATTGTTAACAGAATAATGCTTTTTGTTACCTTGTATTAAGTTACAGTTTTATTTTCAAATGAATGGTATTGCAGACACTGATTCAGAATATCGAGGTGAAATGTCCAAAAGCAAACTATTCTTGACTTGTTTTCCAAATCACATTTTATGGTATTTGTGTACATGTCTATCTATTCATTTTAGTCCAGAATTTCCTTGAGAATGCTCAAATCATTCATGAAAAAAGCATCATTGTCTTATTTAGCATAAGTCTATATAACTGCCATAATTTTCTCTTCGATGTGTGCATGTGAAACATACACATGTATATGACACACAAATATGGCACTATTGTCAAAAAATACAATGCAATCTTTAAATGAAATGCATCATCTTGCTGATAAGCATTAAACAAACCGATCAGTCTGGCTAAAAGATTAACTTTGTAGATTTCATTATACTTTTAGAAACACTTTCATGTATGCGATCCTATCTATTCCTCAGAACATCTTAATGAGCTGGTGGGTGTATGAGTCCTGATTCCACATGAAAACTCCATGCACAGTAATGAAGTCTTTAACATGAAATATTATTTGTCCTAAAAAGGCAATCTAGTGCTCGCTTCGGCAGCACATATACTAAAAAGGCAATCTATTTTTCCAAGATTATGCTTTATATACTTTTTTTCATATTTTCAGTTTTTCATATCATTTGAGAATTTCAGATCACTTTGTGTTCCAGGATTTATCAAACATTTCATTTGAGTTTTCTGAAAGTGGGCCCATGAAAATGGACTTACCACAATAATGTGATGGACTTACAGGATGCATACTTTGTTGAACTTAAATTCCATTTTTAAAATCTAGTGTTTGGTACCAGATGTGGAGAGTGAATCACCATCTCTTTTTATGAAGAGGGCAAGGTTTAATTAGCCTTTTTCAAAAGACTTATTATACATTTCACCTATAAACTGAGAGAAGAAAATTATGCGTTTTAAAGCAGGATGAAAGTTGAGGTGATACCCACAGCTGCTCTCGTCTCTGGCAAACCATTCTGAGAGGCTCCAGTTTCATTTGGTTCAGATGAAACACATGTTGCTCATTTATTGTACATGTGCTTCAACGTATTTTGACAAATCTGATCTAAAAATGTTACAGATGTTCCTCATTATTCTAATTTGCACTTAGTAACTACCTATAGAACTTGGCTATATACTGGCCGTTTCACAATCTAGGTAGGAGAAAATTTAGCTGTCACTGATATGTGTTTTAATTCAATTTTAGTTACAATTTTGTGATACAGTTAGATATACACATTTAACAGGTGTTCTGTTATATAGTTGTGAACTGTGTACAATTCACAACTGTATACAACTGTGAGTGAAGAGAAAGCTTTGTTTTAACAGGTTTCAAATAATTTCAGGTGGACATGAAATTATTCTGATCTTGTCTTTTAGAAATTTGCTATTCAAAAGGGGCGCTTGGGTGGCTCAGTCAGTTAAGCATCTGACTTCAGCTCAGGTCATGATCTCACAGTTTGTGGGTTCAAGACCAGCATCTGGCTCTGTGCTGATAGCTCAGAGCCTGGAACCTGTTTTGCGTTCTGTGTCTCCCTCTCTCTCTGCCCCTCTCCCATTCATGCTCTGTCTCTCTCAAAAATAAATTTAAAAAACATTAAAAAAAAGAAATCTGCTGTTCAGTGTATGGTCTGAGATCAGGCAGCAATATTATAACTTGAATACTTACTAGAAGTGAAGAATCTCAGGTCCTACCCCAGAACTACTGAAATAGAATCTGCATTTTAACACAATCCCCAGGTGATTTATATATACATTAGAGTTTCATAAGCACTGTTTTAGAAGAGACCTAATGTTATAACTCTGTTATAACACACACACATATACATAGTGTGTATGTATGTACACACATACACATATGTTTTGTACACACACATATACATAGACCCACGGGTGAAACCTGAAACTGTTCACTGTACACATCTGTTGTATACAGATATTGTAAAAAGTGGGCTGGCCTGTAGATCAAACTTGTTTATTTTCTTATCATTCAATACATTAAAAAATAATCTCACCAGTACTTTCCACAGGCTGTCTTCCATGTATACAAAAACCCATATCATAAGTACTGGCTCACCACACATTTTCCTTTTTTTTTTTTTTTACATTAATTTATTTTGAGAGAAGGAGAGAGAGAGGGAGGGAACATACACAAGCGGGGGAAGGGCAGAGAGAGAGGGAGAGAGAGAATCCCAAGCAGGCTCTATGGCACTGTGAGTGCAGAGCCCTACATGAACCATGAGCTCATGACCTGGGCCAAACTCAAGAGTCCCATGCTTAACCAACTGAACCACCTAGGTTACCCCTCACCACATATTTTCAATGACTGACACATGAAGGAAACAGAAGAACTTGTACTTCAACTTAAATCTTTTAGAATTCTCATCATTTCTTACTGTTTTCTGTAACTTTCTGTAGGATAAACTTGGTTGGAACAGTAGTGAATTGTATTATTTACACTTCTTTGCCATGAAAAAAACAAGAAGCAGGACTGCTTGTAAGATTAAAGAATTTAATTTCTTGGGTAATGAATTTGATTTTAAAATTTCTTGCTATCTATAGATACTGTGGGAAGTAATTATACATTAATTATATATACTATATCACTATATTGTAGTTATATATAATTCATTATATTATTTAAGGTAATTATCAATTACATCTTAATATGTAATAAAAATAAAATTTTTACATATAAGGACCTCTGAAATCATGTTGCAAAGTAACTCAATTCTTTAAAATTCAATTTTATTGGCTATCATATTTCCTATATGTACATGCCAGCAGAAATAAGCATAATTTCCTATATGTATATGCCGGCAGAAATAAGGTATAATTCTTATCACAGAAGAAATAGAATAATTGATACTATTTTGTTTTATGATCCTTAATTGAAATCTATGACAAAATAATTTCATTATAGTTCAAAACTTTCTTAGCACATTGTCACTAACAGAAGAGAGGCTGTAATATGTTTTTAAAAATCTCTCATTTGCTACAACCTGGTTAATTTCTTTGTTTCCAGTTCCACCAAATACACTCCTCAATAATTTACTTTGGGAAATGAAATAAAGGCCATTTTATATAATCTATTCAGAAGTTTCTGTTGGCACCACAGCAGCACGTCGTTAGGTTACAAGCTTGCCATATATACATCATACATTTCTGCTGAAGAAACCTTTCTAAACTGTTAATATTAGGTTGAATAGATATCTAATGGACAAATATTCTGATATCTTTAACTATGTATTTAACTATACAACATAGTGGTACAGCTTGTCCTGAAAAATGTACGAACGTAGACAGTACAAATGTACTCTACAACTTGACATGAGCAATAGCACTGTTTAATTTTTCTTTTTGTTTTTTCAAACTAAAGATCACAATGCAACTTAAATAGCCCTCAGTGTCCCCGAAGAGCTACTGTGTGTTGCATAAAGGCTAAGTAATCCCTGCAGTGTCAGAGGGTTACCGTTCAGCTGTTCGAGATCATGAGATGATATCTCAGCACTCATAAAACAGAGATTCAAAACACAGGGGTGTACATGGAAGTACAGATCATTATGACAGTCCTGGAAGTCATCCACAAGAAACGTCAACACCCTGGAGGCCAAAATAACACTACTGAATCAACATTTACAACTTTTGTTCAAATTCGATCCAATATGCAGGGAAATTTTACATAGAAAGATCATAATGATAATTTTCCATTTGGCTTATTCCAAAAATGTGGAAGACTTCAAAAATCTCTGGGATATTTTTTCTTAAACATTTTACATGCATATTTATTCTGTACAAAACAAATAATTATCCTCAATTAGCTATTTCCTACAACTATTCATAAAATGTCAATCCATTTAGTAAGGCACAGTAACAGAAACATTGAGATTTCTTTAAGGTTGTACATTTCAATTCAGAAGAGCAAGGGGGAAATTTTGGCCCCTGGGATTTGAAAATATCTTCAGTTGTAATGTTTGGTCTGGATATTTACATGGTGGTTTCTTCCCATTCAAGCTCAACATCACCTATAACATAAAGTAACATGTCACAAGAGATATTTTAACTGAAGCTACCAGTTAAAAATATTTAAGTGCTTCATGGCAAAAATATGAACAGAGGCTATTATCTTAACTTGGATTAGAGAGAAATAAAAAAAAATTGTTATGTGCATTAGCCAAGCTATTAAAACATTTTCAACATGTGTTTATTATGTAATTAATCTCCTGGTAAACTAGTAAATTGTACAATTTGCCTGGTTACCTTCCATGGCATCCAAAGAGTCCATCTTCTGAAGTGCTGAATAGTTAACAAAACAGATGGGCTGGTTACTTCCTTTACTTGATAAGAGATCCAGAATGCACTGGTATAAAAAGATATACTGTGCCTAGACACCAAAGAAAGAGTGGTTAAATACATGGATACGGAGGAGATTTTTCTTAGATCATAAATAGATCTAATTTGATCTTACCATGAACTTACCAGAACTTACTTACCATGTATATAAATGATTTTCTATCATTTCAAACATAAGGTTTTCTAAGTTCCTGTGGCTTCTTGTTTCTTTTTTTTTTTAATACTTATCATTAAACCCCATGCTAATATGTTTCTGCTTGCTGTGATTATTTTAAAAAGTAGCAAATTAGATTATTTGTGAATTAGATCAAATTAGATCTATTTATGAATTTCCTTTTTCCTCTTAGGTCTAAATTAGTAATTTTTTCCTATAAATAGTTTTCTTTTTAGAATGATTAGCATGGTTGTTGGCATGCAGATGCTAAATTTGCTTTCACTATCTGTGAGTGAGCATATCTATGCACCATCAGCACATTTAAAATACATTTAACAATTCTGTTAATCACCTGACACTTGGCCTACTTAATGTCAAGTTTCTGGTCTTTATTTGTAACTATAAGGTAGTTGATCACTGAAATATCCTAACACCCACACTCTGGACAAGGACTCCTAACATTTCCTCTGAATGTTTAGGCTAAATTCAGTACTATCTAGCTTCTTGAAGTTTTTTTTCAATATAATTCAGTAACCTGTTAGCATTTCTGAGTTTGGACTTTCACAAAGATACTTAAGGTCAAGTCATAGAAAATCATCCTCACTTTTACATAGGAAACAACTGCTGTTAAAGGAATATAACAAAATATATATACATATATATACACACACACACAGACAGACACACACACACACACACACACACACATAACTAATTTAATAGAATGTCCTCTATCTATCTATCTATCTTCAGAGGTTATATTCATATCTATTGCTACTGTATATCAAAATCTTTTTGGAATTCCTCCACTGAAACTGTCTTCAGAAACTGTTGGTCATTATTATGAATATCTATTTCTTCATGAATTACAAAATGTTTCCAAACATCTCATCTCATCTCATCTCATCTCATCTCATCTCATCTCATCTCATC